>NC_081407.1:203331571-203644904 GCF_030272615.1 Cryptomeria japonica | reverse complement strand
GTGCTTGTCATATGTTGTTAGGATGTCCACGGCAATATGATGTACAATCCCAACATGATGGGAAAACAAACTCCTTTCTCATAACTAAAAATGGGAGAAAATACAAGATGGATCCTTTACCAGATGAGAGTGTGGATAAGAACATTGGGTCAAGTGTCATGTTATTGAGTGAAAAAGAGTTTTTAGACATCCTAAAGGAAGAAGGAACCCTCAGGTATGCTCTGATTTTGAAGCCCCAAAATAGTCCTAACGTGCCTAGTCATGGTAAGGAAGAAATTCCTACGGAGGTGTAGCAATTGTTGGACAGGTATAAGAGCATAATGGTGGAGGAAATGCCTAACACTTTACCACCCATTAGGGACATAAGCCATTAGATTGACTTCATACTAGGGTCTACATTGCCAAACAAACCAACCTATAAAATGACTCCATCTTAGAATGAGGAGATTGCAAAGCAAGTGCAAGAATTGTTGGATAAGGGGTTGGTGAGAAAGAGTCTCAGTCCATGTGTTGTCCCAACAGTCCTAGCACATAAAAAGGATGGTAAATGGAGACTTTGTATTGATTCTAGGGCAATCGATAGGATCACCATAAGATATAGGTTTCCTATGCCTAGAATTGAAGACTTAATGCACTGTTTGGGAGGGGCTTGCTACTACTCCAAAATTGATCTCAAGAGTGGGTATCATAAAATTAGAATAAGGCAAGGGGATGAATGGAAGATAGCCTTTAAAACAAATGAAGGTCTCTATGAGTGGATGGTGATGCTTTTTGGGATATCCAATGCCCCAAGTACCTTTATGTGCCTCATGAACAAGATATTGAAAGACTTATTTGGTAAATTTGTTGTTGTTTATCTTGATGATGTTCTTGTGTTTAGCAGGACAAAGGAGGAGCATTTGGAGCACTTGAACCTGGTTTTGAAGAATTTGCATGATGAAAAGTTGATGATCAACATGGAGAAGAGTATCTTCATGAAGGAGGAGCTTGTCTACCTTAGTTTTGTAATCTCTAAGGGGAATTTGAAGATGGATCTAGCAAAGGTGGAGGCTATCTTGACATGGCCAACACCTAAGACAGTAGGTGATGCGATAATTTTCCATGAATTGGCAACATTTTATAAAAAGTTCATCAAAAATTTCAGTCATACATGTGCACCTATCCTAGACACAATCAAGGGAGGTAAAAAATATAAGTTTCCTTGGTCAAATGAAGAAAATGAATCTTTTGAGTATCTAAAAATGAGGGTAGCATAACAACCCATTCTTGTTTTGCCTGATTTTAAAAAGTTGTTCATAGTGGAGTGTGATCCTAGTAACCTTGCCATTGGGGTTGTCTTGAGTCAAGAGGGTAGGTCGGTGGCTTTCTTTAGTGAGAAACTCAATGATGCTAAAAGGAATTATTCTGCATATGATTTGTAGTCATATGCAATGGTACAAGCCTTGAAGAAATGGAGGCATTACCTTTTACCTAAATAATTCATTGTTTATACTGACAATCATGCTCTCAGTTTTCTAAATGGACATGAGAAGCTTACTCATAAGCATATGAAGTGGGTTGAACATCTTGAAGCCTACACATTTACCATCAAACACAAGAAGGGGCAGGCCAATAAAGTGGTGTATGCATTGAGTAGAAGGAAGTGCATGGTGCAAAAATTACAAAGTGTGGGAATTGATTCCCTTAAGCAAATGTACAAGGATGATGGAGATTTCCATGAGATATATGAGGTTTGCACTCAATTTTCATATTCTTACCATTTTGATTTTTTTGATTTTTTGTTGCAATAGGGGTTGTTGTTCAAAGGGAGCCAGTTGTGTGCCCTTAGATGCTCCATGAGGGAGATCATTGTCAAGGAGAAAAATTGTGGCAGTTTGGGAGGTCACTTTGGGCTTGATAAAACACTAGAACAGGTGAAAAGTCTCTGTTTTTGGCCCAAGTTACAATCAGATGTCAGGAAGTTTGTTGATAGTTGCAGCATATACCAAAGGGCTAAGGGAACATCATCAAATAGAGGTTTATATCAACCACTCCCTATTCATAATAGGTTGTGGAAGAGTATCAACGTGGATTTTGTTTTGGGTCTTCCTACGACTCAAAGAGGTTTTGACAACATTTTTGTTGTAGTAGACATATTTAGTAAGATGACTCACTTTTTTCCATGTAAATGTACAAATGATGCTTCTCATATTGTTGGCTTATTCTTCAAAGAAATTGTTAGAATCCATGGTTTGCCTCTAAACATTGTGACTGACCGGGACTCTAAGTTTATGGGCCACTTTTGGTGTACATTATGGAAGAAGTTGAACACTCAATTGTCCTTGACATTAGTCTATCACACTCAGACTGGTGGCCAAATTGTGGTAGTGAATAAATCATTGGGAAATTTTCTTAGATGTCTCACAAAACAACATGGAGAAGCTTGGGATATGATCATCCCTCAAGTTGAATTTGCTTATAATGATTTTGTCAATAGAAGCACAGGAAGAAGTCCTTTTGAGGTGGTCTATGGGACTCGTCCAAGAGGTATTCTTTAACTAAGGGATTTGCATGGATTGGAAAGAAGAAGTGCTCAAGGTGAGGATTTTGCATTAGCCATGATGGACATTCATGAGAAAGTGAGAGAAACTCTTCACAAGAATACTGAAAAAGTACAAAGAGAAAACAAATGATCAGAAAAGGGATGTGTAGTATAAGGTAGGAGACTTGGTGACAACACACTTGAAGAAAGAGAGACTTCCTAAGGGGCAGCCAACAAAATAACTCGTGAAGAAGATTGGTCCTTGTAGGATTGTACATAAGTTTTGTCACGATGCCTATAAGATTGAACTTCCTTAAGGCTTAGGAACATCACCCATTTTCATTGTTTCAGATTTGTTTCCTTGCAAAGGTGATGTTGTAGGTTCAGATGCAAGTTTGCAATCGGAAGGAGATGAAGGTTGGGTCAAGGATCTACCACCTAGCCAACCATTGACATTGGAGAGTATCTTGGATACCAAGGTGGTCAAGAAGACTAGCAAGAAGACTTATAAGGAGTACCTTGTCAAATGGAGTGGTCTACCTGATGAATATGCCATATGGATGATAGAAGATGACATTCAAAAGCATCGATATTCTATCGCAAACCTCATTCCTCGAGAGACTTGAGTTTTGTATGCCCCCCGAAAGTATAGTGGAGGAGCACCTTGGAGGATTTGAAGACCATTTGAGCAACGAAGGCCCTTATAGGTGTTTATAGGTTGTTTGAATGTTTTTGAGTTTTAATAAGGTCTTTCAAGACCATTCATTTTGTTTTGATTAGCCATGTAAGGCTTTGATGCCATTTTATAGTGGGAACTTCTTAGGACCTATTTGGTCAGTTCCATGGTCAAATGACATCCAAAATGCCTAAATGAGGCAAGAATTGTATTTTGGCTTCTATGTGGCCTATTTTTAATGTTTATGATTTGTCCTGATAGGTTACATAGGCAAAATTCATATATTGTCAAGTTTGTGTAAAGTTGTCAAGTTTGGATGACAACTTTTGTTGTCAATTTGTAACTAATCTCCCTCCAATGGCTACCTAATTCAAATTTTAGTTGGAGTCAGATGGGGAGGTTGGAGAAACCTTTCTTAAGTCTTGGATGTTGAGGGGAAAGGATTGATGAAGTTCTAATAATTTTTTATGAAGTTTGGGTGTAAAAAATGACCAGATTCAATAAAACACTCAGAAATTTACTATAACAGTGCCTTGTACAATCATTGTATGGACTCCATGTGTAGGATAAATCATTTATTTGAATTTTAATATGTATTTATGTTCATCTGGGTTTTATTTGGTAGGAAAATACTAAGTAATAAGTGAGATATCGACATTTTGGTGACAAGCAGTCTGAAAACCCTCCAAACCCTGGGTTTTTGAGAAAATGCTTTCTTAACCCCTCATTCCTGTAGCCAAATTGGCTCAAAACCTAGGGAATGGTAGGGGGGACAATTTATTTTAATATTTCCAAAGTGTCTGAGTGGGTCGTTGAACTGGTGGATTTTGGGATCAAGCCCTAGGCTAGGCATCCTCATGTGACTAGTCGGTTTTGACTGTTAAAAATTGTGTAGCAATGGAAAAAAGAGTGGTGGACCCTATATAATGGTGGATTGGGTGTTTTGGGATGTTTTTATACCTTTCACATCCATTTGTGTCATTGTATCAATCCATTTGAGTGTGGTTGCTTTGTAAAAGTGGCCTAAAAGCCCTATTAGGCCTCCTGTAGCAGCAGCGTTTGACCCAATTAATGCAAGAGTTGGGGTCTGATTTTTGGAAGTGTTTTGTGTCAGTAATGTAGGCATAAAAAGGTGTAAATATTTTGTGGGTATCATTAGGATAATTTCCAATTTTTTCCTTAAGAGTTCAAAAAAGGGCTACAAGGAGTAGGTGTCTTGTAGAGGGCAAGTCACATTGATTGAACCCCTACAAACAAGAGGGTGTTGTCTTGGTTGTGGTCAATATCCCTAGGGTTGGAAAAGAGGTTCTATAGGGTCGATACCTAGTCTATAATGGTGGATGTTTCATAATCCAAATTGGTCATAGGTGACTATAGGAGAGTTGGTGCCAAGGAGAGACTTGATGTGAGAAGTTGTATCTCAATGAGTTGTTTAGGGATCAAAAGGGGATCCATTGAGTAAAGGGGAGTGTAGAGGTGTCCTGGCATGTTGTTGACAGGATTTTTACAATCCTGGTATGCTACTGACAGGGTTGTCCAAGACCTTTTGAATGTTGAGACCTTAATTGAGGGTCTTGTAGAATGAGTTTGTGTAAGAAGCCTTTATTGCTCGTGGCTCTGCATCAGCTGAGATGCTCAAATTTGGGTTGGAGACTCTTTGTAATTTGCACCTTGAATTTCTATATTCATAAACTTCATCGTATTCATCTATGATTAGATATATTCACCTGTTTAACTAGTTTGAGATATATGAATGTATGTTGTTAAAATGGTTCTCAAGGGAACACAATTTTCCCTTTGTAGTGTCACATTTTATCCATTAGTTTTTGGTGGGCCCAACATGAACATTACTTTTTCATTATTTTAAAGCATTATTTATCATTCCTTAAAACAAAAATTACACCCAAAAAAAGAACAAAACAAAGATTTCTCCTAAAAAAAAATCGTGAACCCCATTCCATGTTGTAAAATTAGAAATAATACATCAACCTTCGACCAACTTGTTTATGCACCATTTCATAAATATAGCTTATTGTTTTCAAAATGTATTTTCTATCTTCTTTTATTGTTGTTTCTAGCACTAATGAAGTTCTTTTTCATGCATGTGATGGTGACTTGGTTCCACCTATGTCACTCTATCTTTGATCCCTCTAACAATTTTTATTTTGTCTTAGAAAAAATAAAATTGCTATAGGAAGAAGTCATTGATACTTTTCATAATGTTACTCTACCTTCTCTTCATTCTATTATACTCTCTTCTAGGGATGACACATTAGTGAATGATGAATATCATCCACATTCTATCTCCCATAGTTCAATGTTGAGAATGTTCCTTCGACTAATTTTTATATAAACTATGATTGTAGTCTTTGTAGCCTCTACTAGGCTAAGGAGACCAATCATTTAAGTGACTCTACCTAGTTCTTTTCCAAAGAGAACCATTCTATTTTTAGTATTCCTTTTGAATATGGTTCATCGGATCTTTTTACAAGATACAATCTAAGGTTCCTTATTATGAAACAATAGCCCATACCTATAACACTCGAAGAAATGAGATTTTTTTTTATCAACCCACTTCTTTACCCTCTATTCAACTTACTCTTCCATCTATACTTTACCCCCTTTCTCAATCCCAAGCAAAGTATGATCTTATTCAATAACTTTATGTTACTCTCGCTAAGATCTCTCTCTGAGATCTTCTTGAAACTTCTCCCCTTATCATGGTATGCTACAAGAGGTTCTACAAAAGATCATTGTGCTATCTTCTACTAGACTAGACAATGTGAATGATTTGATGGATTGTATGTGCTTTAATACTTCAAACATTACATTCTATTAGCATGAACTTCCTTCTTGTGAAGTACAAAAAAATGGATCCACTAGTGATTATATAGTCTATATTAATAACATCAATATTAGACATACTCTCATTAATACCAATTCAATAGTAAATGTTTATAGTATTGATCGATTACCTAATATTAATATAAATTGTAGCTCACTTGTAGCTTAATCTCTATTCATTTGTGGGTTTTATAATATTAGCTACCAAGCTCTGCATACACTTATACTACCTTTGAAGCTTGGATCTATTACCATTCCCACCTTGGTGTGTGTTATATACCAAGATCTTTATTGTGTGACCTTCTCCTAGGAAGATTGTGGATTCATGCTATGAGTGCAATCTTATCTATCTTGCATCAATCTATTAAATTTATTCATAATAATTAAGTAGTTGCAATCAAGGTTGACCCTAATGCTATGCACTTATGTGAATTAGTTGCAATAGGTCAACCTTTGATTCCCCATACTCTTTAAAATTGTATTCCTTTATATCTCCCCATAATTTAGCATCATCCTCCAACACTTTTTTCAAGGATGATCTTATTGATCTTATTCCTCATAAGAACTTTGGTTCTTCTGAAAAATAATTATTCAAATTCTTCTTATTAATCAAATGCATTTCTTGGTGATGATTGGATTTCCTTTGATTTTATAAAATCCTTCATTGAATAATATAAAGTTGGCCCTATCCATCTTAACATTCCAAAAATATCATTGTCACCTACTATCAAAGATGAATATTCTTTTGTATCATGGGATAATGTGAACACTATTGACTATACCGTTAATGGTGATCCTCCATGTTTTGAGGAGTTTCAATCACGTTGCGGTCCAAAATTCAATATTCTTTCTAAGCATAGATATAAAGAAGATGTTGTTGAGCGCATGGAGAAAAGAGTTATGGTCCCTTTGCAACCAAAACCACATTCTGTCACGACAAATTTAGGTTACAAGTCTTCTCCTTTGTCTTCATCTCCTCGTCCTTTATTTGATGTTTCTATGTATTCTTTGTGTGTTCAATCAAAATTTTCTCCATTACAGAAATTTTTTCTTCTTGCTCCGCATCCATTTTTGTGGATTCTCAAAGCCCACTTTATTACTCTTCCTACTCCTACACCTAAAAAACTTTCTAAAATTTAGATAACAAAACTTTCTTTATGTGCATATCATCTGGTGCTCAGACATTCCACTAATGAGTGTAATGCCTTGAAGAATAATATGCAACAAATTCATGAATTGGGTGTCATAAATATTCCATCTATTGATATATTTGTATCTTCTTCTTCTCATGACAAGTGATATTGAAGTTCAACTCTATCTTGGCTTTTTTACTTGCTAAGCATTTTCTCATGAGGTTCTTACACCTCCCTTATTCTATTGTGCTACTCCTTATTATGTGGCACTTGTAGATTTCTTTCTCATTGTCATTCGTGGTGTTAGAATATTGTGTTCAACAATACTTTTCTATATGGTAGCAACATAATAGTTTCTAGCATAGTTTTCCTCCACCATGCATTGGGGCCAGGGACAACTTTATTTTTTGAGGTGTACGTCGATCCTTTTTCTCTTATTTTCCTTGAGATATCACCATAGTAAACATAATAATATCTTAAGCGATCATACATATTCCACTCTTTTGTGCATTCTTACCATGTCTCTTTTGTGTTTGTCTATTTTCCAACTGCGATGATGTATGTATGTCTCTCACAGGCACCGTAATGATTGTCTATTTGTCACCCACTATGGTGAATGCCTATTTTTTTCCCTCTAAGGCACTTATCAAAATCTATCATGTCTGGGCCATAACATCAACAATGATCCTACTTGTGTCTATTTATCTTGATCAATAGTGGCCCTCTTCCATAGTGAATTTGAGTCTAACGACAATCTTATTCAAGAAGGGTTTTCCTTTGCAATAGGTTTGGTCCTACTAATCTTTGATTGCCTTGAATAACAAAACTTCCTAGACTAATTTATCATTTTAATCACTACCATTTGTATGACCCGTAGTGACAAAGCAAGCTAGTGCATGATTCATGTACCACCTCTTCGAATTTGGTTACTTCCTTGTCTATTGGGTTCATTCTTCCCTAAAGCAATCAATCCTTGCATTATGCTCTTCTTTTTAGAATTATTCTGTGTTTTTTCTTATTATTTTGGGGACAATGCATAGTACTAAGAAAGCCCTTTACATTAAGTTCTTTTTCACTTTCCCGACTCAAAAGAAATAAAGTTTATTTTCCGTGTGTTGTTCTAATTCTTGTACATTTATCATGTTTCATCATGATCTTGTTTATATATCCATATGTTTATCTTGTTCTAACCCTTATGGATATGTGGCTTTTCTACTCTAACTTTGTTGTCTTGTGCAAATTTTTTTAGATCTTCACCCTGGACGCATGTTTCCTCAAATTAAAGAGTTGTTTGTTTCTTCTACAATATCCTTTTGTCATCATATTGTTATTTACTTGTACATTAGCTTTCCTTTAGCATTCATATTCATGTAAATTCATAAGCCCACTAAAGTGGGGGCAAAATGAAGAGTAAAAATTTGTATAACCCCTTTGCGATTTCACCTACACTTTTGTATCTATTTTAGTATCCATTCCACTAGCATTTGAGTAGGCTCGTTTCAATCCTTGAATCATCCCTTTCCCTTTCAAGATGCTCAAGGTCCTTTTCATTACCTACTTTTCTACGTTAGTTTTGCATTAATCGCGTGTTTCTCTCTTTTCCCACCATTTTTTAACGTGGTTGGTCTAGATACTCGCATGTTGTGTGGACGTCTATGTGTCATGCTAACATCCTACAACATATTAATGTTCAAAGGTCATTTATAAGCATTTTGTCACTTGTCACTTTCCCATGTTAGTGGAAACACTTTGAAATCTTCCAAAATAACACGACAACCTCTTCTATCCCTCTCTCATCACTTTTAAATCTCTCTTTCATTGGTGCTTAGTTGGATGTTCGCTAGTTCTGTCTTGGCTTTCACAAAATTCTATATACTTGTCTAGCTTGCACAACTCTCTATAGCTTAAACTCGTAACAATCTAAAGCTTTCACAATAATGTTTTGCTACCCTCTTAGCTTTCCCAAGCCTTATTGGTAATACCTTTCTACTTGTCTTGTCTCTTTCAATGTTATGGGATTTATCACATTCCTTATTTATTAATACTTTATTATTATCTATTTGTCTTTTTATCTATCTATCTATCTATCTATCTACCTAGTTGCTATGGAGGTGGAAACACCAATACAGAGACTTGATCGAGACAAGCCTCTGAACAACCCCAAATATTTATCCTCTTCTATGTTGTGTAGGTTTATTTGAAGACATTCAACTATACGAAGGTTTGATACGTGGTCATATATTTTATTTCTCTCGTTTAATTACTAAAGTCTTGTTATTTATTTTATTCTTTTATCTCTCTTGAATCCCAAGAAATGTGTCTTTGGAGTAACCTTCAGGAATCTCCGGGGATAATTTGTGTCACAATAAGGTACCAAAGTTGATCCAGTGAAGGTCAAAGCTATCTTAAAGATGCCTACACCAAGGAATATCTGTCAACTCAAGTCACTACAAGGAAAGATACAATCAATCTAAAGGTTCATCACACAACTTGTCAATAATTGCCATCCTTTTACACATTTTCTACACAAGAACAACATAGTCAAATGGGATGACAAGTGTCAATAAGCTTTTGATATTATTAGGAATTATCTCGTGAATCCTCTTGGTCTCATGCCACTAATTGAAGGTAAGCCCCTACTTTTGTACATATCAGCAACAACAACAACATTGGGGGCACTTTTAGAACAACAAAACTATAAAGGAAAAGAAACAACTATCTACTACATCAATCACACATTAGTGGTATATGAGCTTACTTACACTCATATTGATTGTGCGTGTCTTGTTGTATTTTTTTCCTCACAAAAATTATGACATTACATGCTCAGTCACAAAACAAAGCTAACAGAAAAAATTAATCCCCTTAAGTACACTTGCTCGATGAGGAAGCCCTCACAGGTCAACTAGAAAAATGGGTAATGATTGTCAGTAAAATTGGTATTGAGTATGTTGAAAGAAAATACTTCAAAGGAAAAGTCATTGCATATTAGCTAACAGATGCACCAATGATAGATGATCACCCATTGATTTCATAATTTCAAAATGAACCCATCCTAGTAGTCTCACGTTCAAGATTATGGCAACTATATTTCAATGGGCCACACATCATGGATCAAAAGTAGGAATCCTTTTTGTCACACCACAAGGGGATTTAATTTCAAAATATTACATACTATCACTCCCTTTCACAAATAATATAGAAAAATACGAGACACTTACTATAAGACTACATATTACAATTTAATGGAGGGTCAAGGAACTTTATGTTTTTGGTGATTCTCAATTAGTCATTCAATGGGCAAGCAATGATTATCAAACAAAAGATGGGAAACTTATATCTTACAATCAAATTGGCCAATGAATTCAAGAAATACTTCATCGAGATCACTTTTGAACAGATTTCGATAGACAATAATAGAGTTGTTGATGCTATAGCTACCATTTATTCTTTGATCAATATGCCACTGAATACAATATGATGTGAGTTGTTCATAGATAATCTCTTGGTCCTTGCATATAATATCCCTCTATCTAAGCTTATATGTGTTGTTGGTTATCATTCCCCTTAGTATGATGATATTTTCTCCTACCTTCACAACAACACGTTTCCAACAATCAACGTCATACCTTCATCTGCCTAATCTCCTATTACGTAATAATTGTCGACACCCTTTTCCATAAAGGTCTCAATAGTAATCTCCTTATATGTTTATAGTGTGAGGAAGTTCAAACCACGTTGTATGAGGTACACAAATGTAGATGTGGAGCTCACTCTAGTGGTCCAACCCTAGCTAATAAACTAATGAGGACTAGTAACTGGCCCACTATGGAAAGAGATGCCTATCAGTTTATCAAGAAATGTAAACAGTGTCAAATTCATGTAGACTTGATACATATGCCCACACAAGAATTATAACCAATCGCAACACCTTGGCTCTTTTGTTGGTGAGGACTTGATCTTGTGGGTAAGATACACCCTCTATATTCTAATGACTAAAAATTCATTTATCACCACCACTAAGTATTTCACCAAATGGATTGAAATCATTCCTCTCCCACAAGTCGCTAACAAAAAAATTGTCACATTTATCCTCAATTACATGATATGCTGGTACGTTGTCTCTATCTCCATCATCATAGATAACGAGTGTACCTTCAAAAATTAGGTTCTTCATGAACTTTGTGAGAAGTTCCATATTCAACAATATTTTTCCACTCCATATTATCTCCAAGCCAACGATAAAGTTGAGGTGTCTAATAAAACTATCTTGAAAATCTTTAAGAAGACGATCAATGACATTGGTCATGATTTGCACATGCAACTTAATCCTACCTTATGGGCTTACCATACAAGTGTCTATAGTCCCACTAGTGCCACACCCTATTCACTTGTCTACAGATTCGAAGCTATCTTACCCATTGAGGTCAAGTTACCATCTTTGTAGGTATCTTTGCATGATCTTATTACTGGTGAAGATTATCGAGTATCTCAACTTCAATATTTGGAATTATTGGATGAGTGTCGGCAAAATACTTTTAATCACCTCAAACCATATCAACAATGCATGAGTCAAAGTTATAATCACAAGGTTTAACCTCGTACATTTGAGGTAGGTATCCTAGTTCTCTAAGAATCAATAGGATCAAGAGAAAAGGGATAAATTTTAACCTAACTGGCTAGGCCCCTACATTGTTACAAAAGTGTATGGGTCTGTAGCATATCGACTATCTACTCTTGAAGCTGAACCACTTGAAAATCCTATCAACAACATGCACCTTCACAAGTTATAAACTTAGGCCTTTAGAGAATCCCTTGATATCAAAAATACAAAAATAAATAAAAAATTCAAAAACAATACAAAAAATCAAAAAGTAAAAATAAATAAATAAATAAAAAACTCACCACCTTGATGAAAACTTGGCAAACATGCATCTTGTGTGACACAAAAAAAAAGAAGAGAAAAAAATTAAAGAGAAAAAATTGTCCAATGGTGAAAACCACTTCTGTGGTACCCTGGGCAAGTACCACGGTGAAAATTAGAGAAGCGATGCCATGTATAGGGACTTTTCTCCTCCCTCCTTTGGGATTCGTGTATTATCATTTCACTCTACGTACACTCACAACCATCATTTCATAATAAAATTTCCATCCCCATCGTGGCTTGCTATTATTCTACTAAGGTCATTTTCCTTTCGTGATAAACTTTTTTGTCACCCTTGCTTCATCCATAATAATTAGGTCCTGTCTCTAACTTGGAGCATATTCTCAACCTAGTGATGGAATTGTATCTTTAACACCACTACCTTCCATCTTATACTCACAATATGTAATAAAGTTTTCATATTTCTTTGCAATAAAGCATCCATTTCATGGAGTGAGAGACTTTCAGGTGGGCCTATGTATTGGTGAGCTTAAATCTAATCCATCATTTGATTAAACATAGATCCTAGCATGACTGACGATCCTACTTAACTTAGCACTATTTATCCTTTATCAAGATACAATAAAAAATTTGACCTTATCAAAATCTAATTTGTGGCAAGAAATATCTATGGCATGAGGATTTCATTGATTGTTGAATTAGGTATCTTGTTTTTCTTTTGATTTGATCCTTGATCACATGCTTACTATGCTTCTCATGGATGTCTACAAACTAGAGTGACAGAGATGAGGCATGGTCACTTGATTGTTGTCTATGGTTCTTTATCTAGTAACACTATGGTTTCTTTGAGGATATGATGGTCTATGATCATCAAGGACCTAATGAGTTTAGTGTGAACAAGGTAAATCCTTTTTTGTGATTGTCTTCTCTCCATGTAAATGGTATGTGGATTGTTTGGGTCTAATTCATATCTAGATAGTTGTATTTAATTGTCATAATAAGCTCAATAATGATATAAGCACTCTAAATTTGCACAAGAGCTCATCAATCATCTATCCCTTATATCTCATCATTCCATCATTGCTCCTTTATTCTATGGCCAATCACTTATTATTCCTCCTCCCCCATCCTGGTAGTCCCCTATCAATCAACTGAGTATACTAACACACCAAAAATACTAGGGGTGTACATTGCATTATAACCATCCTGCATCACCACGTGGTTAGTATCATATGTATAAGCATATGATCTCATTTAGTATCACATCTTTCATCCATAATAGGTTATATCACATCACAATATGCATCATTATTCATCCATATTGCATATAGAAGCATCGTATATCCATGTACATATCGATATAAAATCATTATGCATCATAAGTCCATCATGATAGTACATGCATACATATATAACATATATCATAGAAATTATATAGAATAATCATATACAATCATGTCATAAAATGCATCTCGTCATAAGATCATAACATGAATCATGATTGCATCACATAGTATGCAATACATAATCAATCACATAGATCATAGGAATCATAGAATCATATAACATCATAAGAGCATAACGTAAATAACACATGCATATAATCCTCACAAGGAATCATGTCATCTCATTTATATAATAAAAAAAATAACGTGTCAGATACAATGATGCCATATATCAAAAAATGGCTACTAGGAGCCCCAAAATTATGTCTCATAAGGTGTCTGCATATTGTACAAAAATTGATACATAAGGACTGAATGGAGATATGATGAACTCCCACCCTCAATACTAGTAGGTCTTGAAGGTATTTGAGCTCTTGATGGCCCTATCCCTCTTATCACTGTTAGTGGAGGTATTCCTCCTTGCCAAGCCTCTTGCTCCTAATGGTGTTTGTGGTGGTCCCATGACTCCCCTACTCTTTGTCCTCTTATTGTCAAGACCTCCCATAGGAAGTTCATTGAAATTTGTGTGCTCTTTGACCAAGAGGCACTATTGCCTCATATAATCATCTCCAATTTGGATCTCAAACTAATCCTCCGATCACCCCACCCACATTTCTTGGTAGTGTCTCCCCAGATCGAATTATCTAGTCCCTACTGACCTATCCTCCTTGGATCTCCAAGTCAACTCCAAATACTCAAAGCAGAGCATCATGATCTCCATCCTTATCATAAACCACATGCTCTCCCACAATGGGTATCCATAGTATGTAATAAGCATCCTCTAAGTTAATGAACATCTCTCCTATAGGCAAGTGGAATGAGTTATGCTCGATGTACCATCTCTCAACCAATGCTAACAAGATCCCTAGGTTATCCCTAATATTGGGCATAAAGATCAAGTGCCATAAACCTATCTGGCCAAGAATGAGGTGCTTTGTATAAGACAACTCTGGTCTTTATCACTATAACCACAAAAATCTCTCTCGTGACTCCAATGACACTAAATTAGCCTCTCATTATAGAAATCATTGCATCAACAATGGCTTAATTTGCTAATCATATTGGGGCAGTTGCCTAATTTTATCAATCTGGTAGTCATCCATATGAATCGCTTCAATGTATAACATTTACAATTTTATCTTGTAGAGGGGAAATTTGCAATGTAGAAGGGAGAAATTACCAAATCAATTTTTCTTAAAAAAAACCCTTTGCATTCAAAAGAAGGAAGGGAATCCTCTAGATTTGGTCACAAGTTAGATAAGGACTGAATATTGAAGGGATTGATTAATTTTTGTGTGTAATTCCTCTCTTTTGTAAGTTGAAATGTTGATTTAAGGTAAAGTGCTAAAAAATGAAAGTAAAACTAAAAAAATAGTGAGCTACAGATGCAAGATCGAGCTGGGCACTTGGAATTCAGCAGTATAAGCTGAATTAGATTTGACCAAAAAATCTCCTAAAAGGCTAGGACCAGGGTGCGACACCAAGGTCCTCCAAACTTTTTGTGTGTCGAAAAGGGTTGATTCATCTCTATCAATGAAGCTTATTATGAGAAGTACAACTTCATACCTGTTTTCTGCACAGAAAAAGAAAGGGAAATAGGTTGGGAATAGAAGCTTGCCTTACGTCAAACCCTAGTTTTGGAATTAACCATGAAATTGATATAAATTTAATTGAAATGACTATAAGGAAAGGATCTCCTTTCGAGAGAGATGCTGAATTATGACTGAAAATTGAATGATTATACCTCCTTGTGAAGTTTTGCTTGCCTCCACATGAAATTAGGGTTTCATGAAACAAGATGCAGATCTCCACTCAAATGCTTAATACTTGACTTTATTGCTACTCCAAGGCTTGAAGGAAGACTGAAAATTCTCAATTTCTCTTGAATGCTTGATTGCTTGATCTCATGTGTGTAATGTATGCTTGATAAATATGTTAGATGAATGTGTATATTCAAATGAGACAAGAAATCCTCTTTATATGCTTGCCCATTGAGAAAATTGATTAATTTTTTGACATGATTTGACACAAAGAGGGAATTCTCGCTCATATTTGAAATGTGAAAAAGAGTTTAAAGGGGCCCAAAAATTAGGGAGACCATGGCATGGTGCCTTGGTCCTATTGAGGACCAAGGTGCCATGCCCTAGTCCTCCCCTATTTTGGGGCAAGGGTCAAATGTCAAATGAATGATGCAATATGAAAGGAGCATGAGCATAATCAGGTCCCAAGCAGGTCAAGGGGTGCAAACACTAAGGTGAGGACCCAATGTGGTTGAAATTGCAAAGGGGTGCAAGTTTAGGACTCTACATTTAGCCCCCACTTTATTGGGAATATGGAGTCAATCATACTCTCGGTAAAGTACAAAGGGTTCACATTGAAACCAATTCTCCAAGTTATCAAGGAGGCAAGATACACCAAGCCCCCAATGGAATTCAAGATCTTACAAATTCAATGATAAGGTAAAAGGGAAGATCACAAGAGAGAGAGAAAGAGAGAGAACCATGACTACAAACTAGTAAGGTTCTCTTACTATGAGTCACAAAAAGAAAAATACCAAAAATTACAAAGCAAAAGACAAAGTTCGCTAAGTAACTTTAAGTATCAAGATATGAAAGAGAGAGAATCATTGAGTGGAGTGTATGCCCCCATGTTAAAGCGATTGCGTTTGCCTTATCGAGAGCAATTGCTTTAAGGTAGGATACACCCAAAAAGACAAGCATGTTATCACAATAATTTAGCCCCCAAGAGGGGACAAATAAAAGGATAATGATCACAAAACACAAAACACGAGGTGGTTTCACGTAGCTTTGGAGTTAGTATGCTTTTTATGATAACCAATGCATATCGTATATATATATATATATATATATATATATATATATATATATATATATATATATATGCATGGAATTGTCCTCATCCTCTAGAGAAAGGAATCCATCGTGGAAGAAGGGGACACATTCATCTTTTGAGTCAACATGGGAGAGACCAAAAGAGATCTCAACCCTTTGCATCGTCCTTGAGTAGACAACACTAGGGACAACAAATAGAAGAATGGAGAGATAAATAGAAGTTAAAAAACAAGCAAGAGAGGAGAGAGGGAGATAATATATGGTGCTAATGAAGCTAATCAAGCACGTCATATTCCCCCCGATCTTGCTCATCATTGTTTTGGGAAGGTGGAAAACACGCAAGAGGAGTGACATCAAGCACAGTAGATCGAGCTATCACAAGTTCCAAATGAGGACCATGCTCTAATGATGAGTCACTTTTTCTATTACTAGATGCTAGGATCAACGATTTTGAAAATTATTTAGATAAATCATTGTCAACATCAACATATTAATATTCATCATCAAAAATATTAGGATCAACAACATCCTCACCTATTTCTTCATCAAGATTAACCAAAATAGGAACTCTAATGGAATAGAACTTGAACCATCTTTTGTTTTAAGCATTTTGCATCTTGGAGAATTAGGTTGAACATCTTGGTTAGGAGAAGGTTGATAAAATAGTTTTATATCAAGAGTGGGTGCCTTTGGAGAAGAAATGGTTTGGGAAGCAAGTTCATGAGCTCTCGCAGAACGTCTTCATCAGTGTTCTCTCGTAGAACGTTTTCATTTAGTTTTAGTGGAAGGTTGTGAAGGTTTACGTTCATTAGGTATAGGAATTTTCTTCTTTGAAGGAAGGATGCATAAGAGAAGGTCTCTTAGGTTGAACAATAGGAGAGGTCAGTCACTTCCCTTTGCAAAATGTAGGAGGCGAAACCACACCATATAAAGGACGAATGGAAGGTGTAGGAAGGAGACCAAGTTCGTCATGAGAAAGAGGAATAGGTCTACCCTCGGGAGTAATGTATTGAAACTTAGGAGGAAGAGCATTTATATCTTTGGGAGGAAGAATAAACTCATCCTTAGGAGAAGGAATGGATCCTTCCTTAGGAAAAAGAATATCTATTTCCTTAGGAGGAAGGATAGTCTTATCTTTAGGAGAAGAAATAGGTTCCTCTTTGGGAAGAAGATTATTTCTTTCCTTGGGAGGAAGAATAATCTTGTCCTCAAGAAGAGGTATATGATAATCAAGAAGAAAGCTAAGTGTTAGATTTCTAGGTTTATTCAAGGATAAAATCATCTCATTTTTCCATTTTTGATATTATTAAAGAGAGAATCACTTCTAGGTTGAAGAGGTTGGAATTGTTCAGACCAAAAATAATCAAGACAAACATCTCCATGCCTCACTATAGGTTGATATATGATATGATTTTACCATCATGAGGAAATTTCAAATACATATGAATAGTAGAAGTGATCACTTAAGAGCCAAGGATGTCCCAAATTCGCACGAAATTGATCGGATGTAGGAATGATAGAAACGTTAACATCTAAGAGTTTAGCGCCAACATCAATAGGAAGTATCATAGAACCAATAGAAGGACAAGAGAAGCCATAAAAAACTCTAACTATTAGATCAGTTTTATCATATGTCACTTCATGCAATCGTAAAGTATAAAGAAATTATTCAATTATCACATTAATCATGCAAGCTAGATCAATAAGCACTCCTTGAGAAGGTATGCCTTTGATTTTTGCAATTATGTAAAGTGGGCCATCGGGTGCTTTAATTCTCTCACTAGGATCAAATGTAATGCATAAGTCCTTGAAAGTTTCATTTTTGTCAACAAGGTTCAACACATTATTAGATTCAAGGCCAACATCACTGGGAGAGAAGGCAAGATGATCAGTCTCAAACACATTAGTGGAATGGGAAGGTAAATGATCAATGAGAATTTGAAGGTTCTGATTTGGAGGAGCTACTAATTTGTTTCCTTTGTAACAATTGCGACATAATACTATGAAAAGTTTCATTAAGAGGAGTGAATTATTTTCTAAAGCATTTGGGGGTAAAAGCACAATGTTGTGTCACACTTTTATAAAGGAAGTGGCCAACGCAACTAAAATTGTTTAACTTTGACTGCATAAAAGTGACATTTCTGAATTGAATTTGAAAATGATGTAAAATAATCAAATTTAAAAACATTAATGAAATTTATGTATGTCCCAAATTCGCACAAAATTGATCGAATGTAGGAATGATAGAAAAGATAAAATCTAAGAGTTTAGCACCAACATCAATAGGAAGTGTGATTGAACCAATAGAAGGACAATAGAAACCATACAAAATTCTAACTATCACATCAGTTTTATCATATTTCAATTGATGTAATTGTAAATTATAAAGAAATTATTCAATTAACATTAAACATGCAAGCTATATCAATAAGCACTCCTCGAGAAGGTATGCCTTCTATTTTTTTAATTATGTAAAGTGGGCCATTGGGTGCTTTAATTCTCTCACTAGGATCAAATGTAATGCACAAGTCCTTAAAAGTTTCATTTTTGTCAACAAGGTTCACTACATTATTAGATTCAAGGCCAACATCATTGGGAGAGAAGGCAAGATGATCAGTCTCAAACACATTAGTGGAATGGGAAGGTAAAGGATCAATGAAATTTTGAAGGTTTTGATTAGGAGGAGATACTAATTTTTTTCCTTTATCATTCACACCTGCCACAAATATGGTATTATTATCAATCAAGTCTTGAATCTTACTCCTTAAGGAATAACACTTTCTAGTGTCATGATCGGGTTGATGATGGTATTGGCAAAAGGCTTTGACATCATAAGAAGTTGTAAAAAGCTTGGTTGTATCAATTGGTTTAATAGGGGGAAGTTTCAACACATTCCTTTGTAACAATTGTGACATAATACTATGCAAAGATTCATTAAGAGGAGTGAACTCTTTTCTAAAGTATTTGGGGCTAAAAGCACAATGT
The DNA here is from genome assembly GCF_030272615.1 of Cryptomeria japonica. Classification (NCBI taxonomy): domain Eukaryota; kingdom Viridiplantae; phylum Streptophyta; class Pinopsida; order Cupressales; family Cupressaceae; genus Cryptomeria; species Cryptomeria japonica. Next base: position 203,625,563 of record NC_081407.1, on the reverse strand, counting down.
TGTGTCACACTTTTATAAAGGAAGTGACAAACACAATGAAAACTGTTTAACTTCGACTGCATAAAAAGCGACATTTCTAAATTGAATTTCAAAATGATGTAAACTAATCAAATGTAAAAATATTAATCAAATTTATGTATGCTATTTTTTATTTTATTTATTTTAAAATAAATTTAAAGAGATTTTTTTTTACTGAAAAAATGCTGAAAATCGGGGGTTCTAGTCGGTGTCACCAAAAAAAAATGAAAATAATTTATTTATTTATTTAATTTTTTTTTCTGATTTTTTTTTCCAAATAGAGGACATATATATGCAGTGTTAAAATAATAAAAATTGATGTATATTTTTCTCATAATAATATTTTGAAGTCCAACATAGCTAAATTTGGTAGTTTTCAAACCTGTTCATGGGTTCCCTAGGGTTAATCCTTTGTGCAATGATCTTGGTATTGAAGAGGTGAGTTGGTCAAAACCTGAGCGGGGCTGGGTTAAGATTAATTTCGATGGGGCTTTGAGGGGGAATCTGGGCATCTGAGGAGCGGGGTGCATGGCCTGCGATGATGAAGGGAATGCTCTCTTCAAAGGTGCAAAAAGATTACAAGATGGAACTAATAATGAAGTCGAGGTGCAAGCAGCTTTGCTAGCTACTAATTTGGTAGTGAATACGAAGGCTTCAAAAGTCCATTTGGAGGGGGATTCCCAAGTGGTGGTTAATGCTCCTATGAAAGGAGACACCCCGTGCTGGACATTGAATAAGTTCATCACCATTATCTGTGCAAAATTAAAAAAAATTCAAGACTTTTGTATTTCCCATGTAAGGATAAGTGGAAATATTGTTACCGATGGCTTGTCTCACGTGTCTTGTAAGCTATCCAAGGGTGAGGTGAGGTGGTGGGATGGTAATGGGGTAAAAGTACAAAGTTGTGTCACATTTTTATAAAGGAAATGGTCAATGCTAATTCAACTTTTTAAATTAAATCAATAGAAAGTGAAATATATGTTTTGAATTTTTAAATGATGTAAACTAATAAAATTTATATTCTTATGTCTATTTTATGTTTGTAATTTTAACAAAAATTAAAAAAATTATTTGAATGTAGTTTTTTATAAAGTAAACACTATAATTTAGTTGCTGAAAAAATGTTGAAATTGAAGTTACACAAGCCACCACACTTTATTTAGTAAATTTTACCTTTTTGTTGAATTTTTTTTTTGTATATTGATAACTTGAAACTTTAGTGCATAGATATATTTTTTACTGTTTTTTATATCTATGTATTTTTCAATAAATTTGAAAAGTTGCATGTGCTGAAATATAACTCTTTCCAATTCCCACCACCTTTTTTCTTAATTATTTACCAAATTAGAAAAGAATTATATCATCTTGATATAGATTCTTTTCTCTACTGCATCATATTTTTTTAATTTTTTAAAATAAATTTTAGTATTTTTCCTTGACAAGATAATCAACCTTATATTTTAGTACTGATGACCTACTTTCAACAAAAAAAATATTAAATATAAAAACTAATTAAAATATTAAAAGATATATATTTTGGAAAATTCACTTATAGATCTATAAAAGGGTATTTTTATATTTCAAAAAACGTATTATTTATAAGAGTAGGAGTTGTTGAAACATTGAGTTTTTTTTTTTTTTTGTAATTAGACCAAAAGTAGTATAAAATATACATTTAGTACACACTTCCAATTGAAAAAGTTGTAGCCCATATATAACTTAGCTATAATGAATCTATATAGACCATATCTTTGACTAAAATTAATTTTTAGTTAGAATTATTTAAATTCACTCGTGCTGATAAATTAGCCTGAAGTGTGACAGAGTTTTGTGCTTTTGCCCAATGACAACAATGTTGTATGGAGTTAAGACGATCTGCCAGGGACAGTACTATCGCATACTTGATATGTGCGACATGCGGCTTGCACCTAATTTTATGAGCTAAGTTTGGATCATGCTTTACGAGCAATTAATGTTGAATGCTTCTACAATGGGGGTGGTTGTGGTGCGTGCCTCTTTAATAACTAAAAATCAAATGTATGCTCATTCAATGTGGTAGTTGAGCGTGTTTGGTGGGGGAGATTACAAATTTTCTTTAGAGCTTGACTGGTTGGTGAGGCTTCTAATATGGAAGTTAATTTTACTCTTAAATCCTCTAAGTTGATGCCTGTGTTCTAGGGTCCTGTTCCTGTGAAGAGGCTTGAAAATATGTTTTTGGCGAGAGACCCCCTATTTCTGAAAGCTATCCAATTGGTTCTTGGTGAAGAGTTGTTGGTCATTGGCCATAGATATCGTTCGAGGGTGGATATTTACTCTTTAATCATGGCTTGGGATCTTGACTTGGGCTATTCATGCGAGGAGGTCAGAAAGGTGATGACGATGATAGTCCCGAGCGACTACCTTCTAAACATGAATTTTTTGCTGGAGTGGGCAGTCCCGGGTTGGGGTTTTAATGTTTCTGAAGGAATACTAGAGGAAAATGCAGAGCTCCGGAGCAGACACATTAAAATTCCCTTCCTACAATGCCGTGAGGAGGTTAAAGCCAGATTTATAGATGCCGCAAGGAGAGGGTGGGAAGGAATGATGATTTATGTTCAAATAATGGAGTTGGAAGAAGTTATCAGGCAGGCGAGACAAGAAGCCAGGATGGTGGACGAGGTGCGGACGAGGCAGTCGATTACCAGGGGACTTTTAGTAGAGTTATCAAGGCAAAACAACCTAGGTAGCGGTGTGGTTGGTGGAATTAACAGGTTGGGGGACGCTTCGAGTGCATCGAATGTAGTTGAAGACTGAAAAATGAAGCATGGCGGATCAGGGTACCTCTTGGTACCAATTTTCCTTTTGTTATTTTTTATTTAGTTACTTTATGTTAATTTCATTTTGAACAGTTATGCCAATTTAAGTTTGGCTTGGTGTAATTGGACCTCTTCTACAATATTTGTGGGGTAGGGTTTTTGAGCTTCTGGTTTGAAGAACAATATGTTTTTTGGTAGGGTGGTTTGGTGATCTGAGGGTGATTTTTGGGTGGATGATGGTTTTCATATTGTACTGTTTTAGCTAATCTTAATATAATCATAAATATCACCGATAAAAAAAAAAATTGGTAGTTTTCATTCGGCGTCACCTTTTGACTACTAAATTTATCATTATCAAAAAAAAATTATACCCTTTTGGAGAAGATTCTCTCATCTAGTGAAAAATATTTTTCAATTTTTTTTTAATATCATTTAATTTTTTTTAAATTTTTTAATCAGCTTCTTTTTGAACTTTAAAAACCTACTCGCAATGTCTAATTAATAAAAAATAGTAAAAATAATCAAAATACTAAAAAAAAATATATGACCAAATTCGTGACTTCGAGCTTTGTAAAAGGCTATTTTTTTATTTTTGTAAAAAAAATTACCTGATGTAAAATAGGGCAGAAGTTAAAATTCTTTGAAATGAAAAGTTTTTGAATTTTTTTGTGCCACATCGGATGATACCTAGGCTAGTTCGGCCGGACTTAGTCCAACCAAACTCAGTTTGGCCCGACTACCTTAGTTCGACTAGATTGAGTCTGGCCGAACTACTTCCCGCCAGCCTCGGTCCCCCGGCCAACCAGGGGACAAAGTACCATTTGTTGTGATTTTTTTGGTGTTTTTCACAAAGTCAATCAACTAGGTTAATTAAGTCGACAAGGTTAATCCAAAGGTCATTTGAACGTATTTTTGTGGATGACTTTAAAAGGTTTTTTTAATTCAATTTAATATTTTTTTATGTTAATTTTAATTTATTAATATAAATAATATTTTAATATTTATATTATGTGTGTAATTGGATATAAAAATATTAAATTGGATAAAAGTGATATTGCATTGGGTTTATACCCATATATATATTTTTAAATAATGCTAAAAAAATAGAAAATTTGTCTACATGTCTGTTTGTCTTTTTCTTTCTAGTTTAATTAGGTTGACATCTTTATTTTATTTTGAGGTTAATTAACTTGCTTGAAGTGTCTTGTGCCTTTGGTATGCTTTGTGTTTGTATAAAATCCTAAAGATGATAGCAAAGTATCTGAGCCCCCCTCCTCTTCTATTGGACGTTGGGTGTAAGAGATCATTTTCATATTCTTTTTAGCTAGAAGGGCCTGCCCTCCCGAGAAGCCCATAAGGCCGGGTGAGAGGGGAATGACCCAAGCAGTACTTCTTCAGCCCGCTTTATAAATTAATACGTTAGGTGAAAGTCAAGAAGACTTGGTGAAGTTGGCCTATCTGACAGGTTCCCTCAATATCCACACTTGTGTGAGATGCGTAAAAATCCTCTTATGTAGACCAGGATAGATTCTTAAGTGGATCACCCTTGCATTGATAGGCACCAAGGACCGCTGAAGTTCCCCCACTAGACACCTTTGAGTAGTGGCCCACCCTTTTTTTGACCGAACATCACAATAATTTAAATGCAAGGGGATACTTGGTTTTCCCCCAAGATACTCACCATAAGGCTCCTATGAGATGAGGCAGAAATCCTCAACTTAGCATAAGCTACTTGTAGCTTTCTAGAGTCATTCATCCAGTCCTAGAGGCTCCTAGCTATCCTCTTACAAAAAAGGCAAAATTAGTGAATAGACCCCTTAAGGTGTCCCGATACTTGAGCTGACGGAGATTCCAGGTTGAGGGCTGAAGTTACCGCGATGAGAACATTGACCTTAGGATAAGAAAGTGTTTTATGTGCTTTCAATTGCATTTAGACTCATGAAAATTGGGTTGAATTTGGCCTATGAACATACACATTGATGTTAATTTTTGGACTATCACTAGTTGTAACAACCATTGTGTCTTCTTGTTTGCGATGTTTGATCTAATTTTCTACAAAAAAATATTATTTTTCTATTTATATATGTACGTATGTGTGTATGTGTGTGTATATGTATGTATGTATGTATGTATCATGTATGTTTGTCTACATCTGTGTGCATGTATGTGTGTGTATGTATGTATATGCATGTGTGTACATGCATGTGTATTTGTGTGTATGTATATATATGCACGTGTACATACGTGTGTATGTATGTGTCTATGTATGTGTGTTTGTGTGTGTACGTTTGTCTATGTGTGTATGCGTGTATGTATGTATGTATGTATGTATGTGTCTCTATATAATATGTATGGTTCTCATACAATGTATGGACTCATTAGATTAGTTAATAAGAGAGTCATTATTAGCTAAGTGTATATGTGTGTATGTATGTATGTACATGATATGTATGTGTGAGTGTATCCATGTGTATGTGCATGTGTACATATAAATAGAGATGTGTATGTGTATGTGTATGTGTATGTGTGTATGTGTGTGTCTCTGTGTGTGTGTATATGTATGTGTATGTATGTCTTTATGTGTTTATTTGTCTATGTTTGTGTGTTTATGTGTGTACTTGTGTTTATGTGTGTATGTGTGTGTGTACATGTATGCATGTATGTGTGTCTATGTAATATGTATGGTTCTCATACAACGTATGGACTCATTAGATTAGTTAAGTGGACCATTATGTATTAGTTAACAAGAGAGTCATTATTAGTTAAGTATATTAGTTAAGTGGATCATTCATGTTCATTTTGTACGTGGACTTGACAAGTAGAATAACTTAAACATACAATATGAATATTTAAAGTTGGGTCCAGTTCACTTGCCATATATGTGCATGCAGGCATGTGTTATTAGGGGTCTACAGATTTGGATTGTTTCTCAATAGCAATTTGTCCAATGAGCAATAAAAGGACTGGATTACGGAAGTATGATTGAATAAAAGAGACAAAAAAAGGGTTACAACACCTTCTCATGAAAAAGTTCCCATTGATGATGAAGTAGTTGCAATTCAGGAAAGCCAAGAAATTGGTCCTACTCAATCTAATTTTTTTTCTTTGGTATGGCCAATTTGACGGAGATGGATGGAGATACTCTTTTCAATGAGATTTTAGCCGAGGATATGGTACCAAAAAGCACATTAAAATTACACTGCAAAAAAATCTGGGATGAATATTTTCAAGATAAATCTCTAATTGGAAGAGCACAATTGTTTGCAAAGTTATTTAGGAGAAAAGAAATGTCTCCCGTTTTGGAGTTGTCGGGTGTTGATAACAAGAAGTAATCATCAGATGGATTAGTAAATCAGACAGTGGTTGAAATTTTGCAAGAAGCTCTGAAATGTATCAAGAGCACGAGTCAAAGTCCTAATTGAAGTGTTGCCCAAAGAGCATTAATGACAATGATTTGTAGTAAGAAATTATCATAGAGAATACAAACTCAAGCAATTGCCTAGTTATTGGATGTCTCCAAAAGAACTGTCTAGAGATATATTAGCAAAAGAAATAGGTTGGATGAGAATATTGAAAATAATTGGGCCCATATTTGCAGAGTTCCTCGAAAAGATAGAATTGTTGAAGATCTAAAAAGACTTGTTATTGAATACTAGACCAGTCACTCTCATATTTCTTCCAATAGAAGAGACACTATATAGATTAGGGATGAAGATGGTACAAAAATTTCACATCCAAAATAGTTTATAGACACAACACAGAGAGAACTATTTGAAGCATTCAAACAAGAATTTCCAGATGTCAAGATATGTCAAAGGATGTTTGAGGGATTGCGACCATGTTTTGTGTGTATCAATAATGTATGTGAAACTTCTTGTTGTCGAAATCACGTTGACCTTTAACTGCACCTCTAATCATATAAAAATGAAATGGAAGTAACTAATCCAAATGTAGTCATCCATGCAAGTACAACATAATTTGTGAAGTCTATTTTATGTGACAGATTAGAAGGTTCAGATGAGTTCAATGTACAATGTATAAAAAATACATGTGCTTACTATGGAGATTTGAAGAAATTTGTACAAATTGAGAACATTGATTTTTCAATGCAATTTTGTGGAAGAGATTTTAATATGAGAAATATCAGACAAAGTCAGGAGCTGAATTGAAAAAAAATTATGTTAAAAGAGAGTGAATTGTCTTACAAAGAGTTTGTGTAGATTTAAGAATATGATATATCTGTATATCCAACATTGTCACGGTGCAAGATGACAAGCTAAACAGTTTCGCATCTCAAAAAATTTCTTTCCTTCAAGTTGTATTCTCTCAATAGTAGACTTCTTTGAGAACTATACATTTAGTCCTCACACAAAGAATCAAAGTCAATACTATCATTCTGAGCAGATTGCAATCTTTGTACAAGTTTTTGTATAGACATGCACTTTCATGTGGACGGTGTAGAATGTGGTGAAGATGAACACATTATCATTAAGGAGGTTTATTTTTATATCAGTGATGATATTGGTCATGACAGGAGTTAGGTAGCACATTGTTTTGGGTTTTTTTTTGAAAATATCATACAATGTCAGATAAATGCTTCACAAAAATGGATTTGGTCTAATGGATGTACTGGTAAGCGTAAAAATTGATTAAATTTCTTGTAATATTTTAATTAACTAGTATAATTAAGTTTTTTAAACTAATAAATATTACATTTGATTGTAACTTCACATGACAATTCAAATCTGCAAAAGTGTTCAATTGGTTGTCACAACAACATGCTAAACATGGTCTAAAATTTTTGTGGAACTTTTTTGAGAGTGGACATGGAAAAGGAGAGCATGATGGAGCGAGAGCATGCACTTCGCCAACATGATCTTGGAGGTACATGATCAACGTATATTTGTGTACTTCGTTTAAAAATTCTTTATTTACTTGAGTATGTATCTTATGAGTCAAAGTTAAATTGTTAAAATAAGTTAATGTGCAGGTAATAGCATACGGAATTCAAGCGAGATAGTAGAATGGTGCAAAAATCATATTGGTTCTCATGACATGACATACAACAAATGCTATTTTTGGGAAGTTAAAGATATTGATCGATCCAATCCTTATAATTGTCAAACAATTAATGGTATTAGAAGTTTTCATCAAGTGATGAATACAAGACATAGCAAACCTCTTGCGATTTAGGTAAGAGAAATTATAACTTGTTTTTTTATTGAAATTGCATCAAGAAAATAAGTCATGTCTAGAAAACTTAACAAACCTCTTGTGATTCAAGTAAGAAAAAAATCATGTTTTTGTGTTGGTTGCATTGAAAACAACGCAAATATTCAACAATGTTAGAACATTAGAGATGGATTTGTTTCACAATGGGACATGAAATAATTAGTCGCAATGCCTCCTTATGAAGACAACAACATTGTAGATATTCATGATCCTCTATATTCAACTAATTATGAACGTGTGTGTGATTTAGTTGTCAGGTAGACTTGCATTTTATTTAAATATCCTTACGTATTTTCAAGTACTTTGTTTAAAATTAACTTAAATTTAAATTATTTATACATTCCACCATACACTTTATAATTTAATTGTTTATAATTTGTGGTGTACAGGTGATATTTTTGTCGTTGTTGCATATCCTGGTGATGTAGAAGATGTTGACTATTACCTACTAAGATGCACAAAACCAAAAAGTAAATTGTCAGAATTAGTGGAAGATGTTGACGGGTAACAATATCCCACTGGATCAATCATTGTTGAAGGTACTTATTATCAACAAACCAAGATAGATAACAATGGTGTTACATTTACTGGATACATGCCTGGCCAAAAAGTTTTGCATTATAATCACTTAGTTATAGCAACAAGATTACATTTAGAAACTTTACCAAAAAGAGGTCATGGCCCCCAAAAGTGGAGGTTGCCTATCGAAGATCATGAATGGATATTATAGATAGTAAAAGATAAAGAGGATCTAGATTTTATGTACCACAAGCTCACTTAACTTATTAGTACAAGAGAACTCATGTTTTTTGGACCACGATACATGTATATATGCATATATGTATGTACATTGGAGTTTTTATTTTTGAATTGTCATACATATATACATTTACATGTACACATGTACATTGAGTTGATTTGTTGCAACTGCTTTGATATCAAAATTTGTTCAATTTGTCATACATTGTATGTATGTACATTCGAGCTATTTTTTTGGATCGTCATACATATACATGTACACATGTAAATTTGAGTTAATTTGTTGCAACTACTTTGAAATCAAAATTTACTCGATTTGTTCATAAATTGATCCTTACATAGTCTCTAAACGCAAAGAGTGCAAAATTACCTATTTATATCCCCTATTCTATCTTTACTTTTTTCTCTATTTAAACTTTCATTCAATTTCTTCTTTACATGACTTCCCATATAGCCTTTTTTACTAACCATACATTCAATAGTCAAATTGTCTTAATCATCATTCTAATGATAATTAAATAAGTTTTAATTTATAATTAATCTATCTAATATCTCTTCTAACATTGATTGAGTAAATCAATCAAACATGACCTTTTCTTTGAGCAATTATTGTGTTAGAGTAATTGGGTCTTTACTTGATTAATTAAACAATAATTGTTTAATTCTCTAAGTTCCCTATTATCTTTTTACACTTAAGCTAACATTAGGTGCATATTAATTAATTATTTTATTAATTATTATGTGCAAGCCTAGGGTTTTCCATTTTTGGGGTTTATTGACCTATTAGAGGTTATTTTTGCTATTCATTGTATTATGATTCACAATACATTTTTGGTGAATTGGAGCTCTCATCTTTTGAGCATTATTTTCCTGTGTTTTGTGAGTTCTTCAGATTATTGCTTCCTTGCTTCTCCTTGTAACAGGTTATTCAGCTTGCAGAAGATCTTCAGGCTCCTATGGTGTTGTATTTCTCAACTCCAATATGGTATCAAAGCTCAAATTTGTAGCTATCTGTTCCTGGTTTTGAGAATTTTGCATTGGAAGCGGATCTGGGTTTCAGGCATTTTTTTGTGTGCTTAGGGTTAGGTTTTATTTTTTTATTTTTACTTTTTTTTTTTAATCTGAGAACTTTGGGCCTAAATGGACCTCACCATCGTGCTCAGAAGGCCCAAAAATCCCTATAGTCATATAAAATTTGTCTAATTTTGACTCTTGAGCATCTGGGTGATTTTTTTCTCCAACACCAGGCCATACGGCTTTGGCATGCAAATCGAGAAAAATCAAATTTTTTTTTGCCTTTTTACGGCATGCAGGCTGGATTTTTGATTTTTCGATTTTTAAAAAAAGACCATTTCAAAAAATATCAAAAAATCCAAAGAAAGGGCACGAAAAAGTTTTTTTGGCTTTTGGGGGTGGGAGATTTTGCACTGTACCGGACCTGTCAGTCCGGCCCCTATGGTCGCCGCCGGCCCCTCCGAACCCCCACTAGTAACCTCTGCTTCCTGGCCTGGCCCTCGCCGCCGGCACTGCACCTGCTGTTGGCCACTGCTCGACCCTGTGCCCGCCATCGACCCCTCCGGATTCCCCGTAGGTTACCGTGTTCCGACCTCGCCGACCTCCACACTGCCGACCCTTCAGCGCTGCTAGTGACCTCCTCTCACTGCTTCGGAAACCATCGCCACCTCCGCTTGGCCCGATCTCACCACCGCCACCCAACCCGACCACCACCACCGTCGCCCTCCGGCCACCTCCTTCTTCTGCCTTCTCCACTCTCTAGTCTTTTTTGAGAGGGGGTTGGTTTTTTGGCTCTATCTTGAGCATATGGAGTTGGATTTTGGCCCTCGAATAGGCATCGGAAAGGTGATTCCGAGCCGGACCTCGTGATGGTGGATTTTTTTTTCTGAATCTTCTGTTTGATTGTACTTTTTTCTAGTCAAAGTTGGGCTTCTTTTTTGCACTTCTGGAGTCGTAGAATGGGCAAACAGACTCCGTTTTTAAAAAATGAATAGGTGTTGGAAATCTCTCAGCATGCTCTATTTAGATTTGCGATATTTGTTCTTAGAATTTTCACTAGGTACATGAGATATCAGTTTCATTTTTTTTGCTTATGCACTACTTCCTTCTCATCAGTTTGTATTAGGGTTTGGGTTTATCTATTGTGGGGGGTGTTTTTTTCTCGCTTTCTGTCATTTATATCAAAAATCAAGAACACCTAGACTCTCAAAACAAACAAACCCTTATTTATCTTCTGTTTATTTTGAAAGATCACATAATAAAAAAAACCAACAAGTAGGTGCAGGTGCAAAGTTTTTTGTTCTCATGGCAAATCCTTCAGTTGAGTTGTTGACTTCACACAAATTTCACACCTGGAAGCCCTGCATCACAAGGCTTCTCAGGGCACGGGGGTTGTGGTCTTGTTTAGATGAAGTTTAGCCTGTCTTGTAGCGTCCTTATGAGCTTCTTTAGCACAGGAACAAGATGGATGAGGCCATGGGTTTGCTCTCATTGCATTCTCTGATAGTCTTACGTTTCACATTGATGAGTTACTCACTCCTCGGGATATGTGGTTGAAGTTTGAGACTCTCTTCGGGAAGGTCAATGAGATTTAGGCATTGTAGATTGATGCCGATTTGGTTTCCTTGTCACTTGATTCCTTTCCCACCATTGAGGATTTCTTGAACCAGTTCAAGACTGCAAGATCTGTTCTTCAGGGATGTGGCAAGATCAAGACAGACACAGAGTGCATTCATTTGATTCTTTCGAAGCTTCAGGGTCACTTTCAGTTCTTTGCCTCTGCTTTCTACTCCACCATGGATGGCTTGGGTGCTCGTTTCACAATGCCTACCTTTGATGTCTTTTTGTGAACGTTTGTCTCGTGAACAGTCTCATCTTTCTCAGCTGGATAATCTCTCAGGCTCCAAGAACAAAGCATTGGTTACTCAATCCTCTAAGGAGAAGGAGAAACAAAAGCAGAAACCAAAGCTTAAGAAGAATTCTGCAGGCAGTGAGTCTTCCTCCAAGCCACCTCCTAAGTTTGATTCTAAACCTCCATTTCCTCCAAAACAAGGGAAATCTTCACAGTCTAGCGAGTCTTCCTTCGAGACTGAGAAGAAATCAGGAGACACTTGCAGTTTTTGTGGCAAGGAAGGACATCTAGTTTTTCTAGGTGTTGGAAACGTTTAGAGGCTTTAGAGGAAGCCATGCAACAGCATCACATCTCCTCACCTCAGGCATCTTCTCCTTCCACTGGGAAAGGTCATGCTCTCACTGCTCGAGCTTCGACTTATGGGTCCACATGGATACTAGATTTTTGTGCTTCTCACCATATGACTCACACTCAGCAGTTGGTTACTTCTCTTGACTCTTGTGGTATTTCACAGATTGCAGTGGGTGACTCAGTTCAGCTTTCAGTCTTGGGTTTAGGTTCTGTCTCTTTGGATGGGGGTACTCTGCAGGATGTTCTAGTTGTCCCTGACATCTCGATGAACCTCCTATCTATTTATTAGATTTGCCACTCTGGCTTTGGTAAGACAGTTGAGTTCTCACCACACGATGTGGTTATTCGAGACCTCCACGACCCTGATTTGGTTGTGGCTACTAGGAGTATTGATACTGCATCTTGTCTCTACAGATTTGATGAATTTGAGACCTCTTCAGGTACAGGTTCATCTCTTGTAGCACATGCAGATTTAGTGAGTCGGCTTTGGCATGAGCACTTGGGCCATGTCAATTATAGATATCTTCAGCAGATGAGTCCACAGGCACTTGTTCTTGGGCTCCCACAGATTTCCTGCACTGATGGTGTTTGTCATGGTTGTGTGCTTGGCAAGCATCACAGAGATCCCTTTTCGAAGGGAAGAGCCTCTCGTACATTGGCACCCTTGGAGTTGATTCACAATGATCTCATGTCATTTCCCACTCCTTCTTTTTCAGGGGCCAAGTATGTACTCACTTTTATTGATGACTTCTCCAGACGCGCATGGGTGTACTTTCTTAGGTACAAATCTGATGTCTTTGATTCATTTTGAATCTTCAAGACATATGTAGAGAAGCAGTCCAGTTGTTCTATTCGATGGATACGTACAGATAATGGGAGGGAGTATGTGAATCAAACTTTTAGATATTTTTGCACTGAGCATGGTTTGCAGCATCAGTTTACTGTTCCCTACACCCCTCAGCAGAATGGTGTCGCTGAATGCAAGAACAAAACTTTACGGGAGATGGCAAATTGTTTGATTCAATCTAGGTCCATGGATTCGGCTTTTTGGGTTGAGGCAGTCAATTGTACCAACTATTTTCAGAATCGGATGCCTCACAAGGCTATTCGACATATGACTCTTGAGGAGGCTTGGTCTCATGACAAGCCTGATGTTTCCTTTTTTCGAGTATTTGGCAGTGAGGCATGGACTTTTATTCCTGATGCTCAGAGGAAGGCCATGGAGTGGAAGAGCCGACCACTCATTTTTGTTGCTACTATGAGGATGTTAAGGCATACAGGTTGTTTGATCCTGATTCCAAAGAGGTCCTGTTTCGATGGGATGTTCAGTTTGATGAGCACCTTCGCACAATGGATACCCTGACTCCAGTGTCTAATCCTCTGCCTACTCCTTCCACTGCATCTCTTTAGGATCTTTTTGAGGATGATTCTAATGATGGTGCCAATGATCCACCATCCCCACCTCCACTTGCTCCACCTCAGATGCCCAAGTGGGCTCGCCTTACTGTTGAGGTGACAGGTCCTATGGTCCGTGATCCTTCAGATACTTGTCGCACCCATTCTCATACTATGGGTTCTAGTCTCTTGAGTCATGCTATTTTAGATGATCCTCAAAAGTTTTCAGAGGTGACAGGTCACCTTGAGTGGGATTGTGCTATGGAAGAGGATTATTCTTCTTTGATGAGGAATCACACTTGGGATCTTTGTCCTCTTCCTAAGGGCAAAAAGATGGTTCGGTGTCGCTGGTTGTATCACACTAAGTATGCTACTGATGGTTCCATTGATAAGTACAAAGCTCATCTTGTTGCGAAAGGGTTTTCACAGGTTGAGGGTATTGATTACTTTGAGACATTTGCCCATGTCATCGAGATGAACTCTATTCGCTTTGTACTATCTCTTGCAGCTTCTAGGAGATGGCCTATTTTTTAGATGGATGTGAAGAGTGCCTTCTTGCATGGGGATCTACAGGAGGAAATCTACATGGAGTAGCCTCAGGGATTTGTGCAGGATAGTTCTTTGGTTTGCAGACTTCGACGTTCATTGTATGGTCTCAAACAAGCCCCTCAGGCTTGGTATGAGAAGATGGATTCTTTCTTGCTCTCCACTGGGTTCTCCTACAGTCATTCTGATCACACAGTGTACATTCAGCTTCTTGAGGGTGACATACTAATTCTTGTGCTATATGTTGATGATCTCCTCATCACAGGTAGCTCATCCTCTATGATTCAACATATTTAGCGTGCCTTGATGGATCAGTTTGAAATAATAGATCTTGGTCTTTTGCACTATTTCCTTGGTCTTCAGGTGATTCAGTCTTCTGATGGGATCTACTTCTACCAGCAGAAGTATGCTCTTGACATGCTTCAGTGCTTCAGCATGCTTGATTGCAAGCTTGCCCCCACTCCATTTTATTCAGGGGTTGTTTTGACCACCACTTGCCCCACTCCTTTAGTAGATTCTACACTTTACAGGCAATTGGTTGGCTGTTTGTTGTACTCAACTCACACCAGTCCTGATATTTCCTTTGTGGTTGGTCTTGTCTCTCGATTCTCCCATGATCCTCATGAGAGTCATTGGCAAGCTGCCAAATGTATTTTGCGGTACATTCAGGGCACTAGTTCTCATGGCATTCACTACACATCAGGGGACCCTCACATTGTTAGCTACACTGACTCAGATTGGGCTGGTGATGTCACTAATCGGAAGTCTACTTCTGGCTTTGTTTTTTGTCTTGGCTCTGGTCCTATCACATGGTCTTGCAAGAAGCAGACTGCTCATGCATTATCATCTACAGAGGTTGAGTACCGAGCTGCTGTGCTTGCTAGTCAGGAGATCTTATGGCTTCAATAGTTGATGACTGAGTTTGGTTTTCCTCCTGATAGTCCCACTATTCTTTAGTGTGACAATCAGAGTGCTATTCATATTTCCCGCAACCCGGTAGAGCATTAGCGAACGAATCACATTGAGCTTCACATGCATTTCATCTGCCAGTTGGTTCAGGATGGTGTTCTCATTCTGGAGTACATTCCAACTTCCGAGCAAGTTGCAGACATCTTCACGAAACCTTTTGCATCGCCGCACTATCTTCAGTTGCGCTTTATGCTTGGGGTGAAGGAAGTTGTCCTTGGGGGGTCTTTATAGGCCTTCCTTCCTTCTTCTTCTTTCAACATTTTCTTTTATCTCTTTTTGGAGAGGAGTTTTTTCCCACTGGGTTTTCTCCTTTGTCTCCATTTCATAGAAATTTCATTGTATTTGGGTACCTGATCAGGCCTTGTTGCTAGGACCCATCTTTCATGCTTTCAATAGTTGTTCTAGGTTTTAGCTTCTCCCTAAGTCTAGCTTAAGGGGGGGTGTTAGAGTAATTGGGTCTTTACTTGATTAATTAAACAATATTTGTTTAATTATTTAAGTTCCCTATTATCTTTTTACACCTAAGCTAACATTAGGTGCATATTAATTAATTATTTTATTACTTATTATGTGCAAGCCTAGGGTTTTCCCTTTTTTGGGTTTATTGACCTATTAGAGGTTATTTTTGCTATTCATTGTATTGTGATTCACAATACATTTTTGGTGAATTGGAGCTCTCATCTTTTGAGCATATTTTTCCTGTGTTTTGTGAGTTCTTCAGATTATTGCTTCCTTACTTCTCCTTGTAACAGGTTATTCAGCTTGCAGAAGATCTTCAGGCTCTTATGGTGTTGTATTTCTCAACTCCAATATACCGTTTCACCTAAAGTTCCACCTTAAATAAATAACTTAGAATTTTATATATTCAAATTCATCAAGCACATTATCAAAAAATTAATAAATTACTATATTTATTTAATTCCTTACTATTTTCACTTTTGGAATTTCAATAAATTAACTAAATTTATCATTAACATAATTTCAAAAGATGATTGATTAAATTAATTTCAAAAGATGATTGAATTCCTTATGATAATTGATTATTTCAATTCTATTTAAGTTATTAATGATCTTATATAAATATTGAAATAACAATCCATATATAGTAATTCAAATTTAATGTCAAATGTTTGATATTCATTTCAAGTGAAAAACATTCATAAATTTGAATTATATCTACATTTATAAGATGTGTTTGTGTCAATGATATCATAATTTTCCAAAAAGAAAAGTTACAAATATAATATTATATTCATCAAATAAATTAAAATTATTTAATTCATTGATATTTATTACTCTTTAAAATATTGACATGCATACATGAATAATAACTAAATATCAAGATTTATCATCTAGAATAACATGATCAACTCTATGTAACTTGAACTAATTATAAAAATATAACATGGGCTCATAAAACATGTAATAAACAAAATAATGAAATTAAATAAAACAACATCACATGTCAGATAAACAAAGTGTCAAACAAAACATACATGTGTCAGATACATGCATGAAACAACGTAAAAGTGTCAAATAAAACATCATCACATGTCAAATAAACTGTTGGGTGAAAATTTTGTAAACTTGTAAAGGGTTACAAAAAGAGTGTTTCACGACAACACTCAGAATAATATCTCTCAGAATGCAAGATATGCTCCCTCCTAATTATAAGTGAAGGCTCCCCCTTTCTACTGCATTTATTCTACTTTCTTCTACCTGCTAACTTTACACTAATCAAAGGTACAACAACAACTTAGTTCTCTTTTTTCAGAACCAATTCAATCCAATTATCTTATAAGATTAGAAATTTTCCCTAATTTAAACATCTTGAAAACTTGTAATACTTAAACTAATTATTTTAGAAAGTAAAGTGTCCATGGAAGAAAAAAGTCTCCAATTACTTTCCTGTTCTGAAAATGACCTAGGGACAGGAACTCACACATTTAAGAACTCAAAGGTTTTTTTTAATGTATTATAACTCCTATCAATCACTCTAACCCAAATATACTGTTATCTCAAAGACTGACAGATATATTGAAAGATATTCTACTCTAACTAGATAGTCTACGCAGCATGAAGACTTCACTTTCTATCTTTTTAAATTCAACTTGATGGATAATTTTCAAAGGCACAAATACTTGAAACAATATTATCTTAACTAGATCCCAATTATTGAATCTTCAAAGTAACTTGGAGATTACTTGCAAAAATCCAAAGTTCTTCAATATCTATCACCAATAAATTTTACCAAATTCAATCAATTGAGAGTATATGATACTAGATGGCATAAGAACATCAATATCACACAAAGATTGAATTCAAAACAAAGTTTGATTGCCAAGCTTCAATCCTTTTTGATTTAATTGTAAATTCACAAAAAGAACATAGAGTCTCAATTTGTTCTTCACTTGGGCAGAGTTTTGTTGCATAAAATAAATATGGAAAAAGATCCTTATTACAATAAAAACCCTCATATGTATAGGAGAGGGGTGCAACATAAAAATAAGAAAATATAACTAATTCTATGACTAAGTCAAAAGAAGAGTTCAATTTGACTTAGGACTTGTGCACTCAATAGGTGCATATGAGAAATTACAAAATGAGACCTAAGGTGTCGATAGACATAATAAAATACCATTGGGAAAAACACAAAAATAACCAAGTAGCTGGAGTTCCATTTTGTGTATCATCACTTTCATTCTTCTTTAGAAATCCTCTAAAATTATGGGGAATGACTTGTACTCTTGAATCTTTAGGTTCTTCAAAAAATGACTTTTTTGAAGAAGATCATTTGCGTTCATACTCTAGATTCACACAAAATCAGGTTAAAAAAAAACCCCTATTCGAAAACTTAGAAAATTCCAAGGTTGAGGTGCAAATCGGGTTTATAAACTTGATTTACACTTAGAAACAAAAATCAAGGTTGAGGTACAAATCGGGTTTATAAACTCGGTTTACACCTTGGATAGTGAAGTGAGGTGCAGCGTGGGAGTTTACACCCAACACTACACTTTGTACGTGCAGTGTAGGAGTTGAAACTTGATACTACACTTTGGAGGTGCGGTGTAGGAGTTTAAACCTGACACTGCACTTTGGAGGTGCAAAACACTTGGGAGGTGTGGTGTAGGAGTTTAAACCCCACTGCACTTTGGAGGTGTAAAACACTTGGGAGGTGTAGTGTAGGAGTTTAAACCCAACACTACACTTTGGAGGTGCAAAACACTTGGGAGGTGCAGTGTAGGAGTTTAAACCAAGCACTGCACTTTGGAGGTGCAAAACACTTGGGAGGTGCAATGTAGGAGTTTAAACCTGACACTGCACTTTGGAGGTGCAAAACACTTGCGAGGTGCAGTGTAGGAGTGTAAACCCAACACTACACTTTGGAGGTGCAGTGTAGGAGTTTAAACCCGACACAACACTTTGGAGGTACATTGTAGGAGTTTAAACTCAACACTACACTTTGGAGGTGCAAAACACTTGGGAGGTGTAGTGTAGGAGTTTAAACCCAACATTGGACTTTGGAGGTGCAAAACACTTGGGAGGTGCAGTGTAGGAGTTTAAACCCGACACTGCACTTTGGAGGTGCACTGTAGGAGTTTAAACTCGACACTGCACTTTGGAGGTGCAAATCGAGTTTATAAACCCAATTTGTACAAAGGCAAAACAAAGAGTAAGGATAAAAACCAAGTGTAAATCGGGGTTATAAACCTGATTTGCACCTAACATAGGACTTAACTAAAATATCTCAAAAATACTTTAAAACCCCCAAATTGAAGATCAAGTTACGAAAACACACATATGAAGAGAACAAAGAAGCCTCGAAAAGTGTGTCTTAGAGCACATGGGCTATGAATTGGACAAAATTTGTAGGATTACCTTAATTTTTCTGTGAGTTAAAATTTGGGACAACATAAACAAACTATCAAATAAAACATACAAGTGTCAGATACATGCATGAAATAACATACAAGTGTCAAATAAAATATCACATGTATATCTACAACATATATGTAAAAAAAGTGTGCACTATACATATAATCTCATCAAACGAATATCTCCCAACATGATTAGATGACATCTAATCAACTTGAGTCACAATGTGTGCAATGCTGGAGAACATGTGTCGCCTGGCATCATCCGCTGCTACATCGACAGCCTATGATAATTCCAAACGTTTTGGCAGAACCAAAAGGTTTGGACCAACTAATGCTCGTTTATTAATGAGTGTGTCGTTTATATTTATCGCTTAGGCTCCCCCTCCCTTGCCTAGAATTCGTTGGTATAGATGTGTAATCTACGTCCATGGCCATGTGAAACTTTGCAAATAATTGTTTGCAAAAATAAAGTGGCAACTCATCTTTTTGTGACCAGATGTAATGAGTTGCCAACCATCTGGGATAGATGAATGACACCACAATCAGGTCAGTGCATTTGGTCACTAAATAGCCCCTAATCTTATACTGACTCCCTAATAATTGGGGAACATGGTATGCACCTCTGTGGAAGATACAGTCTCTGAGATGGTTTTCCATCCCGTTATGTCAGCCACACTACAAGAAAGGGAGGTATAGAAAGATTCAATAGAGATATCATCACATGGATTATATGTATGCACAATGTCAACCATGTTCATCAACTCATATCCAATTCTCTTTTCCCTTTCCCTATTTGGATGGTTAGGGATATTCAGTAATGTTGTTAAGATGAATTATGACACGATGTAAAGAGTCAATGGTTTCGGCAAAAAGTTGAGGCCTAACATCATAGTCATGCGAAGGTATTTGACCAGACTGTGCAGATGTCTGGTCACCCTCACTATGCACACCATCATCAGATGGATCATAATCAACCATGTGGAAAATATCTGCACGTATAGTTATAGAAGCGAAGAATTTTAAAACTAATTATTCAAAACTATTTTAAAATAATTCAAACTAATTTTGAAAACTATTTTAAACTAACTCAAACATATTTGAAAATGATACAAAATTTATAATTTAAAGTAATTCAAAGTAATTGAAACATTTGATACAAATTACTTTAAAGAAACATTAAAATTAAATAAACATATATACACATACACATACATGTATACATAGAAACACATACATACATACATACATACATACATACATATACATGGACACATACATACATGTACATACACACATACATATACACACATGTACACATACATATACATTACATACATGCATACACATACACATACACATACACATACACATACACATACACATACACATACACATACACATGTATATGTGCATGTGGAGGTGCAGGTGCAAGTGCAAGTGTATGTGTACGTGTGATTATGTGTATGTGTGTGTATGTGTATGTGCATGTGCATGTGCATGTACATGTGCATGTGCAGGTGTATGTGTATGTGTATGTGTATGTGTATGTGTGGGTGTGGGTGTGAGTGTATGTGTCTGTATCTTTATACGAGTACGAGGATTTTCTTTGCTATGTGTAATATATTGATTACATTTTTTTTATGGTTTAATAGTAAGGGTAATGAGGAAATGATTTTTTTTGTCACCATTTAATAGTAATTTGGCCACATTTTTCTAATGGTTTCATAGTATTGGTTTTCAAAATTTGCTAGGTTTAATTTATTTTTAACATTTTTCTAATGCTTTCATTTTAAATTTTTTTTAAAAATTGATAAACTAAAGAATAAAAAAAAATATAACAATAAATATATTTAGTTTTTAAACTACAAAAACAAAACAAAACAAAAAAAGGAAAAAAATGTACATACTTGGAATAACAAGGGCTAGCACTAAGCTCCTTTTCTAGTTCGACTGAATTCGCAAGCTCCTCAAGGTGCAAATGAGGGTCGATCGCCAAAAAATGGTTTATATAACTGATGGTTCGGTCAGACCGTTGGTGCCATGCAAGCAACACATGGCACCACGCGGCTCAGGGGTAGTCTGGTCGGACTCAATCCAGCCAGGCTACCCCTTGTTAGCCCAAAGTGTGACACAACTCCATTCTTTTGCCCTTGGACAAAGGAAGCACACCTGTTGTTGCGGTTGCTACTTGAGTGTTGTTGTTGTCATTGAATTTGATGAATCCCTCATTCAGTTTGAACTTCGCAAAAGGTTGCTAAGCACTTTCACTTTTATCACTTGGAGCCGTTGAAGATGATTGTTCCAATTGACTCACAGTAACCTGATAATTGTGAAATACTGTGCACAACTATGTAAAGTAAGTAAACTCAGAAAAGAGAAGTTTATCTCTAATATAAAATTTCTTTGGATATCTTGATTAGACACAGGAAAAGAAATTTGAGAATAAAAATGCTTATATCTACCAATAAAACCTTTCACTTTTTCTTTAACACCTTGTTTACAATGCATCAAATCAATCAGAGTGATTTTGGGACCAATGTTATTGTGAAATTATTGAATAAAAGCATTAGCCAAATGTTGAAAAGAAGTAATAGAATAAGGAGGCAAAGAACAATTCCATTGCAAATATTTATCCCTTAGTGTTCTAGTAAACAATTTAGCCAACAATCTTTGGTCATGAGCAAAGTCACTACACAAAGTTTGAAATGTTTTCACACGAGTCAAAGGATCACCTTTTCCATTATAAAGCTCCAATTGAGGGACTTCCACATGTTTAGGAGGGACAACTCGGACAATGTCATTGGATAATGGGCTCACTACATCAAATGTGGGCACATTATACTTAGATTGATTCAGAGAAGTGATTTATTGTTGTAAGGTAGACATTGTTTGGACTAGACTATTGATGGTAGCTTTGATAGAAGGACTAAAATTGGACATGTTGGATTGAGAAAGATGGGTAACATTGTTGAATGAAGGAAGGGGTTGAGAATAAGGAGGGATGTTGTTATAGGAAGAAGAGGGTTGAGAGTAAGGAGGTGGAACACTATGATAGGCAGGTATGGGAGAAGATTGGGTAACAAATGGATGACTAACTTGAGGAGGGATGAAATAATTATGATTAGAGGAGTTGCTCCCTTGACTAACACTTTTAGGATTAGAGGAGTTTCCCCCATGACTAACACTTGTAGGTATGACATTTTGAGTAGAAGTAGCCATGATGTTGGAGGTAAAAGTGTGAACACTAGCCATAGGGGTAATCAAAGGAATGAAATGATTAACTTGACTAGAAGGTTGTGTATAACCAAGGACTTCGACACAACTCTTCATAGGCATGATATTAGAGTAAAAAATATGAGCAATACTGCACAAGATATCAACACCAAGTTTATCACTTGGAACCATTCTTTCAATCCTTCAATCAATGGGAGAGCTTCACTTTCTGTGTATTGTTGACTCATTCATTGTTGAAGATTTTCAAATTGATTGTCAATCTTCTCCAATTAGTCAACAGAAACCCTAGCAAGTGATTCATCCACATCATGAGAATTATCTAAAGAATGAGGATAAATGGGGACATTTGTAGGATTGCTAGAACCACCAACATCCTCATGGAATAAGTTATCCAAATTAGGCTCCATCTCCTCGACAATTAAACCTTGGGAAGCCTTAATTCTACAACTTCTCACAAGGATATTATAGGTTGGACTAATAGTAATAAAACTCATGCACTAAGGGAGGGAAATAGGAAATTTGAAATTTGCAAAGTAATTGAATAATGCAAAATTTGAGAAAAATGATTACTCAATTAAATAAGCAAATTAATTGAAAAGATAAATTATGCAATCCACTAGGAAAGAAAATTTGATTTGGCAATTTGCAACATAGAAGGGAGAAATTCCCAAATCAGTTTTGATTAAAAAAAACCCTTTACATTCAAAAGAGGGAAGGGAATGCACTAGATTTGGTCACAAGTCAGATAAGGATTGAATACAAGATGGATTGATTAATTGTTGTGTGGTTTTCCTCTCTTTTGTAAGATGAAATGCTGCTTTACGGTAAAGTGTTGAAAAATGAAAGTACAATTGAGAAAACAATGATAAAAGTAAAATTGAGAAAACAATGAATTACAGATGCGAGATCGCGCTGGGCACCTGGAATTGAGCAGTATAAGCTGAATTGGATCTGACCCTTGAAAAAGCTCCTAAAAAGTCAGGACTAGGACGCCGCACCACGATCGTCATGTCCACAATGATAACCCATGACCAACATGGACACCATGTGATCCAAGTGGGGATTTGAACCTTGGTTGCACCATTAACAATGCAACCACTTAACCATCACACTACAAGATGAACCCCTAAATTATTATATTTTCAAATTCTATTAGTTTTATTTATTTGTATATGAAATGAATAAATATATTTAATTTTTAAATAGTTATTATATTTAATGTTGAATTAAAGGAATTATAATATATTTCTTTAACTAAAATATAGAAACATAAAAAATCCGACTCAGATATAGAGACATATTTAGTCTCATTAATTATATATAAATTTGTAATATATGCATAAAAAGTCATAGAAATAATGTAATCTTAAATATATATTTGTTACTATATTGATATTTGTAAATATAAACAGATAATAGTGACATAATCTTAATTTATTTAATTTATTAAATTATAAACACTTAAGCTTATTCTTTCTTGATATTTTATTTTAATAAGTGTATTTATATTTAACACAATTTAAAATTTAACTACGAAAGTGAGAGAATTTTTGAAAATAGATAGCAACAATGTAATCAATACTGATATTTGATGGAGGAAATGTTCCTTATAATGTGATTTGTTTTGATATACTATCTTTAATAGAAAGAAGAAAGAAGAAAAACAAGTTTCATTGTTTCTATATATGAAAAATGAAAAATAGTCTAACAAAATAAGAAAGGCGTTAAAATGAATTCTAAGAATATGGAAAAGATAATTCACAATTACACATTCAAATCTTATTTAAAACATTAATATAATTTTTATTAAATAAAAATTAAATTTTATCAGTAATAAAAATATAATTTTGTTGATGGCATAAAACCAAAAAGAATGTGTAAAACAATAATATCACAAATCAAAATATGTGTACAACAAAAAAAAAAACTATCAAATAATCTAGATCCCTATTCGATTTATCTCACTCAGTCATTTCAAAGTAGGTTGTAGTTTTCAAATATTGTTAAGATAAAATAAAATAAAAAATTCTATAATAGTTTTCAAATCTTGTTAAGATAAAATAAAATAAAAAATTCTATAACACCACACAAAGCATAAATTTGGAATAACATTCTCATTTATTAAGATATTAGCATTAACAAAGCATATATTCACTATTATCATTTATTAAGATATTAACATTAACAAAGCCTATATTTATTGTTTTTTGTTTGCATACCAACAATGCAGACACATACTACACATTTCTTTTGTTGGAGAAAAAATAACATAATAGGCATCCAATTTTCATTAACTCGTTATTATTCAATTGTTTTTCCTATCTATGAATTTTTTCTTTGGATTTAAAAAAATAAAATTAAATAGTTAAGATGCATGATTTTTAAGTTTTCAAATTACATAAATTTCTTTTCTTCAATCTAATTGGCTCAAATAAGTTACATCTTTGGATTTATTTTTTTAATTTTTAAATAGTTAAGATGCATGATTTTTAAGTTTTCAAATTACAGAAATTGTTTTTCTTCAATCTAATTGGCTCAAATAACTTGCATCTTATTACCGGATTTCCCATCTCCACTTTCTACATTTAGGCAAATTTTTAGGTCATTAAAATAATATTTAGTATATTTTAATTTTCTTTACAAATTATTTAAATTATGCATCTAAATATTTCCTCATGAAGTTTGATAATATAAAAAATATTTGATAAATATATATTTTCTATATAGTATATAATTAAATTAAATATTAGATAAAAGATGAATAAACAATTTTAATATTATAAATATTATTAATATATTTAAGTCTATATATACAATAATATAATTTAAATAATTATATTAGGATTAAATATATTTTTGATATTAAAAGAAATCAAAATGAAATAGGTTAATTATATACAATCAATGAATAATAAAATTATTATAATAGTATATAAGTAAGGTATATATTAAGTTATTAAAATATAAGAAAATTAGAGATTAGGGTTTGAATAAATAATTAAATATTATACATATTATTGACAAATATTGTTATAATCTAAATTATATTTATAACATAAACGAAATACAATATTATATATCCTTATCATATAATATTAAATCTATAAAATGTAATAATATAATCCAAAATATTATACAAAGATTAATATATTAATTATAGATAATTTATTATAATAACATTACCCAAAATATATAAAAATAAATCTATTATTAATTTTTCATTAAATAAATATTAATTGAAATTAAGATGATTATTATTTTTAATTTTACAGATATAATTTAAATAAATGATTATAAATTAATTTATAATTCTTAATTATATTATAACTTTAATCTTAATTTTTATTTATTATTATAATTCTAAAATCATTATAATAATGATTAGGATTAAAATTAGGTTTCTTAATAAGAGTTAGGGTTAGAATAAGGGTTAATGTTAGGGTTAAAAATAAGGTTCAAATTATTTCTAAATTAAGATTAGATTTAGGCTTAGAGTTAGATTAAAAAAATAGGATTAGGGTTGTATTTAATGTTAGATTTAGAGTTAAAATTAGGTTAAAAATTTGGGCTAGTGTAGAAATTATGTTAAGGTTAGAATTAAGGTTATTGTTAAGGTTTGAATTAGTTATAGATATTATTCTAATTTTATAACTATGTTATAATTATGGGCACTCTCTATTATATTATTGCAAGAATATATTATCTCAAATTATTATCCAACCTACCTCTAAACAAAAAAATTATTATTGCAATACAAAAAAGGCAAGTACTTACCACTATCAACAAATTTATCCTTTTAAAATTTCTTTTTACTCTATAATGCTTCTAAATTTCATAGAAGAAAATAAAGTTGAATATACACCTCTTTAAATTTTTCCTCTTCTTGTTCTTTTCTATTCTCTTCTTTTCTCACCTTCTAGAGATTTGTCTTACAAAATTTGATCTACCTCTTTTTGTTGTTCATTTTCCTTCACAACCTCTTCCAGCTAAGGCAACATCTACTTCAGCAAGTCATAGAGGTCAACAAATTCATCAATAAAATTAGATTCATGATGAAATGATGAACTATGCATTTATTTCATTCCTTCTCTGGTACTTTCTCTTTCACCTTTTCTCAATTGCTACCCTACATTGAATTGGTCTAGCAAAATAAAACTTTCATTTTTTGTTACTCTATACCTGGTTTTCAACTGAAAATCTCTCCTCCGAAAACATCAAGGGCAATAAGGAAAATCCAACATTTTATTTTATAAAATTTCATAAATTACAACCCACCAAACTTTTGCATGGAAATTTTCAAGATTGAATAGATTTGAGAAGCTTAGATTGTCATATTTGGTAAAATGCTTGTTGAATTACATAAATCTATTAACTAAACAGAGAGATTGTGACCTGTTTCCTGAAATCACCTACGTGCAAGTTAGAATGAGAATTTCATAAATAAACTAACTATTAATTAAAACCCAAACATTTGAAAGAAAACAAATAAACAACATTCACTGATATCATAATGCTATTAGCACTACCAACGTTAGTTGAAAGCAACAACATTCACTAAGATCATAATACTAATGCATTCATTGTCTTTCTTCAAATTCTAGATGAATTTAGCAAAACACCTTTGTTCATATCGAATACATTTGTCGTTCTTAAATAATCAAATATATAATTATGCGCAGGAAAACGTGGTGATCAAAAGGAATAAATTGAGATCATATGACCTACATACCAATGAGACTCTCAGTGCAAGTATAAACTAATTTGAACTAGTGTAACTTCCCAAGGGGTGTCCCATTGTTCTCTATCTCACAAGATCCCTAAAGTCAATGTTTTGCTCTCAGATCATTGAGAAAATGACTTAGGAATGACAACTCCAAGAACAAGTGATATTGTGATCTATATGATGTGTTAAAACTATGATGATTAAGCTAGTATGAAGATAGTGATATGATAAAGATATTGCTAAATTATCCTAATCATGATATACTAGCATGGATATACTATTGATATGAAAATACTTCTAAATGCTATGATGATATTCTAATAAAGAGAGGCTAAAATGCTAAGTAAATTAGACTATAATGTAGATGCATGGATACTTGGATCCTTCTTTTGTTTTAGAATGAAGAATGAGAGCTCTATTTATATGAAAAATAGGGCAATGGATGGTTAAGATTGAATAATCTCAACAAGGGCTAGGATTGAAAGTTACTCAATCCATGTTTATAATTTTCACCAATGAAATGGTGACAATTGTCAACAAGAGGTGGCTCGAGAGGAGATGAAAGAGACACTAAATGTCTGAGAAGACATAAAGGTTGCCTTAGGAGGTAAGGTTAAGGTTAGGTTAGAGATATCCATTGGATAAAGCTTTTACCCAAGGGGTAAACTCTTGTGCAAGGGTTAATGAGATAACTAGGGTCAAAACCATGGGTGCTTGATGTGACCCTTGGGTTAGATGAGGGTTAAGTTAGAGAGAAAGTTTCTAACCAAAGGTTAAAGGTGAGTTGACCATAAATGGTTATGTAAGAGCCTTTAATGGTTTGGAAGACTTTGAAGGTTAACTTGTTGAGGACATAAAGCCTTTAATACATTTCAAAGACTTTGAGGCATTTTTGAGAAGTGACTTTTCTTAAGGAATATGCAAATGAATAAGAGATGAATTAGGCTAATTAGGATGATTAGGAGAATCTAGAAGGCTCTAGAAGAGGTTTAGGAGGCAAGTGGGAGATGTAGGAAAATACAAGTGGATGGGGGAAAAGAATTTTAATTAAAATAAAATGTTTTATTTCAACTAAAATAGATGCAACTTGCATAGATACAAGTGGGAGATTTTTATAAATAAATTAGATTTATTTATATGCAAGGGTTAATTTAATTAAAAGGAAGAAATGGGAATTAAATAAAGTGATTTAATTAATTAAAGGCTAGAAAAGGTCTAGGTGAATTAAAGTGGTCAGATTTATACGTCTACAATAATGGTTCTTGTACTTTCATTCTTCAATGCAATAGTTTGATATTTCCCACTTCTCATTTGTAACAGGGATTTGCAACTGCCAAGCAAATCGTTTTTATGTGCACGAGAATCTTGTGGCTATATAAGAATGCCTATCGAGATAATTAGAATTAATGGTATAGAAATACCCTATTCGCTTACATACTTGTGTCTCATGGATGTAATAACCTTAAGGAGAACTTAAGATAGAATTAAATTCATCTATTTTTTTCAAATAAGTTTAATTTATCTCCATACACCCATGTATGACATTGAGGTGAAAATTGTATTAACTTAAAAATGGGAAGGTTCCCACTTCCTCTTCCTCCCACACGACTCCCAAGAATACACCAAATTTTATTCCTGCCTAGCGTATGTTCTACATGGTGTCACCAAGTTAACCTTATTGCTTGTTGAAAGGCACAACCTAATGTCTTACCTAGTTGTGATGGAACATGGGCGGGGAGAAGTTTAGGGGTGACCACTTGCTTTGCGAGACACAAAGAGGATTTTACCCTTCCATTTAAGAATCATCGACATTATTGTTGGATAAAGAGTTTGAGAGCTTTGTGCACTCTACTTTTAAAATATTTTCTTATTGTAGGGTTTTTGGGGTCAGATTGAGTACCTCCATCCTCTCTTAACCTTGGTGTTAACCTTTCTTTTTAGCAAATTATTGGCTTGATTGTTCAAACAAAATTTGATAGGTAGGAAGAGAATTGGGGGACACCCTACCTTCAATCTTGCTAAGAATTTAATTTTTTATTTATTTGTAGAATAAATGCTAACCTGACACCTAAAGAGGGGCAATGAAGGGTACAAAGGTAGCCTTGATTTGTAGATTTTTCTAATTTGATTTCTATCTATTTATTTTGTTTTGATTTGTTTGTTTGATTGAATGAGCTCTTTTCTTGTGCACGAAGGGTAGAGGATATGAACTAAAAGGCTTTACATTTCTACTAGGACTTCCACAAGGCTAGAATCCTGGCTTTAGGGTTCTTTCTTTTTATAAAAAATTTCCCTTTACAAACCAAATGTATTTGAGTAGAGTTTTCCTCAATCTTAATCTATGCTATTTAGTTATAGGGGCTCTAATGGTCTCTTAGTTGGGTCTAAGAGGTAGTTTAATCAATCTTATTTGTTCAAAACTACAGTTCCCATAAATGCATGTCCATTCATTTTCCTTGGTGAAATTCAGGTTCTTATTGTCTTTATGTTTTCTTTGTATATCATTCTCTATCTAGATTTATATTTCTCAAGGAGAAGAAAGAAAATTTAAATTTATTTGAAAGTTTATGGCTTGGGTTCTATCATAGTGTTGTAGTGAGCTAATGGAGTTATGTTCAAGGAACAACAACAAAAAAAATACTTGAAGAAATTCCATTTTTCTTTGTTTAAATAACTTAATTTGTTTTACATACTGAACAAACTCATTTTAGTAGGTTTATGCATATGCATTTATTTTTATGCAAAACTAATTTCATTTTTTTACTAGCAACAAGTAATTATGACAAATTTGTTTATCATAAATCTATACCTACAAAATGGAGAGCATGCAATTGTCATCCTATTTATTTACACATTTACTTTCATACCACGATAAGAGCAACAAAATGACATTATGTGAAAGTAATACACTGAATGGAACTTTCCTCTATTGGTACAACCATGCATCAAATTCCAAATTATTCCTTTGTATTAAAATTAATCATGCAAGTTTACATATGCTAGACAATGTTGTATACTTAAAATTTATGTTTCCGAGCGGAACTAAAGTATATACTAGTAGTTGCACGTTATGTGCGCGCAACAGGAAACTGATAGGCAGAAGTTAGAAAAATGGAAGGAGCACACAACATATGGAGACAACATATATAAAATGGACAAATAGGGAATGTGGCAAAGGAAAGGGCATATCATTTGAATTTTTTTATTTATGAGTGAAGTAGAATAGAAGAACAAGCATGTTTAAAATGAGATTCTTGATCTTTGCTTTAAAACAAAGTACCATAGCAAAGCAATTTTGAGCCAAAATTTGCCAGCGATAAGCACAGACAAAATAATGAAATAGTGTGTTGCAATTTGTTATTTGAATCACTAATATGGAATGAGTGAATTTGGAGACAGTATCAAAAAGTTATAGCAAGAAAATCAATAGTTTGCGAGGAGAGTTGTTGTGGAAGATTGAAAACATGGGCTGCAACTTCGACGGCTCACTCGATGTGAATAAAAGATTTGATTATGCATATCCTCCATGGTAGCTTCTGGGTGGGAATAAGCAACTTCCATTTCATGATGGAAAATTTTATTTACGAAGCTAAACCCAACTATTGCCTGATTAGCAAGGTACCTGTCGAAAACAAAAAACTGAAAAAGTTGAAGACCTGTTGCTATCAAAATTCACTACAATTACAAATTTAATTGACATGGAAGAAATATAGAAATGAGATGTGCACAATGGTGTGATAAGATAAAAAACTGGAAAAAGCCATAAAATAAGGATGTGAAACAAACAAGGTTGCATTAAAAATGGGATGTGAAATAGAAACAAAAATGTAGCACCTGATTATTGCATGCAAAATACTTCTATACAACGTGTTCGATGAGGAAGGTGACTGCAGTAATAATTTATTAAAATCTAATAAGAAAATGAGAGATGTGAACTTTTATTCAAAATAAAGCACTATAGTAAAGAAAATGTTAGCAAAACTGTGACACATTGGTAATTGCACATTACATAATGAAATTGTCAATTTGTTCTTTTTTTTTTTGAACTAGCAATATGATATGAGTGAAATACATGATAGCATGGAAAGAGTTATGATTGTGCTGCAACTGAGTGATAATTGGATGTTGGCAAAATAATGCAATGTTGTAGTGGTAGTGGACCTAGAACCAAAGCGAAGAATGCAGGAATGAAATGTAGTCCATGCAAGTAAAGTGTGTGGAAAGGAAGAGATTTAATTTGATATAAAGAATTGGAAAAAGTTATTACATGATGTGTAAGTGAGATCTTTTCGAAATTACTTGAAATGGTGGCCATTGAAAGCAAAATGGTATGGTTGTTGTTTCTTGAGAGGAGTGAGGAAGAAGGTGCACTAAGGTTCTGCACATGTAGAAGTAATTGAAATTAAATTAGGACCCACATTCAATGTATTAAGAATAGTATGAAGAAAACATGCAAAAAATTTGAGCGGATTATATGAAAAGGTAAATAACCTGAAGTTTGAAAACATACCAAAAATTTCACATTGAAAAGGATTTAGTTATTAGGCAGTGTGTTAGATATATAAACAAAGAGTATAACAAATGCTGAACAATCTAAAATTTGAAGCATACTATGTAATGCTCGTAAGGAGGAAGGACACCCATTGAATGGAGACCCTGTTGGAGATGCAAAGCATATAAGTACAAAATTAGGAGAGATGAAAGAAGGGAAAATTGAAAGGGAAAAATGGAAAATGCGTACCTTTTGTTGTCACCAAGGGACTTATTAAAAGCCTGGAGTGATGCCTAGGCAACAAGGTAAAACAAGAGTCATCACAGATAAATGACAAGGGACTTATTAAAAGCCTGGAGTGATGCCTAGGCAACAAGATAAAACAAGAGTCATCACAGATAAATGACTATGTATGTACACACGTACATATCTAGCATTAATGTTTGCGTAAATATATCCACGGTATTGTAAGCAACATTAATTTTCAAGGTATTTAAGAAATCAATTTTTTGCTAATAATCTAGCTAAATAGGTTCTTAGAAGCTTAAAACTTTCAACATGAAAGCTCTTTTTTTTATTCATTCATTTTATGCCTGAATGAAGACTGCAATTAGCTCATCGGTAGGGACTAAGCAGCAACATTAATTTTCAAGGTATTTAAGAATTCAATTTTTTGCTAATAATCTAGCTAAATAGGTTCTTAGAAGCTTAGAACTTTCAACATGAAAGCTCTTTTTTTTATTCATTCATTTTATGCCTGAATGAATACTGCAATTAGTTCATTGGTAGGGACTAAGCTGGGACAAAGATGTCGGGATCATATAAAATATGTATTTTAATAAATGTCTTCATAAGAGTTGAATAATGGGTTTGCTCAAATGGGGGACAGTAAGGTGCATGGACTATAGGTTTGATGAAACATAGTTGAAATGCTATTAATTCATTCTATGTTTTGGCAAAATCCAATATTCATTGATAGAGTTTGGGGACTTGGTGTATCCATCCATAATCTTACATTTTTCAATGAAAAATATGTTTAAGTTATATTTGTCAAGCTTATTAATATAATATTAACTTAGCCTCTTGAAATAGGGTTCTGCAGTGAACATGCTCTAAAGGTTGCATGTTGCAATAGTTTTGAGAATGTGTAAGAACTTAAAATTATGTATTTTGCAATAGTTTTGAGAATGTGTAAGAACTTCAAACTATGGTTGACCAAAAATGCTAGCGGTGGAATGGAATCTAAACCTACAACATAATCTGGTTGGGTCATATTTATTTTCTAAACATATAGGCTTGGGCAGGTAATATGAGACAATAATTAATGTTAGAAATGAAAATAAAAAATTCACTAAGCCGACTTGCCTTGATATATGGAACTGCAAACAACGGAAGATGCTTTCAGTTAGAGCCAAGGTAAATATCAAACATGCATGCAATGTCAGTGACAATTTACGAATGAGCCATTCTGAAAAAATGGAAATGATGTATAGCATGAGTTTAACTTACAAGAGATGGCACCATAATGGTATATAGTAATTTGGTGATGGCCCGAGAGAAACAACAGGTGCGTGTCAATACCTACAACAAAAGGTAATTTGTTAATATACAAATATTTATTAAAGGGTATAATAGGAAAATTATAGAAATATTTGGAAGGCAACATGTAATGCCCCGCCAGGAACCCTAAAGGATAGCAACACAACAAGGCAACTAAAAGGCGCAATAATTTTTTTTTTAAAGATTAAGGGAAATAATCATAACCTTGCTCAATAATTAACATAAGCGGAAGACTAACATTACATCCTAAAGGGTTACCAACGAAGATTACTTCAAAATAAAAACCACATCACAATATTAATCCAATCTTCCATTTAAATTAAGGAAAGCCAATTACGATAAAATAATTCATATTCATAAATTGATCTTCAAAAGATAGGCTTACAGAATTACAACATACATACTTCCAAAGATTCATTTATACAAATAGGAAAGATAACTGAAACAATATACATCCCATGACTTAAATTACAATATTCCATAAAATTACATGGCTTCCATAGAACAATAAATTACAAATTTTACAAGTTGTTGATACAATGACCACACGGCCTCAAGGTACAAAATCAGGAACATAAGTGCTACATGAAGCAAGAACCAAGATGCACCGGCGAAGCCAATCCTCGCGTGAAGGTAGGAACAAGGTATCCGATGGGAAGTGGCACTACCACCCGACCATGTGATCCCAAAATGGAACCACCCCACCGTGCTAGGAGATAGCAGACGACCCTCAAGCAAGCAAGAAAAGTACAACAGTACACATGACTCTGCAGTACACGAGTGACTCGACTCGCAAAACACTAGCGACCCTATAGAGAGAGTGTCATCACATGGTTAACATGGTTACCCTAGGAAGGTCTCCATAGGTCCCGGCCCCCATCATGGGTTATCCTGGTAACCTCTCCCGAACCCCCGGCTCCATCTAAGCATCATGCGGACCCTACCATCCTTTCGTGAAGACAAGGTGGTAGGTTTGCCATTCCAGGCCTTCCCAAACACCTTGAGCCTATACAAGCACTCAACCATGTACGGGGTGCATTATCTTAATTAAATTAATAACTACCCACCCCCTAAACAAATTATTAGGTTATCACTTAATAGCTGACTTTCGAGGGGTTATCCTGCCATCCACTTTGGGTGCGGCCCCCGCCCGAAAGCCACTCTCTCTACTGGTCACTAACTGGATAAGACTATCTATGAGAACTCTATGGTGGACTAACAACCATAAATTATCCAGACATAACACAGGTGTAGGACTCACAGTCACAAACCCAGAGTTAACCATAAGAGACATAACACATAAAAGCCCACTTCCTCAAGGTTTGAACAACGACACCTGACCAAGGGCAAACATCGACAACATAATGACCATTTTAAACATAATGCGACGACATTAAAACGACTAGACTGCAATGATAAAAACACTACAAACAATCTTTCTTTGAGCAGTCAACATTTAAATCAAATTGAACAAATGTATACAAGCTATTATAAAATAATTCCAAAATAACATCTATTTGACGAATACAATCCTCATACAATTATTTTATAATACTTGGATAACAAACACCAATATTAAATTTAATCCGACTTTCCTTAATTCCATCATTACTACTAACCTCTAAATCATTTTATTTATTTTCACGATACCAAGCAATTAATCCTCATTACTAAATCAAAAGAATTACTAATTAATCTTAACATCATCATAAACTACATTTAACACGTTATTATTATTTAATATTAAATAATAACATATTGTCATTATTGTCAAAATAACAATATATTATTACTTAATACTAACACAAAATAACGCTTATTGAATTTATTAAAAACCATTAACATAATATTGTTATTTAATATTAAATGATAACATATTATTATTTTTATTAAAATAACAATATCTTATCACATAATATTAAATATACAATAACACTAATCATCTTACTTACCACTAACATAATAATTAACATTTTCGTTTTTTTTTTTAAAACTAACAAAAAAAAACATTAAAAATAAACAATTTTAAACACCCCGTGGGCCCCCACGCACCCACAGGCAGCAAGCGCTGCCTTTCCCAAACTGGGAAATGCAGCGAGCTGCACTCCCAGCTTGGGGAAAGCAGCGCTGCTGCTACCCACGCTGGGTGTTGCAGCGAACGCAGGGAAAAGGGAAGGGGGGGTGCGTGGCTGGGTCGAGCCCAGCTCCCCGCCACCGCCCCCAATGCAATTGACTTTAAACTTAACCAATTTAATTTTATTAAATTTAACAATTTAAAACTTGTTCAAATAAAAACGACAGAGGCTTAAAAAAAACAGAAACTCAAGACACAGACAGAGGTGAAAACCTCTGTCAAACACAATTAAAAATTAATCTCCCAGCCATCGAATTTTATCAAACATACAAACAAACAAAATTAATTTAAAAGGAGTCACAATTTTACCAGCAATAACCAATCTTCTGAGACAAAACAGGGGCATTAATATTTCATTCAAATCAGCCCAGTTTGCTTTAAAAGTTTAATTAAATGGGAATAGACTAAATCCCCAAACCCCAATTGAATCTATTTGCTTCCAATCAAGCATGAACAAGGAAATTTAACTCATAACCATCATTTTTAAAACTGGAAATTTCTAGGGAGAGGTATTTTATGAATGCCTGGCAAAATTTTGCCAGCATAACACTACCAAAACCCATCGAAATTCCTAATTACAAACAGCATGATAAACCAAGAAATTTCTTGCATAGCAAAGATGAAACAATATAAATTCAGTTAAGGAAACTACATGGGAAGAAATTAAGTTTAAATTTGATAACCAAATAGTAGAATTCTTCTTCCATAACCCATAACAAACAAACAATTCAAGATTTTAAACAATTAACAGCAAGTGGAAGGAAAGCAAGGATTTTTTTGTTGCAATAAGCAAGGATTCAACCAACCTTTATGACTTCCAAGCAAGAATGGTATGTTTCAGCAAGAATCCCAGCTAGTTCACACCCAAATCCACCCTTTAAGCAAATTTTCCAAAATTTCTTTCTCCTCCTCCAAAATAAGCATAACCCCCAAAATCTCCTCCAAAATGGTTTAGTAAGAAAAATCTCTTAACCTAATTTTCTAGGTTGCCCAAAATTTCTATTTTAAAAAAAAACATTAAAATTCCCCATTGACTTTCTTTTCTTTTTCTATTTTTCCTTTTTCATATTTCTCAAAACAATAAATGAAAAATTCCCTCTTTTTGAAAATTACATTTTCATAAGTAGCAATTCAATCAATTTTTCTACTAAATAGGAAAGCAATGAGTTAAGTTAATTTGCATATATTTAAAAGCAATTAACTAATCTATTCCATTTCTTTCGTTGGATCTAAACACGATTTCTTTTCCAAATAAGCAACTAACAGTTAAAATTTAATAACTAATCAATTACGCTTGATTCAAGACATAAGGCATAATAAGGAATGAATCGCTCAAGTCAACAATAATGACAACTTAAACTTAAATAATTAACCGAACCACCAAGGCACGCAAATCGAGGAAAAGTAAAAGGACTCGAAATTTAGATAAAGGGATGAACGACCGACTGACGACACTCACAATAACAGACTGAGGTAAGGACTAGGGTCAAAAGCTATCTCCTCCACTCCCATCGGACATATAAGGCACGCTCAGACCTGTGAAGCCAGGTGGAGACGATACCCCGTACCTACCCGGTACTTGTACCTGCAATAGCCTACATCACCGAAGCACACATACATGCATATAGATATAGAATACACGGCACGCACATCGATGAAGGAGAATCGCGACGTTCCCTGTCTCATCGAAACGAGTGAAGGAAAATCGTCCCCTTGCATCCAATACAATAGCAAACACGCAACATATATATGACACATCACCTAGATAAATTAAGATGTCAGTACGAGCAATAATCCATGAAACACTAGAAATCACCAATACTGAAATACTGAAAATAACTCATGCATCCAATATCCAGATAAACATGATATAATATCATAAAGGTCTGCAAAATGACGAGCCATAAAGTGCCAACTGAATAGTAAACTGAAACACAAAATCAGTCTAATAAGTTCGATCAAAACGGGGGTACTACACAACAACAATATACCTGTGATATATGTGTTGGCAAGTCGCAACAAATGCAGTGGCGAGAGAGCGGTATTTCAACTGAAGCTTCTGAAAATAGATGTTTGTAGGGTGGGAAGAACTTTTTAAGGGTAACAATTTTGTTCTTTGGACATAAAATATAGCAAATAATAGTTAAGTCATACTTACAAAGGTTGCAAGCAATACAATAAAATTTAGTTTGTTACAGTCGGGAAAAATAAAAGAAATTTGTTAATAAGTGCATTAAGAGCCATAGTGTGAATTTGTAAGAAAGC
This sequence comes from Cryptomeria japonica, assembly GCF_030272615.1. Classification (NCBI taxonomy): domain Eukaryota; kingdom Viridiplantae; phylum Streptophyta; class Pinopsida; order Cupressales; family Cupressaceae; genus Cryptomeria; species Cryptomeria japonica. The sequence goes on along the minus strand of NC_081407.1, from coordinate 203,588,346 downwards.
ATGCATAAATGAATTGTAATCCAACACCATGTGGTTGCACCATAGAAAAATGATATTAGCAAGATACGGATTGAGCTGATGTTTGTCCTCAATAAGATTATGAAATTGTTCAACCCAAGGAAGGTTTATATGTTAAGAAAGTCGCTTTCACACAAAATCTGCTCACATTTGCCTAAATTTGTAAAAATGCATTGTGATGCAGATTTTATTGGATTTTACCATCTAGATCTCATGCCTTACCCTCTTATGAGAAGATTTTTCATGCTTAATCTCCAGTCAATGCCTCTGTGTATTGGTTGTACCGAATAAGATAAGCTTTAATAATTAACAGTTTAAGCCAAAACTTCAAATGAAATCTTCTTGTAAGAAGATTTTTCAAGGTTGGTCTCCACTCAATGCCATGTGTATTGACTACCTCATATAAGCTAAGCTTTCATAAATATTGATAGATTAGTCAGTGGTTCCCACAAAATCTATACAAACTAAGGTTATTTGTCAAAAAAATACATTTGAATGAAACTTTTACAAGAAACTAAATTACAATTTTTATGCCTTTCCACATCATAAATGGGGATCAATTTCCAAACAAGATGCACCAATATGATTGTACAAATGCACTGCCATAAAGATTTTATTAGGTACTCTCATCTAAATTCCAACCCTTATCATTTTATAAGAAGGGTTTTCAAACTTGGTCCACTCAATCCATGTGTGCATTACTTTCCCCAAGTTAACTAAGCTTACATAAATGGTACAAAGGGTATATGTACAAACTAGTCTAATTTTGAAGAAAATATATTTTGATATATAAGAAAACAGAGCAACATAACATTCTCCACTTACCCTAATACTAATAAGCAAACTATCTACTAAAATATATTGGGTTGAAACTGAAGTCTAGATTATGGAACATAAACTTAAGATTCAATATTGGCCAAGTTGAAGTCTAGGCAATATAATTCATTTGTTAAATACGATGAGATTGCCTTTAGACATCATTAGAATATCCCTATACCCGACTCATTTCAATTGATCAAAATTTTCCTCTGTAAGTATATAAACAACGAGGCATCCATGGCACCCAAAACTTTAACATTTGTTGAAATTCTCACAATCTTTGAACGGTATAAATTATATTGTTATGCATTTGAGGCATATTGTGAAGAAACAAACATAGCAAGCCTAAAACATGTACCTAAGATGAATATTTTAAAATTCTTATGTTTCAAAACTAAAATTATTTAGGCTTAGTTCAAGTTAGCAATCTCAGCTATCAAACTTGACATCCAACACAGTTGTTTTAAATGAAACTTCTCTAATATGTATCAACTATTAAATCAAAAGCAAACAAAATGGATTTGGAAATAAATGAACTTACAAGGCAGAAGTAACGAGAATGGGAATATGGCACACTAAACTAAAGAGGACTTAAGATAAATGTGTAATCACATAAACATGTAAGAACATAAATACATGTACAGAGACATGAAAATGTATGTGACAATTAAATGTGCACCCAAAGCAAAGAAAGAAAGAATGATCCTAAAGATACACACCTGCATAAAACTAATTACATAAGTTACCATAATGGACTACAAATATTAATATATGTATGTATATGTATATGTGCATACCTAAATATATACATGCACATATATACACACAAATATATACAGAAATGTGTGTAACTACATATACATGTATGAATAGAAATACATGTACACTGACATAAAAATGAATGTGGAGACCTCAACTTGCAAGATCATTTCTTTCACATTGGAACAGGTTATGTAAAAAACAGATGGATCAAGGATTCTATGCAATAAACAGATGGGCCAAGGATAGAATGGAATCACATAAAAAGCATTCTGATATGTAATTGAACCATAGTTGTGATCAACAATTTAAACATTTACCAGAATACAATGCTTTGCAAAGCCAAATAGTATGTCACTTATTAAACATAGCAAATGCAATTGGCAGGTATAAAACCAACTTCCACCATCTTTACCAGCTTCTTCCACTATCTTATGCAATAGGAGCCTCTGAACAAAATAGGAGCCATTGAACAGGGCATGGACATCCATCAAAGCATAAACCATAGAAGAGTATTATCAGATATTGTAGTTGCATCTGCCTTGAAATAAATATATGCAAAATGTGGGATCGTTATTAAGGCAGTGAACTGTTTCACAAAATGCCTCAAAAAAATTCTTGTTACCTATAAGACTTCAAAATCATACAGCTTTGAGTCTGATCCGGCCTTCATATGAAAATTAGGAATGTTGATTTGGGACAAGCGTGTTAATTTTAGTACTTTCAGATTGAATAAAACTCAGAAAATCAGAATTAGTTTAAACTAGGTTAATTAATTTATTGTTTTCCAGATTTAAGCGTAGTAAAGGAAATGAAATACAAGAAGGACAAAGCACAGTTACCCTAGGAAAACCTCCTAGGAGGAAAAACCCAGCCAAAGAGATCCTCGGATCTGATTATAGATTATGGTAATGCAATTGTTACAACACTTATCTCAAGAACTTGTAGAAGTAGATGTTGTTGTCACAGAAAGAATGGCAGATTGCTTCACTGTCATGTGTGTGTTTGTTGCTGATAGCTTGCTTCTTCTTTTAACCCAGATTTACAGATTCTCAAGAACTTTGCACAATCTTAACTAAGTTCGCCTCCTTCTAATGATGTAATTCACGCCTCAACTTGAAGACTTTCTTCCTGAAGTTCGCATTCTTCTAGACTTGTGTTTTTCGCATGAAGTGAGTGCTACAAAAAATGATGATTCGTGGTGAGAGTTGAATGCTTATTTATATAAGGAGCGAACCCCTTTTAGCATGTCGGCTTTTGCAAAATAGAACCCTTTTAATTATTTAATTTACTAAATTGCTTAATGCGAAGTTAGGATAGGTCCTATCATGAGGCATGTATGTTTTAGTGTAGCGTGGAGGTTTAGGGCCCAGCTCTTATGCGTTGGAGGTTTAGGGCCCAACCCTAATTACAAACAACACTCCCTCTTAATTAGGGATGAGAACATAACCATAATCTTCCATCTTGCACACATGCAAAGGACGGATTACATAATCAGAATATTGTAGTCTTCCATCTTGCACACAAGCATATAATGGAACTACATAACCTTCCAGTTTGTGCACAAGCATAGACTGGATCCACCTTGCATTGCCCGCAGAGGGTGGAGAGGATCCCTTTCTACCATCTTACATTGCCCGCAGAGGATGGTCAACAATTACACTTCTCCCTGAGAAGTTTACAATACCACCTTACATTGCCCACAGAGGGTGGTTAATATTTACAATACCATCTTACATTGCCCGCAGAGGATGGTTAATAATTATACTTCTCCTTGAGAAGTTTACAATACCACCTTACATTGCCCGCAGAGGGTGGATTTATACAATACAAAGTATCACTAAACTTGAGACTCCCTCTCAATCGGAGTTTCATTTTCTACAATACCGAGTCTATCCTTGAAGTACACAAACTTCACTTTGGATAGAGGCTTGGTAAGAATATCTGCAACCTGCTCATCAGTGCTGATGTATTTCAGCCAAATGGCACCCCTTTGCACCATATCCCGAATGAAGTGATAATGGGTTTCCACATGTTTTGACCTGTCATGAAACACTGGATTGATAGACATTTTAATACAACTCTGGTTATCACAGTGAATAACTGTAGGGTCCCATGGCTGACCAAACAGTCCAGCAAGAAGCTTACGAAGCCACACTGCTTCTCTGGATGCTACACTTACTGCAATATACTCAACTTCAGCAGTACTCAATGCCACTGAGGATTGTTTTCTGTAGGCCCAAGAGATCACTGCAGCACCCAAGCTGAAACAAATACCAGAGGTGCTTTTCCTGTCTTTGACGCTTCCAGCCCAATCTGCATCAGAATAACCTTCCAAGGTTATTAGAGTGTTACGTGGATACTTCAGTCCAAAGCCAACTGTGCCCCGCAAGTATCTTAGAATATGCTTAGCTGCAACAAGGTGAACATGCTTGGGCAAACTCATGAACTGACTGAGGGCATTCACAGCAAAACATATGTCTGGTCTAGTGTTAACTAGATACATTAGTGTTCCAATCAACTGTTGGTACTCGGATGGATCTGCAAATTCAAAGTTAGCTGCAGAAACACTTAACTTCTTTAAGTTAGATTCCATAGGAGTAGACATTGGTTTACAATCCATCATTCTAAATCTTTTCAAAATGTCAATAGTATACTTCCCTTGACTTAGAAAGATTTTGTTAGATCTTTGCCATACTTCTAGACCTAGAAAATAATGCATTAGACCTAAATCTTTCATTTCAAATTCTGAAGCTAATTCTTTCTTGCATCTAATAATAAGTTCATCTTTACCAGTCAAAAATAAGTCATCCACATAAAGAACTAGAATTAGCATTTCATCATTGGCTACTTTAAAGTAAATGTTAGGGTCAGCATCATTTTTACAAAAGCCTAGACTTAGCAAATATTTATCAATTCTTTCATACCAAGCACGAGGAGCTTGTTTAAGACCATATAGAGCTTTCTTTAACCTGCACACATGGGTTAATCTATCCTAAATCTCATATCCCTCAGGTTGCTCAATATAGACTTCTTCCTCAATGACACCATTGAGAAAGGCAGTCTTAACATCCATCTAATGTAGTTTCCAACCCTTAGAAGCAGCAATAGCAATTATTGTTCTAATGGAAGTTTATCTAGCAACAGGAGCGAATGTTTCTTCATAGTCTATGCCTTCCTTTTGGGAAAAACCACGCGCTACAAATCTAGCCTTATATTTTTCAATACTACCATCAGCATTATGTTTAATTTTAAATAACCATTTAGAGGAAACAACAGACTTACCTTTGGGTCTGGGCACAAGGTCCCATACATCATTCTTGATGATTGACTGATATTCTTCATCCATAGCAAGTTTCCAGGCATGATGACTTAAGGCTTCTTCAACATTGCAAGGTTCAGTTTTAATGAGATTACACATTAAAGAAACATAGTTGGAAAATACCTGAGGTCTCTTAGTTTCACGGAAGATGCCACTTGGAGTAGCAAATCTTTCAGCTTCTTGAATGGTGTTTCTTACCCAAAGTGGTCTCTTCTTGGTAACGACAATGTCACTAGGAATATCAGTGGGATTCATGGGTTCTGGAGGATCATCATGATCATCTTGTGGTGGAGGTTCAACTTGCTCACTCTGAATCTCAGGGTTAGTATCAACGTTCATATTTTAATTATCATCAGATTCATCAATAACACAAGAACCTTTCGATTTCTTAAACATAATGTCTTCTTCAAATTTAACATCCCTACTTACCTCAACATACCTTTGACCTGGGATGTAAATCCTGAATGCTTTGGAGGATTCACTGTATTCGACTAGCATGCCTTTCTTTCCAGAGGGTTCCAACTTTGATCGCTTTTCCTTGGGCACATGAACATAGACAGGACTTCCAAAGATCCTGAGGTGACTAATGTCTGGTTTGAATCTCGTGAAGGCTTCTTCCGGGGTCATGTTCTTTAGAGCACAATGAGGACATCTGTTCTGGATATATACTGCTGTTCTAGAAGCCTCAGCCCATAAGAAGGTCTGCAAGTCTTGATCGTGAATCATAGCCTTTGCAGCCTCCACAATGGTCCTATTCTTTCTTTCAGCAACACCATTTTGTTGAGGATTGTATGGAACACAAAACTCCCTCTTAATTCTTGACTCAACACAAAAATCATGAAAGCTACCGGAGGTGTACTCACCTCCATTGTCAGATCTTAAACATTTGATTCTTTTACCAGAGAGGTTTTCAGTTAATGCTTTAAACTCCTTAAATTTACTTAAGACTTCATCAGATTCTTTAGATTTCAAGAAGTAGATTCAAGTTTTCCTAAAGAAATCATCTATGAAGATTACATAATAAAGGAATCCACTAGGAGATGCTATAGACATAGGACCACATAAATCAGAGTGAACAAGTTCTAGTTTGTCTTTAGCTCTATTTTCACTTTTATGAAAAAGACTTTTAACAGCTCTATTTTCACTTTTATGAAAAGGACTTTTAACATTCTTACCAATAGCACAACCTTTACAAGTGTTAACATGAATTTGACTGAGTTTAGGCATACCTTTGACTAACCTTTCAAGGGATGGAAGGGCTTGATAATGTAGATGTCCAAGTCTTCTATGCCATAACTCACATGATTCCGGGGCCTCATTAATGAGGGCTTGAATAGGGTTAGTAGAGAGCTTATAAAGACTATCATATCTATGACCAATTATACGAGCAGATTCAAAACTATCTTTCTTAGACCAAGCAAGAACTTTTCGTTCAGAAAATGCAATTTGATAACCTTTATCTTCGAGAGCAGAAATGGAAATTAGGTTTCTTTTAATTCCAGGAACAAACAATATATCACTAAGATGCAAGGAAATACCATAATCTAATTTTAGAGAAGTAGAGCCAAAACCTCTTACCGAATAATGAGCGTCATCACCAATTACTACGTGAAGGCTGGTATCCTTTTCTACTAGGCCTGAAAGATGATCGCAGTAAGCTGTGATGTGTTTGGAGGCACCACTGTCAATCAACCATGTATTGCTATCTGAGGGAACACTGCTAGATAGAGCGGAGATGAATAAGAAGTCATCATTTTGTTCTGAGACTTCATTTAGGTTTGCTTCACTTTGGTTGGAGTTAAACTAACATTCCTTAGCATAATGACCAAATTTGTCACATCTAAAACATCGCACACGCGAGGTATCTCTTGGTTTCTTCCAAGGGTGTTGAGAACTAAAGGATCTGGAATCCCTATTTCTTCTAGGATAAGGTTGCTTCCAATTTCCCCTTTTCTTGCATTGAGCTGCAAGCATGTGATGTTCATCTACATGGGGGTTCTTGAATTGACTCCTTGTGAAGAGGCGAGACTCTTCCTGGATGCAATTATTCTTAAGGCGATTAAGAGTAGGTAACTCCGACCGACCACTTACGGTTTGGATAAATGACTCCCAAGAGTGAGGTAGACCATTAAGGGCAATCATGACAAGGTCTTTATCTTTTATGTTATGGCCAATTAAACCTAGCTGATTCTTTAGTTCTGAAATTTTTATGAAATAGGAAATAACATAATCTTCTTTAGCCATTTTAATATTAAGTAGTTGTTGTCTTAACATAATTGCCCTACTAAGATTGTTAACTTCATACGTACCTTGTAGATGGCTGAACATTTCCCTTGCAGTGGTGAATGAGGCAATAGAGGTGACGAGGTGGTCTCTAACTGAATCAATGAGAATCTTCCTGGCCTTGATAGCATCCCTTTTGAATTGTTTCAACTCAGCTGCATCCGAAGGCTTAGTTAGCTCTTTCACTTCAATGAATTGGAGAAGATCTTCTTCCTCAAGAGCCAACTTGATTCGAACTTTCCATGCAGTAAAATTTAGATTCCCATCAAGCCTATCTTCAACTTTCAGCCCCATTGACCTGATCTGCAAAAGCTACAGCAATCTAGAAATAAAGGTGTACTGAATTTTAAATCTGAAGATTGATCTAACCAATTAGCTCTGATACCATGTTAATTTTAGTACTTTCAGATTGAATAAAACTCAGAAAATCAGAATTAGTTTAAACTGGGTTAATTAATTTATTGTTTTCCAGATTTAAGCATAGTAAAGGAAATGAAATACAAGAAGGACAAAGCACAGTTACCCTGGGAAAACCTCCTAGGAGGAAAAACCCAGCCAAAGAGATCCTCAGATCTGATTATAGATTATGGTAATGCAATTGTTACAACACTTATCTCAAGAACTTGTAGAAGTAGATGTTGCTGTCACAGAAAGAATGGCAGATTGCTTCACTGTCATGTGTGTGTTTGTTGCTGATAGCTTGCTTCTTCTTTTAACCCAGATTTACAGATCCTCAAGAACTTTGCACAATCTTAACTAAGTTCGCCTCCTTCTAATGATGTAATTCACGCCTCAACTTGAAGACTTTCTTCCTGAAGTTCACATTCTTCCAAACTTGTGTATTTCGCATGAAGTGAGTGCTACAAAAAATGATGATTTGTGGTGAGAGTTGAATGCTTATTTATATAAGGAGCGAACCCCTTTTAGCATGTCGGCTTTTGCAAAATAGAACCCTTTTAATTATTTAATTTACTAAATTGCTTAATGCGAAGTTAGGATAGGTCCTATCATGAGGCGTGTGTGTTTTAGTGTAGCGTAGAGGTTTAGGGCCCAACCCTTATGCGTTGGAGGTTTAGGGCCCAACCCTAATTACAAACAACAAAGAGCTCATTCTTTGTTTCCCTTCTCTATTAGTTCGATACACCGCCAACTCTGATTAAGTGGGTTTTCTCCCCCATTTCATTTCCTTGTAGACATTTAAAAGCTTCAACGCTTTGATTATAAGTAATTCAATGGACCCTTGCTATATATTAAATTTTACCGTTCTATCTAATGGAAATGCATGTAAGACAAAAACAAGGACTAAATAAGGATAGCAGGTATAAAAACATAATACATACAGTATTAATTGTGCTTGTAACCATCAATCAAACAAAAGTGTATGCCAAGTTAATAGACCTAACATTTTGCTTGTGCTTAAGTGTGTAATTTTTTTTTGAAAACATCGTGATCCTTTTAGCCCATTCTTTTGCTTTCAGACAGTTGAGAGGAATCTGGAAAGAGGCAATGTTTTGGACTTGGCAGTAAAGAAACAATAGCGAAACAGTTTTCGATTGTCATCCCCTACAGAAAAGGGCTCTGAATAGGTGAAAATAACGACATCTTAGACCAGAAATGAAAAGAGTTCAATTTCATCTAAAAGTTGAGCCTGAAAGATCCGCTATGATTTTGTTATATACCCTAATGAATCATGATGCATACCTATCACTTTCCTCATACATAAATTTATCGTTTAACATAATTCTTCGATCATGGGTGACAAACTAATTCACTACCCAGATTTGTAAACTAGTGATCACCAAATCCATCAACAAATAAACAATAGTGAGACAGTTGAGCTTTTAAATCCAGAAAGAAAGTGAACATTGAAAGGGAGTAAAACTTTTGCTACTTTGATAAGATAAAATAATCCTTAAATTTCATCAAAAGGGTTGGCCCCTTAAAGTTTTGTGAGGTTTCTAAAATCTACTAGGGGAAAGGATCTAGTAGTTGAGCATGTACCAATTGTTGTGAGGGTTGTTGATACCTTTTGTTCCAAAAATTGAAACAAAAAATATCAATTTTTGTTAGGAAATGTACCAACGGTTGTTAGGAAATGTACAAATAGTTGTTAAGAAATGTACTAGTATTGTAAAAAGTAACCAATCAGATGATGCCATATCAGCTGCACAACTATTGGGGTCTCTTTTGCACGTCTATTGGTCTCACTTTTTTGGGGGGTTGTTTTGGACACCTTGGCAAAAAGCATGCTGATGTGGCATCATATTTGATGATGTGGCCCTGAAACCTTAGTTATGAGCAAGGGACTTGCCAAGTAAGCTGCTGTTAAAAAATCGGAATGATTTGAAATTTCTAAGTAGAATTTTTAGAAGCGTGAAGTTAGGGTGCACAACTACTGAGTCCTTTCCCCTATAGGAATTTAAAAAATGAAAGTTAAAGAATGCTTCTTGGAGTAATTCCATATGCATCATTTGCACTATCTTTTTTTAAGAAGAGAACTCCCACGCAAGCCTCTTGTGAGTTTAATTTCTTTTGCCCCGTTTTTTTAAGTGTATACATAGGGACCCTAGAAGTATTTCATTGCACAATAATATGTTGTGAAAGCGTATATGATTTTAAGGTGGTTGTTAACTATCCATCTTCTTTTTTAAATAACAAGATACATTGCTTGGAGGAAAAAATAAATGCATTCAACTGTAGCGATGGTTTTAGTAAACTTAAAAGGGATAATATAGGAGCGCTAAAATTGCCTGTTCATCAAAAGAAACAACTCTGGTTTGAATTTGCGCCAGAGCATAATGTGCAATCTCCTTGTGAGAATCATGCTCCAATTTGCTCAACTCCATTTCGAAACCCTACAAGATCATAATAATTTTTGAAAATGAGATAAAAACTATTTTCTTTGTGCAGCTGATACAAACAAATTTAATTGTAGGCAATGTTGATAAAACCCAAACTAATTAACATGGATTTGGTTGATCTTGCCAAATATATGAAATGCTAAGAAAACCCTAAATACTCGATATAAGCTTCTGGATTAACAACATAACATCCTCGCAATGCTTTCTCCTCTAAAACCCTGTCATAATTACCTTTGGTTCCTTAAACCCTTGCGCTTTATTAATAGATGGTGAACATAGTTGTTCGTCTATGCCACGACCTGTAGCCGGCCAGAGCATTCTGAACAAAAAATTCATGTTCCTCCCCAATTTCTTCTTCCTGTGGTAATTAGCCGAGCCATTGGTATATGAGGTATCAGTCATGAGGTTTCATCAATGCTAGAGGAAAACGAATTAAGTTCGTTGATAGTCGTACTGCAACCATCTCCGCCAAAATTCCCTAAAAAAAATTTAAAAAAGGTGCCCAAAATATGTGATATCTCCATGTTTCCACATGTCTTTCATTCACACCACCAAATATTTTTCCGGCAAATAAACGCCGCCAAATATTTTCGTGACAATTTTTCGGGAATAAATGCCCACACTGAAGCCTATCGGCTTAATTACCTCATTTTTTCCTTTATTGATCTTAAATAGAGTGCATACGATATGATGTTGTACATTATTATTATTATTTATTTTGTTCCTCTCGAACTTCCTCACCATAACATTTCTAATAGTTAACTTCCATGTATAAATTATTACTATGACAATACTTTCTCTTCCATAGATGATTGCGTACAAGTAAACAGATTTAAAGAGGTTTTTGTCATGGTTTTTATTTTTAATTCAATTTTCCACCATACAAGATTTCGCTTGAGGGTTGTTGACTAGAGCCACATTTTTCACTTTAGGATGACAAGAAAACTGGATCATTACACTGTAGACGCTTAAATTAATTAATATAAGTAATTTAACCTTATTACGTAATTAAATTATTTAATTATGTTTTTTTTTTTAAAGGTGACAGTGCCACTTAATATATTTTATTTATATATTTCTTTAAAAAATTGATTCAAAAAGTTCCTGGAGAAAAGAACCAAAAAAGAAAAACTTCGATCCTTACTTGATAATACATAGAAAGGTTATGAAGCTTATATCCCTAATATGCCAAAAAGATACAATATACCTCATAATGTCCAGAATACTAAATGCCACAAATCAGCCCTGAGTATCAAATGCTTCCTGAAGTATGTTTAGTAAGATGAAGTTCGAACCAAAAAACATCACAAAAGTTGTACACATTTACATAGCAGCCCACAAACTGCCTAACTTTAGCATTTATGCCACTTGAAGTCCACACGCTTCATAGATGCTAAAATCGACATCCATTCACATCATTCAGATACAACAAATCCTTGAAACCCTGTAATTATAATACCTCCCATACAAACTTTCTATCATTATGAAAAGAACAACTGCACACCCATGTGCAGTATTATCCTATACACATGTCCTCCAAAATTATTTTTTTAAGAGTTGGAAAAGAATCGAGATCGCAATTCGGACCTACCATATTAAGCTCCACCTTGGACTTTCCCATATTTGCCAAATGATCTGCAACCCGGTTCCCTTCTCTATACACATGTGAAATGGTAAAGTTTACAAATGTATCAATAAGAGCCCATGCTTGTTCAAGCAAATATCTTATCTGCAAATTGTCAATATTTCTCTTCATGCAAGCGTTGATAATAATAGAAGAGTTGCCTTCGATGTGAATATAAGAAATGTTCAATTTTTTAACTAGTAGAATGCCTTCAAGCAAAACATGTGCCTTTGCGAAGTTGTTAGTACCCGGTGGAATGGAAACAGATTTTAAAGCAAAAGCGCACCCTGTGTGGTCCCTTATGCATACTCCTACTCCTGCATCACCCAAGTTCCCTTTAGAGGAGCAATCAAAATTCAATTTGAAATGCGTTGAATCTGAAGGACACCATTTCACTTTATTTATATCAATTTTACTAATTCTCACTCTCGGAAAGCAAGGTGATACAGGAATAGAAATGCCCTTTCAACAATTAATAACTTGGCCATCCCAAGAATTAAATTCCCTATTTGGATTGAACTGATTTGAAACATGAGCATTAACCAATTCTAACACTGATTTTTCAATGTAATTGAGAACATTAGAAAGAGAAGATGTCTGCTTTCTAAAAATACGCTTATTTCTTTCCCACCAAAGTGATCATACTATTGTGGATGGGATCACTTTCCAAATGCATGCAAAAATAGAGGATGAGTATAAGACTGGCTAGGACTGGAACAAATCCCACACATTATTTGGAAGAGGGATGCTAAAGGAATGTTTAGCAAGCACAAACATCCAACAATAATGAGCAAAATCACATTGGAGGAGAAGATGATCTAACGTTTCATTATGCTCACCACAAAGTACACATGCAAATGGAGGGGCAATATTCAATTTATCAAGTCTCTCACTAGTAAGTATTCTCTTGTGTAAAGCAAGCCAAGCAAACATCCTTGCCTTGGGAAGAATATTGTTGTTCGAGCAAAAGTTATAAGCTCTTTGTGAATAGGTTTGAACAGACATCTGATGAATTGCCTTATACCCTTCCTTAATAGAGTACTTTCCGTTCTTTGAAGGGAAACTTATCAATTTGTCCAAACCAGTAGAAATGAATACAATGCAGTTCTTGAGAATCAAAGAAAACTTTACCTTTGATCCGGGGAGATTGGGAGTGAAGCTAGATTCTTCCAAATGACACGGTTTGAAGGCTTCTCAAGGTCATCTATGTAATCATAAAGGTAAGATCCCCAATGAGCAATAAATATAGGGATTGCATCTACTAGATATTCCTCAAGATTAAGAGGGGGGAGACCACCCATGAATCATGCCAAAAGTTGACATCTTTGACATTATGTACTTGCCAAGATAAATATCTAGTAATCACATTCCTAAAAGCCATCATGAAGTTCCAAACTGCAGACTCTGATGGAGGATCAAGGATAGTAAAAATACGTGATGGGGTAGGATTATCTAAATACTTTTCTTGCATAATTTGACACCACAAAGCATGTGGTTTTACATAAATGTTCCAAACCAGCTTTCCCCCAAAGGCCTTATTCCTTTTTGAAAGATTGTGTAGACCAATCTCGCTCGTATTTTTACTGGGAGTCATTTTGTTAAGAGACACAAGAGGGATCTTTTTACCTTCTCAAAGATTGATTTTCCAAATAAAATTTTGAATATTTTTCTTGATATGGGAAACAATAGATTTTGGGGCTTGAAGGACAAAAATGTAGTAGTTTGGGATAGTAGCCAAAACAGTTTTGACAAGAAGGATTATGCTTGACAGAGATAACCATCTAGCTTTCCACACATAAATTCTTTTTAATCTGTTAATCACAGAATACCAAAAAGAAGGTTTCTCTGCTCCCATAAAGAAAGGGATACCCAAGTACGAAGATGGAAGAGAATCCATTGGAAAGCCCAAGGTCTGGATAATGTTGTTAGACACCATTTCAAAAGTATTAAAGATGGATAATTTAGACTTCTGGGCACTGATTTTCTGCCCAGATCCGGAAGTATATATGTCCAACATTTTATTAATATGCCTTGCCTCTTGAATATTGGAACAACCAAATAAAAGTGTATCATCTGCAAATAAAGTGTGGGTGATGGAAATTGAAGTGTTGAGGATGCACACCCCCTTCCAAAGACCCAGAGTCAGCTGCTTATTGACCAATCGGCTAAAAGATTCTACCATGATAATAAAGAGAAAAGGTGATAGCGGGTCACCTTGGCGAACTCCTTGAGTGGCTCGAAAAAACCCAGAAGGATTACCATTAATAATAACAAAGAAATGTGCACCAAAGAGATAATTTTTGATCCATTTGCACCACTTATCCTAAAATCCAAACTTTTTAAGCACTCTCAAAAGAAAAGACCAACATACTTTATCATATGCTTTCAACATGTCTAATTTAACTATGAAAGTAGAGGAGTGTGAAGAGTTAATTGAGTGCAAAACTTCATGGGCCACAAGCGCACCTTCCGATGTTTCCCTACTAGGAACAAAACCTCCTTGCTGAGGAGATATTACTTTAGGAATCATTTAATTATGTTACCCTTTACTCTTCCCAAAATTAATTAAATTTAATTTAATTAATACCGTCACTATAGTCCAACAATTGATTTATTAAATAAATTAATTATTCCCTATTTTTCTGAAGTTTTCCAAATTAATTAATTCTTCTAAATTCCCTTTAGATAATTAATTCAAATTAATTAACCAAATCATGTGTTTCTACAAATCACTTTCCTCTAATCCTCACTTAGCTTAATTAATTCTCCCGGAAGCATGCTTATCATTATTTCCTAATTTTTAATTCCTCCACTCATTCTCTATCCTCTTATCAAATCCTCCTAACTTTCCCACTTGTCTTCTAATCTCTCATCATCCCACTTAATCACTCCCTCTAATCATTTGCTAGTGCCTAATCTCCATGATTAGCTACAAGTCAACCAATTTCCATAAATGTCTTGTCCCCCTCTCAACCCCCAACCTTAAATGCACCAACTTTGGTCATTTCAAGGATTTCAAAATTCTTCTCTTCCCCATGCACTCTCATCTTACCAAGGAATTTTTAATCCCTTTTCCCTTTTTATTTTCTCATGCACCTCATTATTTGGGAATTTTTAATTCCCTTGTCCTCCCCCAATGAATTTTTAATTCATTTTTGTCTTCCCAATGTACAAGAAATACCTTTGTGGCAAATCTCTTGGTCTCCACACCATGTCCTCTCAATCCACCTCATCTATCTCCTTCAATATCAACCCTTGATTGATTTTCAATCTCAACCGTCCATTCCTCCTCTTTCCAATCTATAAATTGGGGTCTCCTCCCCTTCATTCCATATCTCTTGTTTAGGCAGTCTCGCACTGCTGACATGGATTTTGAAATCCTCCTTGTGTATCCATACTATAGACAAATTTAGATATCCACCCATATCCATTATCCACTTGCTATCTCTCATAGATTTAGCACTCCATCCTTTGATCATAGTTGTGTGTGGAGAGCAAACCACAAAACCATCTTGGAGATCATCAAATCAAGTGGAGATCGGGCGCTTCTTCACTTCATCCAAAGCTCAATTTGAAGGAGAAGGTAAAATTTCAGGGTATAATAATTTGAGTGTTAGTATTTTGAATGATTTATTTGATTGATCAACCATTTCATTCACCTTGTGATTTTCCCCCTCTTCATACTCCTTACAGTAAGGTATAGTCACAACCTACACACAAAACAAAAGAAAGATTCCCGAGGATAATGAGAGTGTGTTTCCCAACCTTAGGACTACAATGCAGTATTCCCTGGTGACCCGATAGAAAACAACACACGAAATAATGACAAGACGTATAATAATATTTATTAAATGCAACAAAAAATAACCCAAGCTGAGTTCTATACACAAGGTCTTCATAAAGCCACAAAGGGGGATAGAGGAACACACTTTGTGAGTGAAGATATGCATCACAATCGACTAAAAGTAGTTTAAGCATGCTTCCATGAAGCACCATTCATCACCATAATGACAACACTCCAATGTCACAACACCACAATTATGGTCATACACATAAATCTCAAATGGCCATGAGAATGCTTTCAACATGAGCATAAGGGTAATCACACCCAATGAAAATTTCTTTCAAAATAAGCATTAGGGTACTCGTACCCAACAAAAAACACATGCCACAATGCATCAACTCCCTCAACTCCAACACATGGAGTGAGATCCTCGTTAAGGGAGTGAACACCAATTTATTACTCAACCCACAACACATATATGTGCATCAAAACTAAAAAGAAAATTAACCTAAATATTAAAATAAATATAACACCCATGTATACATCAGAATTACATAACAAAAGAGTGGTTAAACAAAGCCCTGCCTAATTTTGTCTCCATGACTTGATGAAGAATCAAGCAACTCAATACAACAATCTCCCTCTACCTCTTCTCCTTCCACATTCACCTCCTCTCCTCGCTTCCTCACATAACTCTCCACTCTTAAAACATGGGTAGCAAAAAAACAACAGTCAATTTTGTCACCAACAAGAGTGAATACTCCTCCTTTTTTTGAAAACTAAATAGAAGACTTCTCCTTTCATCCTTCATTGTGAAGATGTCATTTATCATCTTCACACTTGCTCTCCTCCTCCCCCCTTATTTTTCACACACGTGTGAGTGCTTCTTCACAAGTCCACACCTTCCTCGTGTTCTTTTCTCATGTGTGTGAACTTGATAGTGAAAGAGATGTATTGCATAGGATTGTTCCAAGTGTTTAACACTCTCTCATGCCTTACTTGCTAACTTCCCCATGTGATAAAACTTGACAATTTTGAAAATGGTCATAAAAGAGGGGTCAAATACTCTTATATAACCAGTTTTCATCCCATAGTCCTATGAACTAAGAGGTTAGGAAACATGTATGTAGTGGAAATGACTCAATAAATTCATTTAAACATTAAA
The DNA here is from genome assembly GCF_030272615.1 of Cryptomeria japonica. NCBI lineage: Eukaryota > Viridiplantae > Streptophyta > Pinopsida > Cupressales > Cupressaceae > Cryptomeria > Cryptomeria japonica. Next base: position 203,571,711 of record NC_081407.1, on the reverse strand, counting down.
TAAATATTAGTTTCACATAAACAACCTAATGCCACGTTTACTATTTGTCTCACTTAAAACATCACATTGACACAACCTTACAAAACGTATCATACTTGACATCACCTACAAAATTCCCAACACAAACTTTTCGTATCACAAAATAAACACATGACAAAATACCTTAGCCTCTCCAAATAGTCTAGGTCGGGTTTAATTGGTTTGGCACAAAGATCACCTTTTTACTTTCTGCTCCCATTGACCATGGGTACCTGCACACTTGATTTCAAACATTAGTCCATCATGAAAACTTTATTGTTGAAGCAAAGGAACATTAGAAAGTATAAATCACATAAATCATATCTAACAAACATTCCAAGTATTCTCATTCCATATAAGATTGTATTGAATCATTGACACATACATAAGGAGGTACTTGTGATCATCCATCATATGAACATTTCCTCTTAATGATAAGTTAATTCATGCATCACATTATAAAATGATCATTGCCTAAAGCTAACCACTCAGTAGTCTTCATCACACATCTTTAGCATCCTTATATATAAAAGAATATGTGTCAGTGTTCAATACTTGAAGACACCATACATCACGGTGTGATATTTCCATGTATATTGTCTCTAGATAATATCTTTATAAGATGCATATAATATGGCAATGCATTAATGAATTAAAACTTTTCTAGATTACATGGTCATGACTCCTCAATCACATAAAGTACATCAAAATATCAAATTGCAAAATTAAATTATGCATAGAACTGGTAGAACAATCACAGATAACATCACCAACTATTCTAAGTGTACTCTTGCATGAATATATATATACCATGGATCCTACTAAATAATCCTAGTGAAATGTCTATGATAAAGTAATAGGGGCTGATACTATTGTTTCATGGTGATGACAAAAATAATCCTAGGTATAAGCATACACAATTATCATTAGAAGGTGGGTATCACCTTCTAATATATGGGTAGAAGAATACTTGAGAAATTATGTCTTAATTAAAAAAATAGCTTGGATCAAATGCTTCATTTGGGTTAAAATTGCTACAGTACTATTCATCATGTGTCCATTAGCATGTCTACATTCAAAGAATTATATAGATATGATGTTTAACTTTTGCTAATTTGGTTCTTTCAAATAGTAGAGCACTTAAAACAAGAAACTTGGTTGATCACGTCCAACATATATCAAGGATTTATACATACAATTTACGACAAGCTCAAAATCAACATAAGTTGTATGTATATAGGAAGTGTATAGAAAGAGTTTTTGAGGTGGGAGAAATGGTATATTTGATTGCAATCTTCCATCAAGAAAATTGGAAAAGAAAATATTATGCCAAATTTACATCTATGCCCTACAAAATTATCAAAAAATCAAGTTTTATATGAATTAGAACTCCGTGCAAGTTGCACAATTCATGATATTTTTCATCTTTCATGTTTAAACAAAACAATTAGTTTGCATATAGTTCCTTCCATTGAATTGCCACCTTTAGACAATGAGGGGGGACTAATATTAATTCTTGAAGTTATGCTTGATACTAGGAAAAAGAAATCAAGGAATAAAATCATAACAAAAAATTTGGTTCATTGATAAAATCTTCTTGTTGAAGATACTTTGTGGGAAGGTGTTGAAATTTTAAAGCATCCAAACTTAAATTTCTTGAGGAAAAAACAATCTTCGAGAGGGGAGAATTTTCATGATCCCTATATATAAAATTAATTTGATGTGATTATTAGTCCACTCGTATTTCCCATGGACCAATATATTTTATTAGAGAAAATATTTAATATGTTTCTAAAAATAAAGGGGATAATATTTAATTAAAATTAATTGTATTATTATTTATATTCATTGGCACAAGAAGGTGGGTGGGATTTGCATGAGATTATTTTTTAACTGATGGGAGCTATTTTTAGATGATTTCTAATAGCAATAATAGGAATCTATGACATGGATTTACAACAAGTTGTGCATGTAACCGATGACTGTAAGTGATCAGTCAATTTGGCATGCAAGTTGAGTAGGAATTTCAAATATATTTTTTATTAATGTTTTCCCTCCCACAAAGGGTATTGGATTTTTGGGCACCCAATATAACATAGAGGCTTTTAAATACTATTCTTGCAATTCACAGGGTATCATTTTATCATTTCACCTTCTCATTTTCATTCAATGAGCACTTGTGTTTTGTAATATTCTTATGTGGACAAAAAATTATAGAATATTGTGACTTGTGGACAAAATCCCATGGGTTAATAGAGTCGTATGACAAAACCCCTTTGATTAAAGAATGCTTTTTGTATCAAAGTGTTACAATAAAGCTTCGAGGATTGAGCAAATTCAACTAGTTGTAGTGTGGTGATATGTTTGCAAGTTCATATTTGTAATTTATTTTTCAAGAGTCCTATAGGTTCCATTGATATTATGTGGAGTATTTTTGTTGTTATTTCATGATGCATTTCAATTCCCGTGAGATGGAGCATTCAAATTTCAATTGGGCTTTAGTTTGGTAGTGTTTGGGTAAAATTGCGTATTTCAACCTTTTCTGGTGGATTTGTGGTCATTGTTTCAAATTTGTAATTATTTTTGTTATTGGTATTTTTACTATTATACTATTCCATTATAATGTACAACTCGAATAATGCCATATATAAGGTAGAGGAGTTTCTCGTTCATTTGGTGTCTCTTCAATGTTGACTATCTTGCTAAGTTTGTGTTGATTTTGTGTGGATAATCATTATTAATTGTGAAAAAATTGGTCTATCATTCTTAGATTTGATTTCAGTGCTTAAAATGTTCAATAGGGATATTACATACTATAATGGGTTTTAGTAAATGAAACCTTTATTCATTTAACGATGTCACTCAAGAATTTGTGTGTTTAAAAATGGGTCCAATGTTTAAAAAACTATTCATAGATAAGAGCGAGCAAATGGTTATCACTTGTAAAATCCAACATTCCTGCAAAGCCTTACCTAAAGTACAAAACAAAATGGTTCATTTTTATGCTAAATAAATGCAAATATACCATGTACTTATTATTCATGATTCATAAATGGTATGGAAATATCAATTATTTATTGAAGTGGGTTTAAGTAAATGAAGCATTGATGAATTTAACAATGACATTAAATATATCATGCATTCGATAATGGCATCCTCGATATTTAACATACTTGTTCACAAATAAGAACAAACAGATGGTTATCACTTGAAAAACCTTAAATAAAATAGAAAACATGTCCATTCATTTTTATATTTGAATAATTGTAAATATACCATGTAATTGACTTCTTCAAGTTCTAATAAAGATCACTTATGCTTTCTTGTGCAATGGTGAATGTCAAGTGTAATGGTGACTATAACGTGCGAGTGGGTCAATCTAATACTTTTTTTAATTCAAAATACAATCAATATTTTTTTAAAGTTTAGCTAGATAATGATGGACAATCATATAAGATTGCTAGTAGGGATACTTATTTTTTACCGATTTATCACATTAAAGTGCATTAAGCGTCTCGAGAAGGATATCCCTCATCTTATTCTATATATTATTAAGTATGTGGAAGCTAGTTTAGTGTCATAAATTGTACACCTTTATTAGTGTGTCCAATTTCACACTCGCCTAGCACTCATTTTAGTACTTCCCATTATAGGACCCTTATTGTAATTATTTAATATTTAATTCAATATTATGGGTCTTATTTCACTTTATTATATCATCACTCTATTATTCGGGCCCTTTATCTTTTATTATCTTGATTTATCCTTAATCATGCCCCAATTTCAGCTTTCAAAATATATTTTGTATATCTAAACATCATGGTTTGAGCCATCGAACTAGAAGTAGCATTAGAACCTCGTTATCTTGCATCCCTAGTTTTTTTTAAAGATTTGTTAGGACCAAGACAATTGGCTCCCCTCAGTGTCGATAATTTTTCCTCAAATTTAGGGAGGATAATTTGGCAGTCCTAATCAATTCAAATTTAGCTCCGTGTGAAAATACACCAAATCTAAGCTATCTTAAAGGTGATTTTAATTATGAAATCCCTATATAAGGCATCTCTCAATTCATTTTCATCATCACATCTTATACTAACATTATCATCCAATTCAAGAGCAATTCTTCTCCCTCGAGAGCAAATATGATTCAAGAAGCAACGAACTAGACATCAAGGCATCTTCCATTTATGTTTTATCTATGATTTCATGATGGATTTTATGTGACTTATCATGTTATTGCATCGACACATGGAGGACTTATCCTAAGTGTAGACACCTAAAATCGTCCTAGCCTAATTAAATAAATAATTTTTTTTCCTAAGCCTTCTATTAATTAAATAGTTATTTATTTATTTAATTAATTCACTAATCCTCTTCTAGCGTTTCTCTATTTAAATAAATATTTTTATTTATTTAAATGTTCCTTTTCCTAAATTAAATAAATATTTTATTTATTTAATTGGTCCCATTTCTTCTATTAATTAAATAAATCTTCATTTATTTAATTAATTCATTAGCTTTTCCCTTCCATGACTCTTGTCATTCATATCTTAATTTACCTTCAACCACCTCCCTAATATTTTCCTATTTTCTATAACTACCCTCTAATCCTAACCGACCATTTATCCCTTCACCTCTTAATGATATCCCTTCATTTCTAGGGTACTCTCTATAAAAGAGGATCCTTTCATCCTTATCAACCCTAATATCCTAATGAAAATCATAATCTTGTTCATGCGATCCCCATAGTGACTAAGCATCTACACAACCACAATTTGTTCTTTATTGAGCTCTTGTGCACAATACAATATATTAGAGCAACCAACATATCAAAGCAAGATCAATGGAGATAGGAAACAATGGAGATCAAACCCTAATGAGCATGTGAATGGTATAATCTTTCATATTTGTTGCTTTACATGTTTTTATGTTTTTCATTGGTGTGTGATGGATTTCATTATAGAACTAGGGTTTTATGTGGTTGGATCTTGTTTGGTTTTATAATATTTTAAATTCCCAATTTTACCATATATATTTTGGCATGCCCGGTGGGACCTAGTCCCTAATTTTATACCATTTTAGTGTTGTTTAGTGTTTTCAGATTTACAAGCTTGACATTTGAAATGATTTTGATTCTTATTGTGTCTACGGTTCATCCTGTCACATCTGCGGATTTCTGTTTGTCGCGCTTTTTGATTCTAAGTTTTTGAATATATCTTGATCTTGTTGCATGTACAACTCATCTTGTCGTGTCTACGGTTCATATTATCACGTTTTGGGTTTATCTTGTTGCATCTCTAGTTTTTTATTTTTTCCACACTATATGGTTTTGGCGTGTCTGTGGATCATTATTAATTCATCTTATGTTATTGTCATTGTGTTTGCAGTTTGTCCTACTGCATTTCTAGATCTAACTGTTTTTTCTATTTTGCAGGCTCTTATTGCAGATTTTTGTCGTGTATGTGGTCTTTCTTGCCGCGTCTAAGATTTAGATAATATTATATTTTAACTAATTCCTAGCGTGCTTATGGTCTGTTATGTCATGCTTTTGTCGTACGGGTTACTTGAAGATTGAAGATTCACAAATCATTTGTAGAAGGCCCCTTTGGATTTCATTTTGTTATTTAATCTTTATGGATGCACGTTGGGGTAATGTTGAAACTATTAATACATTTGTGCTTGCAGGGGTAATTAAGGAGAGTGCTTGTTTTTATTAGGTTAGAAAACACTTCCATTGGTGCACTAAAAAGAACAATTGTTTGAAGTGTTTGGGGTGCTTGCCCAATCTGTTGTAGAACCCTCATGGTGTTTAATGAAAGTATCATCTCCCCTCGTCTTTACAGATCTTGGGTGTAAGAGAAATCATTAAGAATCTCTTTTTTTGTAGAGGGCCTACCTCCTGGAGCATTTATGCAAGTGAGAGGGAATGACCCAAGCGGTACTTTCCTCTGGTCTGCTATATAAATAATGTGGGTGTGACGAAAGTCATCATTCACCTGGTGTTGTTGTTTTATACTGACAGATATTTCCCTCGGTATCCTTGGGAGATGTATAACCCCTTTGTTTTAAAGGGTTGGGAAGCCTCTTCATTGAGCGAATTGTCACATGTATAGATACCAATATAACTCAGATTATGACTGAAAACCTTAAGTTGTGGCCCACCCTATTTTTGTCTAAACATCACGATACCTTCTATGCAAGGGGACAGTTGGTTTTACCCCCAAGATACTCACCATAAGGATACCTTGAGATGAGACAAAAATCCTTGGCTTAGCATAAGCTATTTGTAGCTTTCCGAGGAGAGGGTAATCAGGTCATCCTTTCAGTCCTAGAGGCCCCTAGCTATCCTCTCATGCAAAGACAACATAGTGTACACACCCATTAAAGGTGTCCCTACATTTTAGTCAATGGAGATTCCAAGATGTGGGCTAGAGTTATTGCCATGAGCCATTGAGCTTAAGGCTAAGAAGTGTTTTAAGTGTATTTGATTGTATTAAGATTCATGAAAATTGGGTTGTTTTGACCTGTTGAACATACATTGCGCTCATATTTTGACAACACCTTCAGACATTGTGTTTTCTTGCCACTAAAAAATCAACATTAAGATCTGGTCACTTATCAACACTTTCAAAATTTGGACAAAATTGAGAATTTGGTAGAAACACGTTTGTGTTTATTTCCAGTGCATATACGATCACCTTGTTCACGTCTGTGTTCATTTCTAGTGCATTTTTAACTCATATTGTAGTGTCTATGTCACTTTCCAGCACATTTACGGACAAATTTAAGACAACATTATCAACTGAGAAAACATGTTTCTGATTTGTCTTACCATGTATGTGTCACTTTCTGGCCCATTTTTAGAACATCATATTGCATATTTTTTAAAATTGAGATTTACACTGCAACTGTGAAATTGCATTTTTTGACTCTAAAACTACACATTTGAGGCATTCTGATGCGTCTGTGGTTCTGAGATTCTAAGAGCTTCTATGGATTATTCCATAAGATTCCATATAGTCAACCATCATCTTTCCATGACTTTTTCATTCACTTCAAACATCATTTTCAAAACTCTTATTCACATACTTCAACTAGAGTCAAAAGGTTGTTTAGTAGTCCCTATCTTATCTTGCAAACACATCACATACATTTCTAGGTGGTTCCCACATCAAATTTATCATCTTGGGTACCATTTAGACATCTTGAGTTAAGGTCAACTTACCCCATAGGATTTTATCATCTCCTAGGAAGCCACACCTTGCTTAGATCATCACATTTATCTCAGAACGACATTTTGGGACATTGCAAGACAACCCTATATTTATTTTCCACTTCATAACCCTCCTTATCTTTCATAGTCTTCATATTCTTCCATATTCCATTTTAGCCAAAGTCTTTTCATGATTGAAACCCAATCCCAAAGGTCTAGAAGACAAGTCAAAGAATATCTAAGTTCTCTAAACATGGAAACATATGAGTTTGATGAGGAAGAATTTTACAAAACATGAACCTTTGAAAATCGAAGTAACACACAAGAATTTGACAATGAGTCCTTTACTACTATAGAGATTCAAGATCATATGTCCAATGAATGATTTAATAGATTGGTTGAAATAATTATGAGAAGAGACCGCAAATACTTTTTACACGATTTAATTCAAGATGGTGCAAGATTACACCATGACTTTGATGCGACATAAATTTTGGAAGAGGATACCAATCAATCTAGTGGTAATGATGGTGGACATAGACATGAGCAGACCGTGCATGAGTCACCTTCATCCCTATTTCAAAAACGTGAAGTGACCCATACTCATGCTTATACTAATGATGCTAGACACACTTGTGAACAACCCCGTGTATGTACTTTGCAAGGTCAAAGGAATACCAATGCTTGTACTCAACAATAAGAGAATACTCAAGATCATGATAATGCCTATACTAGAAGACCACGTGTCTCTGGATTTGATGGAAATACTCAAGACCATGCTTACAGTACCAATTCTACACATGTTTGTGACACATACACTCGTCCTAGGCCTAATGCACCTCATCATAACAACATACTAAGCGGCTCATACAATAACTACATTCCTCAACCACTCGAGCATATATACGATCAATATCATCCTTACATACAATATATCCCTCCTCCTCAATCCAATGGCTCGGGAATGGGGATACCTCAAAGAGATAAAGCACCACATAAGTGACTTGCAACACCAGAGTAAGGAATTGCAACAACAAATAGCAAGTATGCAAACACCAACAAAGGATTACATGATTCATGACATATGTCCTTATCCATTTGACACAATCATTACTAATGATTCCTTTTCATCCGCATTTTGTGGTACCTAAGTTTGAAAATTATAGAGTAAAAGGATATCCCAAGGTACGCATTAGAGAATTTTTCATAGCTTGTATAGAGTTCAAGAGAGAAGACTTTTAATTGATGAGATTATTTCCACAAAGTCTATGCAGACAAGCCATGGAATGGTTTTCACAACTTCCACTTGAGATCAAATCATGGGATGAATTGGTAGAGGCGTCTATACAATAATTCTCATACAACATTGAATGTGAAGTATCAATGACCGCTTTATGCAATACAAAGCATAAAAATGGAGAATCTTTTGCATCATTTTTACATTGATGGAGAAGCTTGGCTAGTTGATGCCCTTGTAAAATTTAACAAAAGAAAATGTTTGAGATGTTCACCCAAGATGTGAACAAAGAGATTAGATATGAACTTTAGAAAGCATGTTTTTCTACCTTCAAGGATGTTATTGAAAAAGGTCTATCAGTTGAGAAGGTCATCATTTAGCAAGGCACCATAAAGTTATTTAAAGAAAACAAAGATGATTCTAATGAAAAAGAAAAACCCCAGTTTTGGAATAAGAACAAGAATATTGTCAATGATGGGTTTGTTGATGCTAATATGGTAAAACCAAATATAACTTTTCTCGATGCTAGTTCATCTAATAATCAAGTGAATACACAAAGAGCACCAAGACCTTCGAGGAATTACACACCTTTGGGAGAACCAATTGAAAGTGCATTGAAGAAGTTGGTTGACAAGAGGCTCATTACATTACCTGATAACCAACTATTTGAGCCAAGGGTGAAACCTTCATGGTGTAATGACAATGAATTTTGTGAATATCACACTATCCTATCTTTATTTATTTAATTATTTTAGCTTAATTCTTCTATTAATTAAATAAATCTTTATTTATTTAATTAATTCATTTATCCTCTTCTAGCCTTATTTCTAATTTAAATAAATACCTTTATTTATTTAAATTATCCCTTTTCCTAGATTAAATAAATATCTTATTTATTTAATTGATCCCACTTCTTCTATTAATTAAATGAATATTTATTTATTTAATTAATTTATTAACCTTTTCTACCTATGACACATGTCACTCATGTCTTAATCCATACACTACCTACCCTATCATTATTTTATTATTTCTTTTACCTACCCTCTAATCATAGCCGGCCATTTATCTCTTACACCTTTCAATCTTATCCCTCCATTTCTTATAATGTCATCTATACAAGGAGATGCTTCCTTCATTATCAACCCTACACATTCTAATCATTCTATTCAATTCAACGAATCATTCAAAATCAGCTAATTATTCTAATCAAACCCCCACTGACTACTTGACTACGCTTTCGAACATTCATATACGATCAAGCCTACTTGTAACCACATTTCCGTTCTTTGTTGAGCTCTCGTGCACACATAAAATCTGAGAAAAAATATATAAAGCAAGATCAATGGAGATAGGAAGAATGGAGATTCAAACCCTATTGGACACGTGATGGTATAATCTTTGTGATTTCATTTGATTTGCATTGTCTTAGGTAATCTTCATATGTTATGGTGGATCTTTGTGATTTGATTTGATTTGCATTGTCTTGGGTAATATTCATATGTTATGGTGGATCTTTGTTGTTGTTAGGCTAGGGTTTTGTAGTTGAATTCATTCAGCCTTTCAATATTTTTTTATCCATTTTCGCCATAAACACCTAATAACCAACTATTTGAGCCAAGGGTGAAACCTTCGTGGTGTAATGACAATGAATTTTGTGAATATCATAAGAGCAAGGGCCATAAGACTAGTAATTGTCACAAATTGAAGAATCTCATTCAAGATCTTATTGACAATGGCACAATAGAAGTTGATGGTCATACTTCCAATGAAAAGCATGTGATGTTCAAGGAAGCATTCCCAAAACATGACAAGGGAAAGGCCCCTAAGATGGACAATAATGCCAATTATACTGATGTGGCCTATGATTACACTATCAACCATATTAACGAATTGAACAATCATGTGTCTACCATAACCATAAAAGGCAAAGCCCTTGAATGCAACGTCGCTACTTGAAGGGGTAAAGTTACTTTACAAGGTGATCCATCCAAAATGAATTCATCGTCCAATAACCAATATGACCCTGTAGATCTATTGGGAAAGACACTTGCTCGTATTTCAATCCTTTCATTGCAACCTCACACAAAGATATTTTGGATGAAAACCTGCAAGTTAAATTTGTTCCCACTGATCTAAACGTGGACCAGTTTCAAGCCATGGTGGGGCATCTTTCTACCCCTCATTGCCTCACATTCACCAAAGTATATGATGCATCTCCACAACAACCACACAATGCACCACTTCACATTGAAGATTCCTCCATAAATGTTGCATAAAATGAGTCTTGATAGATAGAGGAGCAGGTATGAATATTTGTACCTTGAAAGTTGTCTTAGCATTGGGATTCTCTAAAAATGTTGTGGACTCTAGGGAAAAGATCACTATAAAGGCCTATGATGATGAAGAATTCTCCTCAAAGGGAACAATGAATTTACCTCTAAGAGTTGGGCCAATAACAAAGGATGCAGTTTGCCAAGTCCTGTATCTTGCCGTTACATACAATATACTTTAGGGACAACCTTGGATACATGCAATGAGAGTAGTGCCTTCAACTTACCACATATGTATTAAGTTTCCACACAATGGAATTGAATTTATAGTTAAAGGGGATCCAAATCCATATATTTATTGCAACAATCTTCAACCAAGACCTGAAACAATAGTTCCAATAAATTGAGAATCTAGTCCATCTTCAACATATATTGATCTAGAGTCATTAAAGGCTTCCACGTCAAAGCAAGCAAAGCTCAAAGGGCAATTCAAAGACAAAGGCATGGGAGAAAGCAATCTTAATCAAACGATGTATCTAAGGCAATTGATGGATTCTCCCAAGACTTATTGCAGACCACATCCTTCAAAGCAGATATCAACAATCATCATAAAATGGGATCTTAGCAACTTCAAAAGATTGAGTGAAATGGAAGAAGAAGATATCTACAAGATGCTCCACAAAGAACCCGAAGAACAACCTAATCAAGACCACATCACAATGCAAGTTGAAAACAATAACAAAGGGTTCAAGTTTATACAAAAGATGGGATATGATGGAAAAGGCCCTCTTGCCCTACAAAATAAAGGTATTGTGGAACCATTGCAACCTGAGTTAGTACAAAAAAAATAGCGAACAAAAGGACTTGGTTTCATACTAGTGAAATTGTGTGGTATTTATTCTCAGGCAACATTGCAAATTACTTATCTCGCTTCCACCAATGACCAACAAAAAGAAAGACGTTATTTGAAAGATTCAAATGACTAGGAATGGGGTTTTGACAAATCATCCAATGATTATGAGCTTGTAGAAAATTTCTAAGAACTTGGCAAACTGACTGAAGAAGAAAAATATAAAGAACTATTCAAAGTTGGTCAAGCAACATCATTTAATTCTACATCTTAAGATAAGAAAGATAGTGGTGAGGCGTTGATAAAGACCCTTGGGATTTCAAACCCTCTATGCCTTGAGGCTCCAGGTGAAAATCAAAAAAAGAGAGAACTCTTGTTACTGAGTGTCCTTCTAGTGATGTCAATTTAGATTCTTTTACAATCGAGACTAATGGGGAGAGTACTGGTGATGGCCCCGAGTGACTTTATTGACATATCTAGATATTCTTGTGCCTTTACCCTTACCAACTTTGAACATATCAATGGCCTTTCCCTCATTGACTGGGACCAGCAAGGACCTTCGCAATGTGACACGTTCCAAAATAATGAGGCCTTCATTACCTTGGCATAAGCAATGATCTTCCTTTCGGGACCATATAGCAGGATACACCATTTAACTCAACTGTGTGGTGTTCTTTGGAGAAGTGCCAAACCTTCCAGTCATAAAAAATATTAAAATAAAAACAAATAATGGGTCTTTTACTGAAAACTGCATTGCGACGCTTTGTGACCCCATAAAAGTAAAAATAAAAGATGCATCTGATGGTGAAAACCTTTCTTAGGCACCAGAGGATGGAAGGTTTGACACCCTCCCCATGACATCATATCAGGATTGAAGAGACCATCAAAACAAACATTCGGATAGAGGAAGTACTACATTACATCTTCCTAGCATAATCATTGACAAAAATTGAGCAACCAAAGTTCACCAAGTTCTTTACACAGAGTCAGATAAATTTTCCATGGTCGTACACAAATATCCTTGGACTTGATCCTAACTTAGTTATGCATCACTTATAGTTACTCTAGGTGTCAAACCAGTTAAATAGAAATTGTGAAAGATGCATCCATAGGTGGCATTATTAGTGAAAATTTCGATTGAAAAGTTGTTAGATGTTGGCTTCATCAGGCCAATCGATTATCCCAAATGGATTTCCAATCTTGTACCTGTCAGCAATCTAGATGGCAACATAAAGATATGTACCAATTTTAGGGACATAAACAAGGCTTGTCCAAAACATGACTTCCCATTACCAAATATTAATTTGATCGTTGATCTTACAATAGACTATGCAATGTTATCACTCATGGATGGATTCTCCAAATACAATCAGATTAAGATAGCACCTGAATATCAACACGAGACAATATTCTCATGCCTATGAGGTAATTTTTGTTGGAACATCATGCCCTTTGAATTAAAGAATGCAAGTGCCACATATTAAAGAGTTGTGACAATATTTTTTCATGACATCGTGCATATTACCATGGACGACTATGTTGATGATCTTTTAGGAAAATCAGTTACAAGGGAAGAACATTTGAATGTCTTAGTAGTAGTTTTTTATTGCTTGGAGAAATGTAAAGTTAGATTGAATCCCAAGAAGTGTGTCTTTGGAGTGAGATCCGGGAAACTCCAAGGATTAATAGTTTCACAATGAGGTATTGAGGTCAATTCAACAAAAGTAAGAGAAATCTCAGAGATGCCTCCTCCTAAGAATATCATTCAACTAAGATCATTGCAATTAAAGCTTCAATCAATTCACAGATTCGTTGCATAGCTCACAAATAAGTGTCATCCATTTCAACATTTTCTTAACAAGAACATCAAGTTCAAGTGGGTTGACAAATGCCAAAAAACTTTTCAATTGATTAAGGACTATCTCTTGAATCCACTAGTGCTTGTACCGCTAATTCAAGGAGAACCATTGTTACTCTACATATTAGAAACAATGACAATATTGGGGGCACTTTTGGCACGACATGACCATGAGGTAAAAGAACGAGCCATCTACTACACCAAACACACATTGATAGGATATGCGCTTAATTAAATTCTAATTGAGCATGCATGTCTTGCCACAGTTTTTGCTTTGTAGAAATTGTGTCATTACATGTTAACTCATAAAACAAAGCTCTTAGTATGAAATCATCCACTAAAGTACCTACTCAACAAAGCAACTCTCACAGGTAGGTTGTCTAAGTGGGTAATGATGTTAAGTAAATTTGATATTGAATATGTCAATAGAAAAGCTATCAAAGGATAGGTCATTGCAGATCAACTCACAGATGTATCGATGGTCAACTATTCTCCTCTTGTATTAGAATTTATAGACAAATCCATCTTCACAGTGACCAAGTTAGGATTATGGCAACTATATTTTGATGGATCTTTTACACAAAATGGAGCAAGATCATGCATACTATTTATCACACCTCGTGGGAATTCTATTTGTAAGTCATATCAATTATATTTCTCTTACACAAACAATATCGCAGTATATGAGGCATTAACAACAAGTCTATGGATTGCAATTTAGTGGAAGATCCAAGAACTTCATATTTTTGGGGACTCCCAACTTGTGATTCGTTAAATAAATAATGATTATCACACCAAGGATGAAAAGCTAATGCCTTGCGAGAAAATGGTGGATGTCTTCAAGAAGTATTTCATAGAGATAGTTTTTGAGAAAATACTAAGAGAAGACAATTGTGTTGTAGATGCTATGTCTACTATTGCTTCCTTGATCGACATTCCGTAGAACATGGCTCCTTGTGAGTTCTTGATGGATAATATTTTAGTCCATGCCTATGAGATTATTCCATCTAAATTAATTTGTGTTATTGGTCCCGATTCCCCTTGGTACAATGACATTTTCACCTAGCTTCACGATAACACCCTTCCGCCTGACCTTTCCAATAACCAACATTGTACGTTCATTCGCTAAACCTCCTACTACATCATCATAAACAACACACTTTACTGATTGTGTCTTGATGGTACTCTTCTTAGATATTTATAGAGTGAGAAATTTCAAATTGCATTGTGTGAATTCCATGAAGGTATATGTGGGGCTCACTATAGTAGTCCAACCTTATCTAAGAAATTTATGAGGACTGGTTACTACTGGCCTACGATGGAAAAAGACTCACACCAGTTTATCAAGAAATGCAATCAATGTCAGATTCATGGAGACCTAATACATCCACCAACACAGGAACTTCAATCGATTGCTACTCCATGGGCCTTTTGTTAGTGGGGAGTTGATCTCGTGGACAAGATTTAGCCTCCATCATCCAATAGTCATAAATTCATTATCACAACCACTTAGTATTTAATAAAGTGGATTGAGGTTGTCCCTCTCATCCGACTCACCAGTAAGAATATTGCAACCGTTATCCTCTATTACATCATTTGTTGTTATGGTTTTCCCATTTCTATTATCATAGACAATGGGTGTCCCTTCGAAAATCAACATGTTAGCGAGATTTTTGACCGATTTCATATCCATCATCAATTCCCCAATATTTTCCTATTTTCCATACCTACCCTCTAATCCTAGTCGACCATTTATCCCTTCACCTCTTAATCCCATCCCTTCATTCCTAGGGAACTGTCTATAAAAGAGGGCCCTTTCATCCTTATCAACCCTAATACCCTAGCGAGAATCATAATCCTAATGTTCGTGTGAATCCTCATAGCGATCAAGCATCCACACAACCACAATCCATTCTTTATTGATCTCCTATACATAATACAAAATCTAAGAGCAACCAACATATCAAAGCAAGATCAATGGAGATAGGAAACAATGGAGGTCAAACCTAATGAGCATGTGAATTGTATGATCTTTCATATTTGTTGCTTTGCATGTTTTTAGGTTCTTAATTGGTGTATGGTGGATTTTATATTAGAACTAGGGTTTTATGTGGTTTCTTATTTGGTTTTAGAATATTTTGAATTCCCAATTTCACTATATACACTAAGGGCATTGCATCACCTATTAAATGTATAATCACTTATTTCAATTTTAGATCTAGCTTTACTCTCAAAAGGCAAGCTTTCCAATTCAATTTAAGTTTAATTTATATTTCAATTAGGATTAATTTCAAACTGGCCTAGGCAAACCCTTATCAACAACGTCCTTTCTCTCCTTTTGTGAGATGATACAAGTTGTTGATGGAGACACAAAGTGTAGGAGACCTTCAACAGACTAGTATAGATCCATTCTCATAATTTGGTCCTATTTTTATAGGACAAGGGTTCTTGGGGTGCACTTGCCTGGACTAGGGCATTGGGGTGCCCTTGACCTCAAGGATTTGCTCTAGATTTTATAGACAACTCAGTCTCAATCTTAGAAAGCAAATTTTTAGAAACCAACTACAACGCATAAGATCGGGCATTCTGGGTGTCTTGGTCCCATATATTCAGCTCTGAATCACTATTTCAAATGCACGGTTAGATTTCCTACCCATTTTGTATTGTTGCAAAAAATTTGTTGGTTTATAAGTCAATTGTAGAATTCCAAGTTCATGCATGTACCTTCTTATCCTAAATTTGGCCTTCAATTTACATCTTGTCAATTGTACCTTCAACTAAAACAAAAGGGAACCAAATTTAATCAACATTCAACCCTCTTCCTAATATAATTGAGGTTGTATCTCTTCGATTCATCCTCCCTTTTAATATTTTTTTTACAAAATCGGTCATTTCGTAGTTTACATAGCTTAACTTGTGAAACCCTATTTTCATCCATTAAATTTTTGGCAAACCTGACTCTTCCCACATTTGCATAACTTATGATTTGGGGTTTTATATCTCATTTTTACATGTAATTAGATGCATTCATTAATGTACTTGTATTGCTCGCATTATTTAATTCATTACTCAGTTTATGCACTTGCATTTCTTATATAATCACATCATTGCTTCATGTAGACGTATAAAAATGACCATATTCCTAAATGAATATTTTATGTTCATTTCTCTATTTAATTAAATCCAATTTAATTAAATTACCCGCATTCCTCTATTTTATTGAGTAAATTACTCAATTTATTTAAATAAAATTCACTATACCATTTAATGAATAAATCATTTTTATTCAATTAAATCCCCCCTAGCCACTTTTAATTAAATTCAAATTTAATTAAATGGTTATCCTAAATTGAATAAATCCAATTTATTTAATTTCTCCAAATTGCAACCAAATTGAATTAAATTACTTTATTTCAATTAAATCCTATTATCCCTCCATCCACTTGCAAAATCCCAAACGCCTTTCTAATCCCTTCTAGAATCTTCTAATCGCTTCTAATTAACCTAACCCCTCCTCTAAACTTTGTCACATCCCTAAGCAAAGGGAGTCACTTCTCAAACCTCAAAGTTTCCAATAACCATTAAAGGCTTTCAACCTTCAACCACTTAAATCCTCAAAGTCTCCAATAACCATTAAAGGCTTTCAACCTTCAACCACTTAATCCCCAAAGTCTCCAATAACCATTAATGGTTAACTCAAACCCTCTTACATGGTTAAAAAAATTGTTTTAACTCAACCTTCACCCAACCCAAGGGTCTCATCAGGCCTTTAATGCTTTGACCATGATTATCTCTTAATCATTTGCACAAAGGTTTATCCTTGGATTAAATCTTAATCCATTGGGTAAGCCTAACTTAAGCTTAACCCTTATCTCCTAGATAACCCTAAGGTCTCCTCGGGCATTTAATGCCTCCAACCCCTTCTCTCAACCCAACCCTATGTTGACACTTGTCACCATTTCATTGGTACAAATTGTGCACATGGATCCCCAACTTTCAAGCTTGGCCCTTGATTAAACCTTTAAATCCTGGCCATCCATTGCCCTGTTTTTGCTATAAATAGAGCTCTCATTCCTCCATTTTAATCAATCCTCCAAATCTGTATTATCACACTTATGCTCAAATACATTCAAGCTCATATATCATTTTATGCTCATCATTTTGCCTCTCTTTAGAATAGAAATTAGTCTAAATATACAAGTTTAGAATACTTTCTTTATCATTTAGCTCAATCATAGACTAAGTATATCATATTAGGATAGTATTCATACTAACCTTGTCATCTTATCATCTAGTTTATCGCATTTCTAGAATCATACATAACTTAGAATACATCTCATTCTAGAATTATCAAAACATCCCTCGTTCTTGCATTTGCCATCCCTAAACCATTTTGCTCAGTGATCTGAGAGCAAAAACATTGGTTTGAGGGACATTGTGAGATAGAGAACCATGGGACCCACCTTGGGAAGCTGAGTAACACGTCGTTGCTCCATAGCTTGCACCAAGAAGTCCTGTGTGCGTGTGTGGACTAGTATCTAACAATATTTTCACATATTAAGTTTTATCAGCCCACTTTTCCCGCATACACTTCATATGTATGGTTTATATATTGTTGGTTAACAGATTAGCCCTTTCTTAATTTTACGGTGAAAGACTCATGTATGCCCTTTTTGAAAAGGAAAATGAAACCAACAGTTGGGTGAACCGATTATTGGTTTACCCTCTGCATAAGGGTGCAACTTCCCATAGGACATTCAATGAATTTTCAAACATACACAAACATCAACTTCACTTTTAACCAGAAAGTGAGAAAAGACATTTTGCATTCATTATTCAACACCACATGAATGCTACAAAGATAAATGCTTTATATGCAAAGCCCACAAACTTGCAATCAGATTAATTTTACTTCACAAAACTATCCTTATTAAAGAAATCAAAACATCATGGACTCTCATCGAGTCTCTGTCATGCCTCAAAGGACAAGGGGAATCAGAATATCCAAACAAAAGTTAACATCAGAGTTATTTATCAGATTCATTCATATACTTATGAAAAAGTGGATAATCAAAGAAGTAACATATTCTGCACATGCACGTATATCCCAACAAAGACTTGCTTTTCACATTCAAACACACATATTTGAAAGCTGTTGAAAATGTATCATTTCATTCATAGATAAAAATGTCTTCACTGAAAATCCACAACATGCCAAAAGAAACAAAGTTTGCTAATATTTAAAGTTTTTTGGACCTTTGAAATGACTTTCTTAGATACATAAATAACCTCCAGACTCATAGTTTTGAAAAGTAACTATAATTAAATTTTCTCTATCCAAGAGTTAAAGAGATTGTCCTGCCTATAACTAACATAAATAAAAAAAGATAACTGGCCAAGAGTCGTGAACAAAGTCACATGATCAAGATTCTGATGCAACTGAAGAATATGCTTGCTTATCTTGCTTTGTCAAGGTGCCACGTATATTCCGCTACACCAGATGTCCCGCTGAGAAGTTGAGGACAAGCTGATAATGAGGAAGCCCAAAATGTATAATGTGTTGCTTCCATACTTCTTTGTCCTTACTTACCTAGAAGAATTTTATTTTATGTGCTTCCAGATGGTCAAAGCGAACTGTCAACATGGACTCAATCCTCGCTATTTGAGAGAAATGATTAGTAGTCGGGGATTTCATCTCTTTGATGAGTTGCACTCTTTCCCTGAAGGCCTTGATCATCTTTGCTGCATCTTCGATAGTCTAGCCATCATCCTTCAACAATTGTATATCAATGCACTTGAGGTATTTTTGCATTACGTTAACGAGTTCTTTTAACTCCTTAATAAATTTAATGGATTCTTCGTGGCCTTGTTTGATGATTGAGTTCCTCCATTCAATATTTTTCTTCGCCACATACATCATGTTATCATTTAAACCATCTGCAGGCTTCTCAGCAAGAAATTTCATAACTCCAAACCTCTGTACATCATTTGTTTGTGTCAATACTGCTACCTATTTATTCTTTTCTTTTTCCCATGCTAAGGCTTCCAATTCCAACTCTTTACTTGCAGCTACGACATCCCCAAACACTTTTATCAGATTATCAATGTAATTTGTGCCTTGCTATGTTATAGACTCAAGCCATTTATAAAAAATGTCAGCTATCATGCAGTTCCTTTGAACTTGATCTAGCAGCTTCAAGTTCACTGGTGATTTTGGATCAAAGAATAGTGACATTTGTGACAAAGGTTGGGGATTCGGGCTATGTATGGCATTAATATGTTCAGCCATTCTGCTTCAACTCTTGTTTGTCCTATTTGTCCTTCCAAGTTCTGGATATCAGCCTCTTGGCAGAGTACTCCAAATGCTTAGCATCCTGCAAACCTTGAAGCAACCCCTAAATCAACCTTTTTAGCCACATAACCTTTTTCAATGGCATTTTCTGCATCTTTATCTGAAATGGGCCTAGCCACTTCTACTATCTAGTGTCTTGTGTTATCATCAACATCTATCATGGTATCCATTTTAAGCTTCTTGGACTTAGATGTTTTCCCATGGCATTTAATAACCATGTCTTCAATGGGAATGGTGATGGGAACCACACTACATTTTTTGCTAATAGAGGTCTCTAGCCATCTGGGAGCACTAGAGGAAACTTTGGGTAAAGGCGTCTAATAGTTGGGAGGAACAACAATGGCCATGGTGTCTACTGGATCCTGGTCTTCTTCAGGTTCTTTTTCCTTGTCAATATCTTGAACTAGAGAATCACTCGACACATGTTTGTCCATGGTTACCTGAGTCTAGGTCAACAACAATCTGGTTCCCCGTAGGTTTCCTTCTTTCCTTTTTGCTTTTTGAGTGCGTGACTCGAACCAACGAGATTCAATGGAGATTTAGTTGGCCTTTTACTTCCCACTTCCTTTGCCTTTTGTCTTGTGGCACCTGCAATATTAGCAATCACATTAGAGGATGAAGTGGAAACTGAGTAGCAGCATGAAGTTGACCAGTTGTATCCACGTTAGGAAGGAATATACGACCCCTCAAACACTTCTTTGTTCTCTTTATGACATTAAAGGACTTAGTCTGAATACTTTTTTCCTCTCTTCTATGCAAATTGATTTCAGGAATTGGTTGCCCTTGAACTCTCTCATTGAACTCAGGATCCAACACATCTTCACTCTCCTCCTATTGTACTCTTGAAATATTTATTGACAATCCTTTTGTAACTATTTATTGCAAGGTGAACCTTGACCATAGTCTTCTTCGGACCTCCAATTCATCAAAACAATTCTCCCAATAGTCCTCTAATTGGGGTTCATGTTGGAAATCTGCATCAACATTCAAATGCTCAATTTGCATATCCTCTACTGTCAAACTTATGTCTGGCAACGTAGGGCTACAAGTTCAATTTCTTGAATTCTAGTTCCAAGTTCAGAGCATCGAAACAGACTTGCAATTGTAATGGCCAATTTCAACTAGATAAATTACCCCAAATTTACCCTTTTCCTTTAATTTCTTATCTATGTGGGCAAGATGTCTACAGACTTCAATAAGCACATCATTGTCTAGGGCATACATGGGCAATTTAAACGGTTCACCTTCAAAGCCCCCCACTCTAATGTAGGTAAATCTAGAGAATTGGATGTAGTAGCTTCCATATATGTTGAATAATTCCCTGGCTTCAGTTGACATCCTTTTATTCACATTTCCCTACAACTCAAAGACAAGTTTGCCTGCAAAGACATCATTCCATCACATGAAATTCTCAACATACTTTTGTTGTTGCAAGTGTGGGTAATACTCATAAAATTTCATGCCATCGACCCAGGGCTCATGATGCAACCCTTTCCATTCTCTGGTACAAGAAAGAATATAAAAGAGATAAGAAGACATAGAAATTGGTCATACCAACAAAATTATGCAGACCCTCATGAAGCCTATCGGCGATAACTTGTGCCCAGTCTAAATATTATTCACCAGCCAACAACACTTGAATGCAAAAATACATCCAATCCTCTCAGTAGAAGCCATGTGCATTTAATTTAAGTCTATTCAACAAAATTACAATATCTCGCACCTCTGTTATGAAATGCTCTCTTGTGAGTGGTCTGGGTAATCTGGAACCTCCTTTCTGTAACTTAAGGAGCCAATTCCTGGCAATGACGCTGTTGTAGGTGCCCTTTTTCTCAGAGAAAAATGCATAAGAAGTACCAATAGACCAATCCTCATACGACTCCTTATGGGGAATTCCCACGGTGACCATCATCATTTCCATGTCAAATTTCACCAACACCTCACCATTATTGGTTCTAATACATTTGTTGTCTACATCATGTCTACTTATGCATTCCATAACCAATTAGGGGCAAGGGGCAACAATAGGGAAAGCAACAACTTCAATCAACCCACTCTTAACAATCTTTCCCATCATTGAATTACCATATGGGTTTCCCACTCTCTCCAGAAAGTCTCCTAGGTTAGCTTGAAGCAAAGAAGTATCTCCCAGCTTCGGAAGTGTACTCACTAAACATGATGTGTGACCAAGTTTCGGCAAGGTTGGCCTCATGACTATCACTCTTACATTCATCAACAACTTCAGAACAAGGACAAAATTCTACCCAAAACAAAGATTTCACTATAGTGGCTTTCCAAGCAAGTAACACAGTGGGAAAGGGATAATCAAAACTCACCTGTTACTGTCATGAAATCTCTGCAACCCTCAAAAGTATGGAGCCATAATTACCTTCTCTGCCCTTCCCTTCTTTGACAATAAGTAGCTACTAAATTAAAACTTAAGGGTTTTCATATTAAAGGTAAGAAAATATATACAAAACTTACTCTTACTTCTTAACAACACATACAATCATGTGAAGGAACTCCTAATTTGACTGGATTCTGATGACCGCTTTTATTGCAAATCACTTCCACACAAGTGGCTCGAGCTTTGGTGCAGGAGCACCTAGAACTTAAGCTCATAGTCCTTCTACAATTTTGGCTTGTATTGACCTTAGCCAAGTCAGGTTTTTAATAAGGACTCCAGGAGGGTCCAAGATGTGTGTGTAAAGATTGGTTTGAGTAAAGTGTAGGCCTAGTTGTGTTAGCTTTCTTTCTAGGTTTACACTTTGTGAGTAGGAGGTAGTTTGAGTAGTTAAAATTGCCTTCTTGATGGTCAAAAGAGGCATAAATTGGTGAGAGAAATAGAGAGGTATATAATAGTCTTAGGAATGTTGAAAAGGACATGAATTATAACCTGTAATAGGTTGCCTAAGTTGGCAAAGCAAAATATGGAAAATTGTAAAAGTTGTCATGACAACTTTGGTCTTAAAAGAACTTAGTGATGGAGTTAGGGTTAAAACATTGACCTAGGATGCCTCCACACATGGGGAAGACTATTTAAACCATCTCTTTCACGGATACCAAGGTTGGGAGCATTAATTTTTGTGATTGACAATCTGAAACCACTCATTTTCGGATTGTTATCATTGTTTTTGTCTTATTTTGCATAAAAGTGAACACAAATGGATTGAATCCATTGATCCAAATTTGGATAGTTGTTCTTTGGTGTGTTCTAGAGCCATTTGATCCATTTCATGCTTTGTAGATAGTTTCTATTAGTTTTTTTACTGTTTTGTTTTCAAGCAGCCAATTTTGACTTGTAAATAGCAAATTATGTAAAAATGGTTGCCCCATAAAATACCTTCGCGCTACCATCATGGCCTATTGGTAAATGGAAGGCAACCCTATGTACAGTGTAAATATGCAGGGAGGAGTTCTGGAAATGAAATTCATCATAGTTGCCACCTTGTTCTAGGCGAGTCCAGGAGCAACCCTGCTAGAGAAAATAGGGTGTAAATTGAATGTATATTGCAGGAGTGACTTCAAAACCTAAACTTTACCATTTTGAATTGAAGGATAGGTCCATTTAGAGTTCCAGTTGAGAGGGGAAGCTTTGAAAACCTCATTCCATAGCCTTACCCCTTTGTTGATCAGTCAAAGCCGGTTGAAGCCTAGAAACCCTAACAAACCCTCATTTTTGGGTTAGGGAACTGTATGGCAAGATGGGAGACTAAAACCAACAAAATCTCTTAAGGATGGGTGAGCGATTGAAGAAAAATAAAACTTATTATAGGGTGTTTTGGTCCGATTCCCTCAAAACCCTCAAAAACCGGATTTAGGAGGCCTAATTGGGGCTCATCCTTGTAGCCTTGTTTCTAAGCAACTTTATGAAATCGGTAAGGGAAATAAAGATTGCAAAACCTCAAATGGACCTGGTTGATCTTATTCCATGATAAATACCACCTCCACACCTTTGCAAAGTCTCATAACAGTATGGGGGTGAGTGGTGAGGAGTTGACAAGTTGTTGTCAAGGTTGCAAGATGAGTATTTGAGAAGCACATTGAATCAGTGGAGTTCCTAGTCAAAACACTTGTTGCAAACACCTTAAGATTGGTGAGGAGAAAGTCCAAGCAGAGATTGGGAAGGACTTGGAGGTCTTGAAGCATAACTAGACTTGGTGAGGTTGGTGGAATTGAGCAACACCAACTAGGTGAAGTGTAAGCAAGCTAGGTGAACCCCATCAAGCTTTCATGATTACTTTGCATAATTGGGATTTTAAAACTTGACATGCTTGAAATATTCCTTTTTCTACGCCACCTTTCATTAACTTTCCCCACCTTGTTATATTTCTAGAGCCAACTTACAGTGAACTTTGAACTGTGAACCATTTAACAAAGTTCAAAGGTTCAAGTTCAACACGAGAGAACAATAACGAAGAAACCTTTAAGTGCAAAATACCACCTTGCTGTTCAACGCAAAACTAAACTAGGAACAAGCGAAAACTTTTTTGATGAACACAAATATGAACTTCGAACCTTGAATCAGACAAGAAGGGTTTAATGGTTCAAGTTCAAAATGGACCTAACATACTTAACCTCATCCCTTAACAAGAAACAAAACCGCGGGACACATAAAGGCGCCAGGTGAACTTTGAACTCTGAACCGAGACACAAGTAACATATAGGTTCACTGAAACAAGACAAGTAAGATCACTTCATAAATAAGAACGAAACGTTCTAAATTTGGGGAGGCAACATTAATTACACTTTATTTTACCAAATATAGGATTTTGACTATTGACAAAATAATAGGGTAACATATATCAAATGTTGTTTAATGACATTGTTTTCTTCATTTCATTAGACATTAAAAAAAAGGACATTTGAAATATTTTCATGTTGCAAAATTTTATTTTCATCCCGTTGCCTCGAACCCCAATCCGTGTCGTCAGTTTTGAGATAAAACGTTAGCCTTCAACTGACTCGTCTTTGCAATGTTTCTTTCCTAATAGTACTAAAATGAATAAGATTGATGCATGTGAAGTTTCTTTGTCCTCTCTCATATCACCTTACACCTCTCCCAGAGTTTATCTCCCCAATTAGTACATTTTGGTGCAAGAAGATATTCTTAACACTTCTCTCAATGATATCTCTCTTTGGGTTGAATCATCAGGGAATTATGTTGATTCTTCTCCTAATTTTTATCTCCCCCACAAGAGCTCTTTGGTGCAAGAGGATTCTATTGTGATACAAAAGGGTGGTATCATTTGGAATCTCCTCAATGAAGCTTTACCTTCTATTCATTTCAATGACCTTCCCTCTAGAAATGAAATATTAATGAGTTATGTTTACCCCTCTACTAAAGTTTGCCTTACTCACGATAGTAGCTTGGAACAAGAGGATAATATCATTAAGACTTCCCTTCATGATAATGTTTCTAGTGCTCTCTCTCCTAAGGTTGAATCTTTAGAGCATAAAGAACCTAACCAAGATCAAGTCAATGCCATTCATGTTACTGGTTATGAGAAGCCTAAGATTTTTGTCCACCTTCGTCAAGATGTCCCTCAACCTCAACAAAACCTAGTGATTGTTGTTAAAGGTGGCATAAGTCAAAAAATTGATTATCATACTTGATGGCTCACACATATAAAACTTAATATAATAGGAAAATATTCTAATGTTCTTCCTCCTTCCCAACCGATTCTTCCCCCACCTCCTCATCTTTCACAATATGTTGGCAAGGAGTATCATCTTGTTGAGCAACTTTGTGCCAACCCAACTAACATATCCTTTTGGGACTTGATTCAACCTCAACCAAATATCATGAAATTCTATAAAAATCCTTATGGAAAACACGTAATGATGTGACTTATTTATTGGAATGTATGCATGCAACCAGAATTGACATTGTGTTTTACCAACATGAGTTGCCTCCCGTAGAAATCAAAATCATTGTGATCCTCTCATGGTTGTTGTCCTTATCAATGGTAATTCCATAAGATGAAATATATTTGATACTAGTTCAACTCTTAATGTGTGTAGCATTGACTTATTACATAAAATCAAAGTGGACACTTCTCTTATTTAACCTGATTCTCTTTTTATTCGAGGCTTAGACAATATTAGTAAACTGTCATTAGGTACAATTACCTTGTCTATTAAGGTAGGTCCAATGATTTTACCTACACCTATCCATGTCATGCCCAATACTCTTTCATATAACCTTGTTCTAGGTAGACCTTGGCTTCATGTTATGCAAGTGGTCCCTTCTACTCTTTACCAAAAAGTAAAGTTTGTCAATTAAAATAATGAGTATACTCTAATCGCTGATACGAACTTATAAAAATGTTTACTCACACGATCTCAATCTTCTTCAACTTCTTCAATACAAATAAAAACATCATTTTCTCCTAAACACAATCCTTTACCTGATAAGAGGCTCTTGGAGGATGATTGGGGGTCATTAGACTTCACATCCTCCTTTCTTGGGGAATACAAAGTTCCCAATCTCATGTCTCAAGTCTCACTTGTTCAAACTTCTTATAAACCCATTCTAATTTCTAACACAAGTCTTAATGATAACTACGACTATTTAAACTTCAACCCAATTCAACCTAAGACTAGAGCCTCTCCTGTACCTGATTCTACATATATACATGTTTGACGACGTATCTAATAAAGTTTTGAAGATAATGAGAGATCACAGTTTTCCAAAGATTCCCAACATCTTCCTTTGTCTAATGCATCCATGTCTTATTTTTCATTACAAAAAGATAATGTTTTCTTTATTCTTCTTCAAGATAAATTGATTATTCCCCTCCCTCATAAAAGAAGAAGGAAACACATACAAGATCTTGAAAATCTTTATTTTTGTGCTTACCATCAACTCTACGACGACTCCACGAATGATTGTTGGGATTTGTATTGCCAAATTCAACAATTCATTGATAACGGTATCATTAAAATAATACATGACAATGTGTGGCATGTTTTTCATGACCATTATAAATAACATTTATGATCTATTATGTTGCTCTTCACTATGTGACATTGGAATCTTAGGCTCATTGTCATTCACGTTGGCACAATTTTAAGTGCAATCATAATTGGGCAACAACATAATAGGATATTTATTCTTGTCTCCATGCTTGGGGGACAAGAATAGTTTTTCAATCAATTCCTTCTTTCTTATGATTCACTTTTCGTTTGTTGAGTTTCATCTTTCATTTATTGATTTTATTTCTTGCATAGAATTTTCCTTCATGCGAGTACATGTATGTCCCTTGGTTAGGACCTATTCTTTGCTTGAAATGGTATTTTATTTTACGAATAATCTCTCCTTAGTAAAAATGTGCAATTCTTAACTAAGAATCCACTTTTTCTTAACAATAGGGAAGGTGTGTATTCTTATTTTCCTTCCCATTTTTCTTTATTTCTTTTCATCCCTCAAAAGGATCCCTTGACATTGGTTGCAATATATCTCTTTTACAATCATCTTCTCCTCGTTAATAAGAGTTGTGCCTCTTTAGCTTGGAGATATGTACATTGTTGCTTAGAGGATATTTCCTAAGTGATAAGGGTGCAACATTGTTCCTTGTTCTTTCTATCTTAAGATATCAACATAGATCTTTGTTGGAATCTTAAGGGGGGGCATATATACTACCTTTTTATACTTATTTTCAAATTCAATGTTGCATGATTTCAATAAAAAATCTTTGGATATCCTTCTTCAATTTATATTATATTATAGGATTGATCTTACAATCATAACACTCTCATTATTTCATTTTTGTGATTGAGTTGACTATCACAACACTCTCCTTGTTTCAAATTTTGGGATTGAGATGAGTGTCATAACTCTCTCCTTGTTCGATTTGCACCATATTTTAGGATGACTTGACTAGCACAACACAAGTTGTTAAGCCTCTCCACCCTCATTTCGCTTTCATGGATCACTTGGCATGATATAAATTGCTAGCCCATGAAATCCATGTTCCTTCTTTCTCTCCCATGAACCCATAGCATGACACACTTTTCTAGTGTTGGATCATGGTATTTTCTCCTTTCAATTGGTGTATGTCCCTGTTCTTTTTATGTCCACTTGTGCTCTTGCGATAACATGCAGAGAACGGTATTAGCGGTTGAGACATTTTGATTATCGAGGTCTCTTCAACTATTTGACTCAAAGCTTCGTGTTTTAGTACTAACGTTCTTTTATTTGTGTTTACTTGAAAGTTAATTGCATGGATTGATAGGATTATATGCTTGGGGGATTGATCACCCCTCAAATTTAACGTTTTCCTATCCCTAGACTGTCTTGCTCTGAGATGCTCTATCTTTTATTTTTACTTTACTAAGAGTATGACCGTAAGATCATACTCCCCTAAAGTGGGGCTAAATGTAGTGTCGAAAATTATACACCTTTATTAGTGTGTTCAATTTCACTCTCCTAGCACTCATTTTAGTACTTCACATTCCTCTATGCATTATAGGACCTATATTGTAATTAATTAATATTTAATTTTGTAAGAATTTATCAAATATAGCCAATATCCAGAGCACAATGAATAGCACAAAAGAGAGACAATAGATTTGATAAGAATAAATTGTATTCTAATCAAGATACAAAGTACCATCAATTGGATCATTACATACAATGTAAGATGAGCCTTCTTATAAAGACAAGGCCATATGGATATGTGAGCACACAATCACGACACGTGGCTCAATGAGAAACAAGGTTAGGTGATGGTAGGTAGGAGTAAGTAGGAGAAATAATAAAATATTCCACAAGAGGTTGATCACCCACCGAAGGTGGAATGGAACAACAAGATAAGACCACGAAAGGTGGAATTTCTCCTACAAGTATCATCCCTATGTGCACACTTCCCCAAGTGTCTCATATGCAAACTACTACAAAACGCATTATCCTAAGTCAACTTAAGTAAAGTGTAATTATGAGGCATAATTTACACAAACAAATTTAATATTATAAGTCTTATTCCACTTTATTACATCATCACTCTATTATTTGGGCCCTTAAATATAGGTGTTCCCTTTTAATTTGGTAGTCCTAATCAATTCAAATTTAGATCCTTGCAAAAATACACCAAATCTATGTTGGCCTAAAGGTGATTTTAATTATGAAATCCCCATATAAGACATCCCTCTCAATTCATTTTCAGCATGACATCTTATGCTAACATCATTGTCCAATTCAAGAGCAATTCTTCTCCCTCAAGATCAAATATGATTCAAGGAGCAACAAAATGCATCAAGGCAACTTCCATTTATGTTTTTTTTTAATGATTTTATGATGGATTTTATGTGAGTTATCAACATCAACATTGAGGACTTATCCTAAGAGCATTGCATCAACTATTTAAGGTATAATCAGTTTTTTCAATTTTAGATATAGCCTTGCCATTGAAAGGAAAGCTTTCCAGTTCAATTCAAGTTCAATTTCTATTTCAATTATGGTTAATTACAAACCTAGGGTTTGACCTAGGCAAACCCCTATCCATAACATCCTTTCTCTCCTTTTGTATGCAAATACAGGTTGTCGACCGAGACACGGAGTTTGGGAGACCTTTAGCAAACTAGTACAAACCCATTCTAAGAATTTGGACCTATTTTTCTGGGGCCAGGGTGCTTGGGATGCCTATTTCTAGATCAAGGCATTGGGGGAGCTCTTGTCCTTAGGGTTTTCCTGCAGAACTTATAGGAAACTCAAACTCAATCTCAAAAATCAAATTTCCAAAAACCGGCTACAAAGTAGAAGAGCAGGGTGTTCTAGGCATTCGAGTCCCATAAATTCAGCTCTAAATCACTGTTACAAGTGCACAATCAGATTTCCTACCCATTTTTGTACCTATTGCAGAATCTCTTTTGGTTTATCAATCAATTGTAGCATTCTAAGTTCATGTATGTACCTTCTTACCATGTATTTCAATTTACATCTTGTCAATTGCACCTTCAACTCAAACAAAAGGGAACCAAATTAAATTAGCATTCAACCCTCTTCCTAATAGAATTGAGGTTGGATCTCTTGGAGCCATCTCCCTTCTAATGTTTTGTTTGCAAAATACACAACTTAACTTATGAAACCCTATTTTCATCCATTGTAGCTAGTATATAAGTGAATGGTTGGAATTATTTTAGGCTAATTTTCATGCATTGAAAATTAAATTTCTTTATCTTGGGCATGAGTTGAACAAGTCATTGTCTAAAATGATTGAATTATATTGTTACTCACTTATTTATATCTCAACACACTCACCATTACAACTTAAGAGCATTACATTTAATACGCCCGATAGAATTCGGGCTAAAAGGACTTAGATTGGATAAATTTTAATTTTTTTGTCTAGTAGCGTCACAAAAATAAAAGCCCATTGTGGGTGAGTTGAGATTCAAACCTAATGCGCGGGCATAAAAATGTTGGAGATAGTACTAGCAATAAACATTTTGATGATACAAAAGAATTTCATTTGTATAGCTAGAGAGAGAGAAATGGTTGACCCAAATATGAATTCTTCAAAATATTAACACTCCATCATCATCAATGATTGTATATATGTAGTGACCAAAAGAATACCTCATTTGGGTATTTCCCATAGGCTTGAAATCATAGATATGAATGATATGTATGATGATATTGGTAAAAAATTATATTGTAATGTAGGGACTATTTGTAGTGCAAAAGCTAGCCCCTCTTCAATTGGTTGTCTTGTATCTAATCACGATGAGCTATTGCTTGAGTTGGATGATTATGAATTTTAAAAAAATAAACCACATGGATTGTACATTTGAATCATAAAATGTGGTGTATAGTTTCAAGCTATGGATTTACAAGATCTTCATCATTAGGATCTATCATTGTATAAAATTTGCTAGTTTATCCTTTAACAATATTTTTGCCAAATCTATTGGTATTTTCAATCTATTTCCATTGCCTTCCCAATTGAGATCACATTGCAACAATTGTCATGGGGCTTCTTGTTTTGCACATGTAACCTAGTTGCCTCAAACTAATAAGTTTAAGGTTTGTTGTAAATATCAAAAGGCTTGTGCCAAATGATAGTACATCTCTATTTAACTGCAAAATTTAGAAACCTTAATTTTGGATTAATAAAAAGAAGAATGAAAAATTAGAAGTGATATAGATTTTACGAGGTCAATTTTTTGAGTATCCATATATATATAGTAATTAGTTCACAATAATTTTTTTTTTTTATAAAGGTGGTCTATTCAATTATACTCCCTTCAAAAATAATTAGAGCCCTTTGCATGAAGAGAAATTAAATTTGGTTAATGATAGTTGGGAACTTATTTTATGGTGGTTGTGATAAACAAGTGGTGTGTGGAAAAATCTTGAGGACTAGAAACCCTTTCTATTTTTGGAAGTGTTATTGTACATTGATGTTGTTTGAAAAAAAAAAAATTACTTAAGAAATATTAAGTGCAGATACAATAGAAGAATTTCAATATAGCCATTTCCATGAAAAAAACAAAAGCAGAAGAGTTAACCATGGGATTTGACAGAGCCATGAAAGAGTGTCCACAAAAAAATCACATCATTTGGTAGTCTATTTCCACCCTAGGCCCAACAAACTAGTTTTATTTCTTTTTATCATCATCAATAGGCTTCACAATTTGTTGAGATTTATTCTAATTTAAATCTCCCCATTCAAAGAGATTTTAGCTACTTGTCCCTTTAGAGGCTCATTTGGCCAAATAGTGAGCCACCCTATTCCATTCTTTGGGGACGCTGACAAAGATGTCGACTCAAAGTTGATAGAAAGAAAAGAATTTGGTTACAACCAATTTCAATATGCAAGAAACCTCTTGCAAATTCCTTTTATTCAATAGTAAGACAATAATAAAGGATTCAGATTCATAGATAACCCTTCTCCAATCCTTTTCATACAAAAGTTCTAAATCCTTGAGAATTGTTCAAACTTCCAAAAAAAAATTCAAGTTGACAACCAAATAGATAGAGAAAAAAAATTAGGCCAACCCCTCACATCCTAGTCAAATCAAAACCACCAATCCCTATAGTACTTGGGTTTCCCCTAGATGAGTCGTTAATGTTAATTTTAAGAAAGCCATAAGTAGACAGAGTCCATTTTTCAAATCCACACACTTTCTTGATAATCTTTATTGTAGAATCTAGGTATCTTAGAGAGAGAGTGAGGAGAGAGGAAAAAATACAAAAGATTGAATATGTGCAAATTAGAGGAAGTAAGAGACTTGCTCAAATGGACTTTTTCTTTAATAGTATCCTTAATCATTCTCTTTATTTTGAACCAAACTTGCATGATGATCTAGTTACATCTTGAAAGAAAGGTTAATTTTATTTGAACCAAATTGACCTAAGAACAAATGATGCATCAATATCCTAAAAAACCAACTTAGGAAGGAAGATGAAGCAATATGATGACCTAAACTACTCCAAAAGATCGAGAATTTGAGTGAATAAAAGGTCTATTCTAGAGCTTCCACAATGAATTCCAAATTTACTTAGAAAAGGAACATTGGAAGAAAAGGTGACTAGTGCCCTCATTCTTGCCGCAAAGAAAACAAAAGTAACATCCCTAAAAGCCTCTATTCCTAATGTTATCACAAGTTAAGTGCTTGTTATGTGTTAGAAGCCAATGGAAGAAATTGTGTTTGGGCCAATCATACTTGTTCCAAAAAAAATTCCACCAAGAAAACTCCACATTCCTTCTTCTCCTTGCTTCTAAAGTTTCATACTCAAGAGACACTGTATAAATTTCATTTTAAATCATGGCACTAAGCAAGAGAAAAAAATTACTCCAAAAATTTGCATGGTCTCTTAGCCAAAATTGAAGCTATCTTATCATGCTCTCCCACAAAACCTCCATCTAGCCAAGTCCATGGTCCTTTTCATTGACAGGTTAAGGATCTCCCTAGTGGAAAGGAGTGCTTGAAATCAACAACCTTGGACCAACAAACCTCTAGAAAATGTCATAGAGGGTTTGAAGCTAGGGAAACTTTGAAAGAATAGAGATATGACTATCCCAAGAGTCCTCCCAAAACATTGCATCATTTCCTTTGCAAGCTATCTAAAAAAATACCACTTTATAAGTGAATCTCCCTTCTTAATAGTATTTCGTATCACTGAGTAGTTCTTACCCAACTCCATTCATGGAATATATTCATTAACCACTCCTCCTAAATATTTGAAATTAGAAATTATCGCCAATGGTTGTTCAATATTGTTGCATTGTCTCTAGTAATGTTTGGCAATTGATGCGTAGCAATTCAGCTCTATTTGTTTTAGATCAAGTTCATTGACCTGCTTGGGACTACAAACCAAATCCTAATTCATAAGGCTCCATTTTTTATCTTGCAAATTTATAACCCATAAGCATTTTCTAGAGAGAACATAAAATTCTTTTAGAAAATACTTTGGAGTAGTTAAAACAAAAAAAATGTAAATAGATAGAGATTGTAGAACAAAATTTAAAAGAGTCAACCACATAACAAACTATAGTCATTGAAAGGCCCAATATCTAACCAAGCAAAATATATTTATAATATCCTTTTGTTGATCTCTTCTCTTACATCCAATTGAAAGAGGGATGCTCAAATACTCCACCATCAATAATCCAATTGAAAATCAAAGAATGTTAATAATTTTGCATTGAACAAAACTGGGAGTTTTAAAAAATAGGTGCTATATTATCCTTCATTGAGTTGGTGACTTGAATTTTATGAGTAATTGCCTAGGGCTTTCCCAAAATTTGTTACCTCCTTAAATTTGGCTAGCCCCATTAGTGTAAAGCTATGTTATCCATGAACCAAAGGTGAGTAGAAGAGATAATTCTACCATTCCAAGATGGATCTTAGACGATTCCTATTCCTTGAAACTATTTTATAAGATGACTCAAACTTGCAACCAATAAGATAAATAAGTAGGGTGAATGGGGGTCCCCTTTCACGAGACATTTGAAGGTTGAAAAAGAGGCTTTATAGGATACCATTGATTAATATAGGAGAGGAGGTTAAATTCACACAAATCATGACCCAATCAATTCATTCTAAGCAAAATCCAAATGCCTACAACATTTTTTGAAGAAAAAAATAGTTCTATCATATGCATTTTACATGTCAAGCTTAATTAACACATGGCCTTTTCATTCATAATAAAATTGGAGTGAATAACTTTTATTGATGCAACAACACCATCCAATATATGACATCCTTTCAAAAAAACCTGTTTCTTAGGGGAGATCAGGAAGATCAAACATTTATTTAACCGCTCTACAATAATCTTAGTGGTTATCTTGTAAGAAATATTACATAAAGCAATAAAATCGTTCCTTTTGGGAATAATAGCAATTAAAGTGGGTTTGATAGCCTTGAACATTCATTTATTATCATGGCTCTCGAACCACTTCTAATAGATCAAATTTTAAAGTTTATAAAATTATTGAAAATATTATATTGGGAAACCATCGTGTCTAGGAGATTTACATTTCTTCATTTGGAAGACAAGAGTCATCGAAAATTTTGTTGAGATGGGTTCCAAGAGCATTATATTTATGTCTTTAGAAAAACTTTTGTGCTCTTTTGTCGATTTGTAATATAAATAAATATCTACATCTCCTTCCTTGAGACAATCAATTCAATATTTTTGTTTCCAATATATTACCTCACAAGGATACCATTGAAAAAGTTCCAAAGCATACATAGACTATTCTCGCTATAACTCTTCAATAAAGCCTTCGTTTTAATAAAAAAAATGATTCTTTCCAATTTCTCTTGATAGACTTTTTTAGCTTGAAAAATAAATCTATTCTAGCCCGTAAGGTTTATATTTAACAAATTGAATTTGATTGAAGAAAGTGTGCATGGATGTACCAAACACAAGCCATCCAACATGTTTCCATGAGATTATGAAGATTAAAATCTCTAAGATACATCAACTACAATCTAAAGGGAAGGTTATTCCAAATCAAGAGTATTAAGGAATGACACAAGATGGGTTAATGACAAAACCCTTTCCAACCTTTTTTTTTTGAATATGTGGACCAATTATAACCCCTCCAAAAAAAAGCAAGGAATCCATCTACCCCTTTAGAGATAGATTCATATCCACATCTCCAAAGTGAAAATTTTATTTCTTGGCCTCGCATCTACTAAGCTGAGAAACACAAAACGTTATCATTCAACAAAGCTAGGTAAATGGAGCAAACTTCTTGTCAAGGGTTATGATGTAGTCAAGGTAGGGAGATCCAATGAGGGACAACCTCGCCTTGCAACCCATAACACAAAAACCATGAAATAACAAAGCAAAACAAGATCATTCAACACAAGATATACCCTAGGAAAACCCTCAAAGGGAAAAAACTAGCCTCAAAGCTCAATCCTTATATTATTTTGATGAATTACATATGACCTCAGGCTTTACACATGCTGGACCGTAGCCCAAAATTACAAAATCATTCAAACAACTCAAATCTATGATCCGCAAATCATATGCTTAACAACTCTGTCTCCGGTAACGCTTTGTTGATCTGGACCTCAATCCACCAGACCAAAACACCGCAATCCTTCCGAATCTACATCTTTCCTGATTCTTATCTTTTACAAACCTTTGTCATCACAAATCAATCTCCAAACTTCCTCTTTATACTATCCGCAAGCCTCAACAACTAAATCGTCGGCCAAAGATCCACCGGTTCATAATGAAACATGAGAACACTAACATGTCGGCCAAATCACCAAGAACACCTCCAATAATGCTTAGAACTTTGCACAAACCTCCAAGAACATCATTCAGGTCCAAAACAACATCTCCCAATGATCCGCAAGTTACAGAAATGATCCGCAACCCAATTCACACTTTGACAACTCAACACAACAAGAACAAGCCAATTCAGAACCATACCGAAATCAATGTCTCACTAGAATCAAATCCAAATGCCATGAATCTCGAATATGTTTAAGACAACGATCTCCAAATGCTAAATCCAAATCCGCAACTCTAAATTCACAAACATGAAGAAACACAACTATCTCCAAGCAACTCCACTGCTAACTGCTCCAACCGGATGAACTACTTAGATGCTCCTGCATCAGTTTAATGATAAGGCCTCAAGGGTTTCCTAGTGGTGATTTATTTGCAAGATATTTAGGATGTGAGAACTCATTTGAAATCCTCAAGAATCATATCCAAAAAGGGATTTTAAAAGGTAATTCCTCCATTGGATCAAAGCCCACATGCTAGGGTTTGATGAATAACCCTTCATGGTTATGTAAATATGGGCCTCCTTCAAAGATTTTAATTTGGTTGTCTATCCGAGGGAAAAATACAAGGAGTAGATACTTGTAGCCAAGATGACCTCCACATTTCTTTTGAGATTCTATTTTTTCTTGACGTATGTTTCCAAAAAGGAAATATAAATCCCAAGGCCCATAAACTTATAGATAATAACATGCTTTGACAAATACAAGCCATCTTCAATAACAACTTCCAGATTCATAACCAAAATGGGATGATCGAGACTTTTCTTTAGACAACCATTGGGTCTTAGGCAAAACCTTGAAGATTGAATAGATTTAGACTATTGATTTGCATGCATTAAAAAAAGTCATCATATTAGCGTGATTAAACGAATAAGTTTCCATCCCCTTTAGCATATCTACACTAGAGTGAACTACATCTTTAAATGATATAGGGGATCACTTGGACCCCATGTAACATCGTGCAAGTGCCCAAAAGAAAGAGCAACAAGGAGAATTGAAGACTAGATAAAAAATTAAATACCAAAAGAGAACAAACTCCAAACTTCCAACACCAACAACTAGACTGAGTGAAGGAAAAACCCTAGAGAAGAAATCCTATGCATGAAATAGCCAAGAAAATCTTGCACAAGTAATCATTGACTAGAATAAAACCCTAAGGTGAAAGCACAACACATGCAAAAGAAATGCAAGAAGGAACTTTGAACCCCAAGCAATTGCATGCAAGGGTCGATGACCCAAAAAATCACACATAGGTCAAAAACATAGGCGTCTTCATCGCTCATTCTTGGCTTCCCAACAATCGTCTGTTTCTATCATTTTAATCATTCCTCACTAGTGGCAATGTTCCTTTTTATAATCATGTTCATCTAATAATTTGATAGTTGTCTATTTTGGGAGCTTAATTTGCTTAATGTGTGACTTTGCCATGCTTATGTTTTGTGATTCTTGACTTTATCAACTTAATTTTAAGATGTGGTTCCATACTACTTACTTTTTTAGAGAACATATTGTATATTTTGAAGTATTTGTTTTGATATATGACTTTTGAGAAAAATGAGAACTTAATAAATATTTAAATTTGGAAAACTGTTAATATGAAATTTAATATGTAGAAAGAAAAATATTGACATTTCTCAATAGACCTTTGATCTACTCATGAAGTTAAATGATTTAGAAAGAGTCCTTCAAGAATTATGTCTCTCATATGTAAACTCTCCACACAATAAGAAATAAAATTGACAATTAAAAAAAATGTCAGCAGACCACTGAATGATTATATAAAAACCCTCAAACAAAATAAATATAAACATTTGATTAGTCATTTGACCAAGATTTAAAAAAAAAATTATATTCAACGAACCTGCTTACGCTAAGTTAGAAAAAGAAAAAATGTACAGGAGGCTGAAGTCCGGGTTCGAATCTCCCTTGCTTACATTCGAAGGTTGATTCTCTCCATTCACAATTGTGGCAGGCTTCTAGGAAGAAACAGAGGCGGTGTTAAAAGTTGGACAGGAATGGCGTTGCAGTGGGTGATGTTGGGTTACGTGGTGGCAGCAGAGGCGCTGCTTGCTCTGGCGCTGACGATGCCGTGGCCGCGGGCGTGGATTTCTCCTATTGTCACCAGCATTTCTCAGTTGCTCCAACCCTGCATCGGCATCATTCCCTTTGCCGCCTTCCAACTCCTGGACATCTACTGGAAAAATGAACATCGACTGGTCTGTACCTCTCATGAATGCACTGTCGAGGAGATGAATCGATATGAAAGATCCGTGAGTGTTTTATACTACACTTTTTTCATATTTATTTACTAGAAACTTTTTTCTTTGACATAAATTGCATCTAGGGTTTATGTTTCATGAATTGTCTCAACCACAGCATTAAAGCTCTTCCCTCTGGGCATCCTGTAGAAATGTTCGCTATATATTTTCTGATCAGAGCTATTTTTTTATTTTAATTTTTTAAATTTGATAAATTCCCTTAACCGAGTGACGACTGAGTTTGTTTGTTTGGTTTTCTTTTGAATATAATTTTTAATTTTTAATTTATTTTTTGTTAAGACATTTTGATAAATTGCGTTTATCAAATAACTTTTTCTTAGGTGCTACAATACAGGGGTATTTATTTTGATTTGGTAAATACTAACTCCCCTCTTCAAGGAACCTTGGGCTTATTTGACATTACTGATTTCTTTTTGGATTTGGTTAATTCTCAGTAAGGTTATTGCCACAACCGTAGTGGTACTCGAATTTATGATTTTTGCCAATAGGTTATTGCTATAAATGTCTGTTGCACATATTATATTCATCACAATAGCAGAAATTGCAAGTAAAGTGAGACTATTCATATTTAACACGTTCTCAGTCCTGTTCTCGTGTCATTCCGACTTTCTTCTTAGTACAATGACCAAACCTTGGGAAAAATGGCCAAATCTGTTTATGAATTAAAAACTAGAGAAAGACCTCATATAGTTAGAAAAAAAATGTAAATAAAAACTGGGTAGTTGAATAACATAAAAAAGAATGGGAAAATGTTGTATTGTTATTTTCGAAATCTGTATGCATGTGCGCATATTATCCTGTGCTTGGTATTTTCAATCATGGGGCTATGTTAAGACATGTCTCATCAAGCCATAGATAATCTATGGCACATAACTATATAAAGCCTTCTCGTCAACCCATTTCTGTTCTCTCCACAAAAGTCTTGCCCATTGAAATTGCATTTAAAATGGCAGTTCTTTTGAATCATTCTATAAATATATTGATATGCATCGTTCCACAAGTTTTGCCAATTAAACAATCTTATTCTTGTCAATCTTCTGTCAACAAAAATAGCCATGAATTTGTAGAGTGGGAAATCGCCTACTTTGCAATTTCTAGACTCTATATTGCGCACCCATTTGAGTGTTCACATCTTTATCATGTTTTGGGACTCATTTAGCTTTTCCCTTATTCTAAAAAAATCCATTTTCAATATGCCAAATAGAGCCAATCATGTTTAGTTTCTATTCTTGATCATTTCTCAAGATTTTTGGAAACTCAGGTCTACCTAGATGCTAAGACAATCATGATATTGACCTAGTCACAATTGTGATCATGATAGTGTTAGAAATATGAAACAGATGAATAATCAATATCTTTCTATAAGAGAAATAAGCTATAAAATTGAAAATAAAATAACACAATTATAAACCCATGATTCCAAGAGATGTGTAAATCTCAAGATGACAAGATTGTGTTAGGAGCTCAAAGAAAAGCTATAGAAGAATGACTGCATGCATCAATATACATGAATGCCAACTTATGCAAGAGCATCACATTGTCTGCAAAAGTATGCTGATAGAAACTTGGTAGTGAGTTTATGTTGAACTAGGGAGAGAATGGGGGTGGAAAGTCCAACCAATAGAGAATGGCAACAAGTAGTCTAAAGATAGTAAATGCTCCCCCTTTTAGGATGGTGACACCCCAACACCTTATCTCCTAGTTATTAATTAATTAAACTCACTTTATTAACCTAAGAAAGCTTAATAAAAGTGTAGGAAAAATCTATGATTAAGAAAAAATAAATATCCCACTAGGAAAATAAAAATCTACACTAACACTGTGATGAACTCTTGCTGGTTCAACTCTTCAACCTGCTGTAATTTGTAGATCTTCTTTGTAATTTTTAATTATTAAGATGGTCTTTCAGAAACAGACAAAAGGTACAGAAGACGGTTTCTTTAATTTGCAACACATATTGAATAATACATGAATTTAATCAATTGAAACAATGAATTGGAGAATTTAGAAGCATACCCGTAGGTCCTTAGCCAATTTATTGAAAAGAAAGAATAAATCAGCAACTTACGAAGTTCTGATTTTTATTCTGGAACAATTCAGATCTGCTCTTATTTAAATACTAAGACACCCAAACAGTGGAAGATGGTGCCAATAAATGAGCAAGCTGTGTGTTTGGGAAAAGAAACCTCCAAACCACAAAAGGATCAACAAAAAAATAGTAAATAGGAAAACCCTACAACAAATCTGCCTTGTAAGAAGCCAAATCTGCCCCAATTCAATTCAATTCAATTTGACTTCTGAATGAAGCCAACCAAGCTGCAACAATTTGATTGATCTTTCACAATCTCAAAGCTACTGAATTCTGAAGAATGCACGCTCTCTAAAACAGGTCCAAACCCTAGCCGCCATAGCCAAGTGCTCAGAAGAAAATGTCAAATGTTCAATATCAAGAATGAGGTTTAATTTCCATCTTGGCTGCTTGAATATCCAAAAGGTGCGATTTTTGGCAATTAGGGATTTAAAAATAATAACTTGCTTTTAGGGTTCCCAACTTAACCCTAAAAGCAACGCCTAGCTTAGGAGATAATAAATTTTCACTTAAATAAATTTAAGTGATGCACTTTATGATTTTATATTAATATTTCATTAAAATATTAATTGCCTGTGGAACCACTTAAAAATTCACATCTCTCTCGTTATTGCTCGGAAACTGAATTTGTCAGAAGCTAGGGCCACAGTTCGCCATGCCAATGAAAATAGGACCATGTCTATTTTTAACAATTTTTCCCTAAAAAATAGGAAATCCTCATAAAGCGTCAGAAATTGATGAAACGAAGGCCAGAACTGAACTTAACACTGAACTAGAACAAATAGACAGACCACTCCTCAAGATATTGCATTACTGACCCCTTTATCCATACTCTGTTAGCCTACAAGGGTCCAAAAATAGGCTAACTCCTCAATCCCAAGTCCTTGACTAGGATGGGGACATTACAAACACCCTCCCCAACCAAAGTGTAGCTTAGGTGGGTGAAATGATGATGGGTCTTGGCAAATGAGGCCAAATGAGGTATCCATGTATATAGAAAATCTACCCCAAAGAAGAAGCCCCCTCCCACAAAAAGGATGTACACCCCCCCACCAGAGAAGAACTGGAAGGACTAAATAGCTTGCTGCCCATGCCCCCCTCCCCCCATCCCCCGGTCCCCCGTGTCCTCTTTCCCCCCCGAAATTTTTTTTGCAGCCAATGGTATATGCTCAAATGTAATGTCCCCTAATTAGTTACACTTTAATTTAACCTAAATTTGCCCAAATCTAAAAGATAGGTAATTAAGTTTTATGGACGTACCTTTTTATACTGGTTTCTTGCAACAAAGATTAGAGAACACATGAAATAATACTTGTAAAACCGAAACATATACCAATGAAATTATATTAAATGATATCAATTCTGCTATATTAGTTACTGTTTAGAATTACAATTTGTTGGGTATAATCAGTTTATTATATAAAGTCAGATTGAAAGTCAGTTACCAAATCAATGTCCTTAGCCCATTAGAGTAGGCTAGTTGGATAGGGTGTCCAAGAAACCATTCCTCCTAGGCCCAAGGGCAGATACCATATCCCCCTTGGCTCCATATGGCAGGTGTTAGGCATCCATCATGGAGTGGTGTACCCAGTGAGGTATTCTATCGCCGTTCCCCCTCATCACAACCACCTTCTCTCTTAAGTCCAAGAGCAGATGCTTCATCCCTCTTGGCTCCAAGTGGCAGGTGTTAGGCATCCACTATGGAGTGGCGTACTTAAAAGAGAGTCCACCTTTACAATGAACCATTTATTATATTTATTCAATCCATCACATTATGATAATCAATTACATCTGACATAATTATCATTTTATATTACATTTCAATGGTGCTGTTTATTGGATTATCATCAAAGTTTCCTGTTAGTGTTACTTTGTATCAACATAAACCACTTATTGTCATTATTTCATTATAATCAGTTTGTTGTTCCTTATATTATAAGAATTTACAGTATTACCATAATTCACGTAACCTGAATCTGATTGTATTATGTATTCCTGAGATTAGGTGCAGATATATATTTATATGTTATGCCTGGCAATACTGTTATTTTAATGCTGTTTGAATAAATAGATAAAATTTACCTTCTTAACTTAATATGATATTAACTGTCATTGATTTGATTAAGAACATCTTAATTTATATTCATTGATGCACAGATCTGAATTTAAATATGTGTATCATACTGGTTGATATATACTCTAATGCTAACTGAGAAAATTCATGCTTATACGTACCTGACACTGAACTTACCCGTCTTTATCCCTGCTAAAAGACTGACTTTCTTGTTTCTCTCGTGTCTTCCCCCTTATTCCCATTTGCACAGGGGGGTATTTATCCTACCTCCCCATGTGGTGAAGAGCCACGATGGTCTCCCAATAGGCAACACCCCCCTTTTTGAAGAGTTGCTGTCCCTCTATTTCTGACAGCTCTTTTCAAGAAGAGCATCGCTTCATATAAAACCCGATTTGGAACTATTCAAACCACCCTTTAAAGAATGGTTATCGGGCCTTGGTAAATCTAGGGGTTAATTGGTTAACAGAAATAATATAAGTTTTAATACAAAGCACCATTACATTATAATGTGTATTAAAAATGTAAATTGATAATATAATATTATTTATTGTTAATATAAATAATATTATTTTAATGTTAATGTGATATAATATAATTTTGATATGTTTTTAACATCTAATTCTATATGTCAAAAACTATATTAATTATTTCTATTATAAATGTGGGGACATGACATCAAAACTAGATATAGAAGATGGTCCATGATTGTCAAACAACATTCCTCCTTTTAGGAAGAAATAAAACCAAAGGTGTATGTAAGATATCTCTTATCCCTGAAAGGAATACGTAGGAAGAAAATTTAAAATGCATGAACTCTCTGAACTTTTCTCAGGTGTCCCATGTTGATGCTGAAAGTTGCCACTTTCAAATCTGGCATTCTAGGCCACATTGATGAATATGACAATTCAGAATCTAGTAGAGAAGAATGTAAAGCAAGTTCTAAAGACTCAAGTATCTCCTTTGAAGACAAAGATACCTCCTCCAAATGCTGCTCTATGGGATATTAGTAATATTAATATTGGTAGTGCTTTATGGATGTGAACTATGGACTAGCAACATTTCAGATTTAAATTGGAAGTAAATAGCGAGGATCTAAAAATACATGATTACAAGAAAATTCAAATTAAAAGCTTTGGTCTCTTAAGAGATTTTCTGGCTGAAATAAGTACATTTCCTATTAAGACATTGCTATGACGCATCTTCTAGGATATCTGAAAAAAAGTGAACAAACGGAGGGAAATAGTCGGCCCAATGTTGTGATCAAAGAAGTCTTGAATGAGAGAAAGAATTCTTAAACAGAACATCAGATAAGTGGTCAAATGGAACATTCACTTGAATGCATGTCCTACTAATAACAAAGAAATAAAATGCCTTTGTTATATAGATAAATTTGTATGTAGGGAAATGCATTAGAGAGAAAGAAGAAATATTACCTTGATGAATTTAATCCCGTTTACAATCATCAATGAAAGGCTTATGTAGGATCAAATATCCCTTGGAGAGCCAAGTTTCTAACAGCTCAATTAAGGGCTAACCCGCATCATGTTCCGTGTGAAATGGGTAGATAGAGGAGGCCAAAAGAAAAATGGGAGGACATAGTATGTGTCTTTTGCATAGTTGAGACAGTTGAATCAGAACAACACCTTATTTTAAAGTGCAAAACTTACAATGACATCCTGACCAATTACACAAATACTGTAGCAGCAGCCTCCTTACAGGAGTTCAAAGAGTAGACAGTTGAGAAATCATGAGAGCTCATTATCAAATTACATAGCAGAAGATCAGCAATTCAGAGAGCTAAAATGATAGGGTCTGCTTGTTGTCATTTATGTCAATAAGGAATGTCACATTGTTGTTGTTGATGTCAATGGATAAAGTGTGACTTGA
Organism: Cryptomeria japonica; assembly: GCF_030272615.1. Taxonomy (NCBI): domain Eukaryota; kingdom Viridiplantae; phylum Streptophyta; class Pinopsida; order Cupressales; family Cupressaceae; genus Cryptomeria; species Cryptomeria japonica. The sequence goes on along the minus strand of NC_081407.1, from coordinate 203,527,822 downwards.
AGAATAAGATATGTAAACTGGTTGACATAACACAAAAGGAGACAAAGCTCTTTGCTAGAGCTATTGAATCAACTTGACAGCTTTATCAATGATGATCATATAAAGGTAATAGCAGCAGTGTCTTTTGAATGGTATGATAGGTTGACTCAATTGCAGGGCAATTGTATGGTGATCATGATTAGTATTTGTTGATGTGTATTTTGTACACGACCAAACACAGAATAAAATACCTAGAGGTATCTTATCCTCTCTTGAATAAAGTCTCCGAATGTTGAAGATGTCGCGAAAAGGATCAATCGGGATGACTTCAAGGTTCTTTTTGTAGGATCTCTACATGTGGATAAGTACCAGTGGTCGTTGTGTATGCTGTTTCTTCAAGGGGCTTTACGTACTTTCAGAGAAAGCTTGTCCGTGTTACTTTCTTTCCAAATGCAGGAACAAGATTTTCCTAATACTAACAGATTTCAAAACAATGTCAAAAGATAAGGGTTTCAAGGAAGGAATACTTGAACTAATCCTAAGAATGACTCAATGAAGGCTAGACTTGATAAGATTCTACCAATTTCAGTATCGCCAAGAAATTACAACTCTACTGGAATTGATGCGATCTTCTAAGGGGATTCAATAACTTTCAAATCATCAAGGATATAGATACTATCATAGAGATACATATCAATACTTCCGATAATGACTGAATCCTTAATCAATCTCAATATTTCCAGTTGACCACACAAGGTGTTCTTACAATCAGTAAGAAGCTAGTGGTTTGGAATGTGAACCTTACCAAAGATCAAGCACAACACTTCGTCCTTCAAACTTAAAATTTAAATGCTATTCCAACTGAGAGTGATTCAAGAAGATAAACAATCATGAAGATAGCCACAAGTATTGCAATAAAACACCATAACTTCAATATTTTATTGATCTCAAAGCCACATGGACAATAATTGTTCAAAATTCTTTCTTCACTACTCAATCTTGCTACAATAATAACTTTCTAACTTTCTTCTCCCTAAGCTCTCTCCCTTTTCTCTAACTAACCCCTTAAAATGAAATGAGTGAGGGCATATATAGCATCCTCAAATACAATGAACGACTTGGATCAATTCAAGATCAATGGCCAAGATTTCACAATGAAACCCTAATTAGGGTTTGTTACAACAAACTTAATTCTGACCAATGAAATAATTGCATTATTTGGACACATGTCTTCTTTGGAATATTCGACCAATGGATAGCCGGGGTAGGTACATCGAAGTTTGTGCCATCTTTAATGAGCCAGCTACATTGAATCTGAACATGCTGAGGTGGACCAACCCGACTGGAGGAGTGATGACTGGGATGCCACCTTGTCCAACACTTGGTTGATGCTCAATTTGGTGATGCCTTCCTTCAAATGCTGGACTGGAAGATAGATGGAGAAGGTCGTCCTTGATGCTGGGCTGGAGGAGATCGTCCTTGATGATGCTGGATCGGAGGAGATCGTCCTTGATCTGGCTTGATCTTCTTTGATGAGAGTTTGCCAAGTAATTGATCCTTCGGCTTTGGGGGTCGTCATTTGATGCCTACACAAAAGATTAAAGTTAGTTTTTGAGTATAATATCTTATAGCATAGGATCTAAGACCTTTCAAGGGAACATATTAGACATTAATTTGAAAATGACAAAATAAATCCAAGAATTCTAAATTTTCAAATTAATTATGAATGGAAATTAGATTTTTCAAGACTTAGACTTTAAAAGATTGCTATGAAATCAAAATAAGTCTTGAATAAGAACTTCAAAAAGTTGATTCTTCATACCTCCTTCTTTGAAAGCTTAACTATGAACCTTGGAAAAATGAAGAAAGAAGATCAAATTTTGCTGGATAAGGATTGAATTCTAGTCTGTTGCCGGGAATAATCATTATGTTATGTTGTTATATTATGTTTATGTTGTCGTCGGTAACAATGAGTTACGGCGGTCAGTTAGTTAGCTGACGGGTAGGTAGTTGGAGTCGCGATGGTTGTGTCGTACCCCTTCGGGTATTATATATTGTGTACCTTTTCTTCGAAGTAGAATCATGTTAGTCATGTCAGATGTAATGTTATAAGCACTTATTGTACATGGACTGTGGAATTGATACAGAGGCTGGTTATTTAATATATTTCCATTATGTTCTGTGCATTTACTTTCTGCATTTAACCGTTTACCCGAGAGGGCAAACATAGTCTCCCTTTGGATGAATTATGCCTCAATTGACCTTCAAAAGAACTTCGCCTTCCACTAGCCTCCAACCACTTAGCAAATTCTGGAAATTAGCCTCCAATTTAGCAAGAAATTCACCTCCAATGTGGTATAATTTGCTCCTCCAATCTGCTCTTGAAATTTGCATGAGAAGAATAATGAATGAATGATTTGAAAATGCTACCACACTCCTCTCTTATATATGGCGCTCACCCTAATTAACCATGAGGCTGACCTAACAAATTAACAATAAAATAAGATAAAATCCCTTTTAAAAGGGGGCCGACTTGCTTGTAAAAGCAAATAAATGAATTTGAGCACTCACCTTTATTTTTTTTTAATTTTAAAATTAATTTTAAGGCTTGAAAGGTGTTCTTTCTCATTTGTTTTAAGGCTTAAAACTAATTGATTCAATTGCAAATGCCTTAATTCATGCGAATTTCATTTAACTTCTTGAATTTGGCAAATTTAGAGAAAATTTAGGAATATTAAGTTTTGATTGAGGCTTAATGAAGTTTCCTTTCTCCCTTAGGCATTGAAATGTCCAAAGTGATGAAGGTCTAGATTATTTCAAGACTTGTTTGAACCTCTCATCTAGACTGACTTACTTCATGAGTTAAAAACTTCACAACTTATTTTTGCAAATTTCCATGACTTTGTCTTCACAATCTTGCAATTTGCCTTAGACTTAATCAAACGAGGTTGAATGATAGGTTTTTTGATGATTTCGCCCTGGACCCTTTGGAAGGGTCAGGAGCGATTTTTCCAATCAGGTCTTGAATACCTCATTCCCTTCACTCCAAAATCTCTCGGAAGGCGAGTTCATGTTTGTTTTGACCTAATCAAAGTCTTGCATTTCAATTTTTTAGTATTTCACATTAGGAAATTAGGTGAAAATGTGAATTTCGCCCTGGACCCTCTGGAAGGGTCAGGAGCGATTTTTACATTTTAGGCCAAAATTCACCTTAGTTTGATCATTAACCTCTTTCAAGGCAATCTCCAGGGTATATTTATCTCCATCACTGAGTTGGCTCATCAAAACTTTGAAGGCAATACTGCATTTTTGGGAATTTCGCTCTGGACCCTTTGGAAGGGTTAGGAGCGAAATTCACTCCTGAGCTCAAAAATCTCATTTTTTGAAGGTCTAAATTTCTTCAAGGCATTCCAAATAGGTTCTTTCATTGTAGTCCAGGCCTAGTCTCACTCAAATCTGGAAGAAAAAGGCGACTTTAGGGTTTTTCGCCCTGGACCTTTTGGAAGGGTCAGGAGCGAGTTTTCTTGCTTGGGCTTACTCCTCCATCATCTTGTCTTCAATCCACCGCTCAAGGTTGGGCAATGGTCTTCTTCATTCACTCCACCCAAGCTTGGTTTGTTCTTGCAAGGCAAAATAGGGGATTTTGAGATTTTCGCCCTGGACCCTTTGGAAGGGTCAGGAGCGAAAATCATCCTTTGACCTAGACTCATCATTTTTTGAAACAAACATCCACTCAAAGGTGGTCTCAAGGGCAATTTCCAGCTTGGTCTAGTCTTGTCTTAGCACAAACTTGAAAGGAACTCATTGTTTTAGATTTTTCGCTCTGGACCCTTTGGAAGGGTTAGGAGCGATTTTTAGGTTTTAGGGCAATTCCTCCATCCTTTCAACTTCAAATCATTTCCAAGGCATAGAACATCATGCCTTACTCCTCTTTGAGTCTTGAAAACCAAAATCTTATCTTGAACTGCAAGGAAAATAAGAGGATTTGGAAATTTCGCCCTGGACCCTTTGGAAGGGTAAGGAGCAAATTTCCCTCTTGGCATCAAAACTTGCATTCTTGGCAATCCAATTCAACTCTAAGGCATTTCAAAAGTCCTCTCACACCCTTTTCTAAGTTTAGTTTTGCCCAAAATTTGGAAGAAAGGATAGTTTTGAGGATTTTCGCTCTGGACCCTTTGGAAGGGTTAGGAGCGAAAATCATGTTCTAGGCTTAATTGCTTCCTCTTGACAATCTCAATCATCTTCAAAAGGCAAAACACACTTCCTCGCACCCATTCAAGCCATAAAAACCAAAAAGTTGTCTTGACCTTGCAAGGAAAATAGGTGTTTTTAGGAATTTCGCTCTAGACCCTTTGGAAGGGTCAAGAGAAAAATTCACTATTTGGCTCAATTCCTTCACCTTTTAATGATTTCTTGCAACCTCAAGTCACTCCAAGGGGCAATTCCTTCTATGTTTCACCTTATCCCGTACTGTACTTAGCAAAATTTGATAGCAAAAAGTGATTTTGAGAAAATTCGATTTGGACCCTTTGGAAGGGTCAAGAGCGAAAATTACAATCTTGACCAAAAATCTTCATTTTTTCACCTTGAAACTTCTTTGCCAAGTGGGATTTCATGTTTCATCATGCTAGGATTAAGGTTTCATATCCAAGAAAGGCTAAAAAAATAGGTTTATAAGGAATTTCGCTCTGGACCCTTTGGAAGGGTCAGGAGCGAAATTGCCCTTCCTGGCTAGAATCCTTCATTTTCATCACTTCTAAACATGCCCAAGGGTTTCAACATGCTCATTCTTCCTTTCGTCATGCCTTTGACACTTCGATTAGACCAAACAAGATAAGAAATGCCTCCTATAGAAATTTTCGCTCTGGACCCTCTAGAAGGGTCAGGAGCGAATTTCTCATTTTAGGCCTGTTCCATCATCATTTCAAGTTGAATTCACCTCTCAAAGGAAGAAAACACTACTCCTCTCTCATCCAAGCCATAAAAACCAAAACTTGACTTGATTTTGCAAGAAAAAAAGGTGATTGAGGAATTTTCGCCTTGGATCCTCTGGAAGGGTCAAGAGCGAAATTCTCCTTTTGGGCAAAATCCTTCATTTTTCCAAGTTAAAACATCTTCAAGAGGCAAAAGCAAGTTGTTCCTGTTTCATTCATGCCCAAAACTTGACCTTCTTCACTGCACAATAAGAGCTTTTGGGAATTTCGCTTTGGACCCTTTGGAAGGGTCAGGAGCGAAATTCACCATTTTGTCCAAAGTTCTTCATTTCTACAAGCTTCCAAATCTTCAAAGGTAACAATAATGTCCAATCTTCCTCCCAAGATACCCTGCACATCACAATTTAGCCAAAGTTAGTGAGAAATAAGCTCAAATAAGATTTTCGCTCTGGACCCTCTGGAAGGGTAAGGAGCGAAATCTCCATTCCAGGCCAAATTGCTCAGTTTTCATGTTTCAAACCACCTCATAAGGCAAAGTTGGGTCATTTTCTAAGCTAGGAACAAGATTGCAAGTCCATCCAAGGAAGAAATAGTGTTTAGGATGAAATTCGCTTTGGACCCTTTGGAAGGGCCAGGAGTGAAAATCCTCTTTCAGGCATCATCTTGCTCTTCAAAAATCAATCAAATCCCTCTCCAAGCAAGAACATATCAATTCACCTCCAAACATGCCCTAGAAAGTATCACTTAGTCAAAAATGAGGAGAAAAAGAGGTTTACAATGATTTTCGCCCTGGACCCTTTGGAAGGGTCAAGGGCGAAATTTCCCTTTCAGCTTGATTCTGGACGTTTTGAACTCCAATTTTCCTTGAAAGGCAAACATAGATTTCCTTCACACATTTCCATCGAGATCCTGCCTTTAACTAGGCAAAATGAGAGCTTTCAAAAATTTTGCTTTGGACCCTTTGGAAGGGTCAGGAGCAAAATTGACATCTCAGGCTAGGTCTTACCTTGGTTCACTTCATTTTCCATCAAACTTGATCAAACTAACTCCCTTGCTTCACAATCAGGACAAATTTATCACTCAATTGGGTCCAGGCAGGGTTTTACTAGGTTTACAGGGCCAAGAGAAGGCAAGAAGGAGAGATTTCGCTATGGACCCTTTGGAAGGGTCAGGAGCGAAAATCTTGTCCTTGACTGGCTTTCATCACATCAAAGCTTAAGACTCTCTTTTAATGCAAAAGATGACAACTTTCTCCATCATGTCTCAAAAGTCAACAATTTTGGTCATACCTTTCTAAAACGCCTCCAGTCATCATCAGGTGCATTCGTATATCATTCACCATTTTGACCTTCCTTTGATTATTGACTCTGCTCAATTGACTCAGACCGGGAAACAAACATGACTCTGACAAAAAAACCCTCAAACTAGACCTAACCTGACATGAGACCTATTCACCCTGTTCCTTGATCTAACCAACTTGACTCTCCTGAAAGGCATGCTTCATTATGGCAAACTTGAGGTTTTAGGCAGACGACTAATAACTCCCAAAAACAAGGCTAGACTCAGCTTGAAAGAAACCCTAAAATGAGCTCCAGAGATTAGCCCTAATCTAGCCAGCCCAGGCAAACCACTCACTCACTCAAAAACATAAAAAGCAGAGAGAAAAACAAGCAAAGAGAAAGCAAAACCAAAAGCAAAAAGAGTGGGTCCCCATTCTAATGGGGCGATGTGTGAAATGGTCACAACAGTATCATTTGTAGATTTTGATCAAGGTGGCAATATTAGTGGACACAACAATCGAACAACAACCTTTACACCAAATATGTATGGCACATAAGTCATTTGGTATATGTCTTGAAGAATTGCTAAGAGGTTTCTGTTTATAATGCCATAATGGAGGTTGCTACCCTGTAATTAGCAGCAACACATATATCATATATAGCAGATTGTGCAATTCAGGTGTGTGAATGAGTTTGGTAACATATAGAAGCGAAATAAATGGATCGCTGTCAAAGAAGTGAAATAAATGGATATATTATACTGCTGGCCAACCTTTGTATCTATGCAAGGAATTTTATAAGTGCTGGCTGACCTCTCTGCTTTGGCAATATAAATAAAGTTACATACATTTATTATTATAGTCTGACCCCCTTTGAATTATCCCCCTTTGAATTATGACAAAAGACATGTATTTAAGAAGCAGCGATCAGAAGATGATTAGTAGCAATAATTATTTGGTGTCTGGACAACAAAACAATTCATTATGAAGAGCATATTGTGAAGAGCAGTGATTAAAGTCTTCAAAAAGGTAGTGATTAAAGTCTTCAAGGCCACCGATGGAGATTAAGGAAAGGTTGTGACTATTTGAAATGCTTTCTCTTTTCTAAGGATGCCTTCATGAAGAGGCGTAAGGAAGATACAGATGTATAAAGAAGTTGGAGAGAAAGATTTTGAAGGTGAGATGGGAGTTAGAAAAGCAAGCAGTTAAAAAGAATATCATTCAGATTTCAGAGCAAATTTATGTAGAAGATAAGAGCAGATTTTGGAGCAGTCATGAAGCATGATGGAGAGAATATTTGAGCAGATTTAAGGAGGAGAGTAGAGCAGATTTATGAAGATTCTATGGGCAGATTTATGATGATTTTATGGGCAGATGTATGAAGATCTCATGAGCAGACTTTTGAAGGTGATTTAAGGCAGAATTATAGTAGACTTTCAAGGTGATTTATATCAGATTTCAAGTAAGATTTGAGCAGATTGGTTAGAGCAGTTTTTGAGTAAGACAAAGACTTTGTTGTGATTCAGATTGGTGCTTCCTATCAAAAGAGATTGGTGTCTCTTGCTGAGATGGTGCTCAGTTGTGGAGATTGGTGTCTCCACTGAGTGGGTGCCTACAAATCATTTAAGAGGGGATTGGTGTCTCTAATAGGTTGGTACCTATGAAGTTTGTAAAAGAGTTTTATACAAGCAATATTTTGCCATGGTATTCTCCTAAAAGGATTTTGAGTTTACACATAAATCTTATTTTTTTTATGTTAATGATGTTGTGTAATTGACATTATTGTTGTTGTTAGTTTGAAAAAGTAAAAGTTTGTTTTGTACTGATTTACCCCGTTCCCCCCTCTTGTCAATATAAGTGTGTGCTCATCACTGCTGTCCCATAGGCCATCTTTGGCCTTGTTTACCTTAAAATTCTTTTATTCTACATAAGAGATGGGATGCTATTAAGGTTATTTGTGGTGTCAAAGTTGATTGAGAAGTGAGCTACAAATTTGTTGGGACGATAAAATTGGCATAGGAAAGATGCATGCAAGATTAATAATCTTGAGAATTGAATACTTGACAAGAGAGGTTGAAATGGTACCAATAAAAGATCTTTGAGGAAATGCTTTATTTTCAACCAAATATAATAGATGTGATGCTATCAAGCTCAGTCGTTGTGTTAAAGCTGATCAAGAAATGAGCCGCCGACTGCATGGGACAATAAAATTTTCACAGGAAAAATTCTGAGAATTGAATCCTTGACAAGGGGAGTTGAGTTGGTACCAATCAAAGGTTGCATTAGAAAAATTACTTCAATGTATTTGTATGGGAATAAATACTAGTTTTGGTGGCTTTAGAGTATAATGAGTGATTGAGGCAATCACTTTCTGATCCAACTATCAACTAGAGCACTGTTCCTCACTTGTAAGTGAATTGGATGAAGAGACTTTCAACAAGATCAGGAAGGGCAATAACTTGATAGTCAAGTCTTTTTGTCATGAAATCACTTTGTGTCTCTTACGTGTGTATTAACCTATTAGCAATAACAATGCATGAAAATTGAGAGGGGGGGGGGTGAATCGATTTTCACCAAACTTAAACAAATTAACCTCAACTTCAGATTTGATCAAGAACAACAAAACTCCACATCAACAACACACATAACACACCAGATTTTTGACGTGGAAAACTTGGTTAAGGGAAAAACCATGGTGGGAACCTACCCACAATGTGATGATACTCTGCAGTAGTATGTGAAATATTACTATGGGGAATGCACATGCATTCAGGCACACTGCCTAGAGCTCACTGCTCAAAAACAACAAAGGGCTACAACTCTGGAAAGGCACATTGCCTTACAAAGATCGAACAACAATCCAAATTACATGAACTGAAAGAATAGCATCTTCAAATGCCTGATCAGCGTTCCCATTAAGCACACTGTCTGCTCTACAACACTTCTCTACTCTTCTCCACACTTTTGAAAGATCAATTCGCTTGTTCACACATACAACACTCTCAAAGATCGTAGACACACATTTTACATGATTATTACACTTATACAAATCATCAACCTTAATTTCAAGGTCGGCTCAACTCATAAGACCTAATTACAAAATTACATCACACAATACATAAATCCATATGCGGACCAACACAATGTCGGCAAGGACATAGCATGGACCCAAATCAAAACTTCGAACACGCAACACCACCGAATATCTCGCCAAGATCATCCGCAACACACAAGAATCATCGGGTCGGCTAGAAGGCCGATAACACGAAGAATACCACCGGACCGATAAAATCTTCAATAACGTGCACATCGATCAATGCGGACCACCAATACACATAGAATACGATCGGAAAACATCAACAAGCAGTGTGAATTTCTCTGCAACAAAACAACTCGGATTACAAGAATCATCATCATCCCACCACCAGAGCTCAAGAACACCAACATAACTTACTGACAAACTAAAAGATATGCTTGTGAAGTTCCAAATCATGAACCACTCGAACTGTGGACACATATGAACGTCCCAAACACTCTCCAAAAACCACTCAACTTAATGAATCAATTTCGGAGCAATACAAACGAGAAATCACAACCCCGCAATACAGATTCAATAGAAAAACCAATCATTGCACTGGATCACATAACTCGATCAAATCACCTTCCAGAACACTGAAACTCATGCTGAAACAATTGAAGATACTAATCTTTGAATCTTTAAATCTGCATCAACATATCTGCAACCAAACCAATCGAACCAACTCTCTACAACACCGAAGCACAAGAACACAGGAATACGTTGACATCAATGGCAACAACACATTCCAACAACTCTAATATCCAACATAACCAAATGCCATGTTCTAGCAAATGGTGTTCAACATTCTTCTATCTTGAGTAGATGAACATTTAATTTGAATGTGGAGTGGCAATCATATAAAGCTAAACAACCAACATCAAATATTCTTGCAATTGGAACAGGGTAATGGTTTGATTCAATAATGATTTAATTGCAATGGACAAATCTTTTTCTATTGGAGGAAAAGGTGAGCATGTGAATTTGCATAGAATCTGTCAAACCTGGCATGAAACTATCTACTTCTCATTTATTTGTTCTACCATGTGTATCACCTAGTCAGCGGAGAATTCTCTTGGCCCCATAAAACATCTGCATACAAGGGATCCTTTTACACTCACTCATTTGAAGCTTGCCTCTCAAGAAATTGAAGGAAGGTTTCACATCCTTCACCAGTGTTGTCGCTTCACTTGATTGTTTTATATCCTTTCCAAGGACTTGTTCCCATTTGAAAAGATTTTGGCCATCCATCATTACAGATTGGTTCTACAAGTGGTCTTATTTGGGTAGCACATCAAACGATAGCCCCACATTTTATGTGCTAATAAAACTGACATCAATAGCAATGGGCCACAGGCCATTCTCTTTTCTAAGAACAAGACAAAACCCCTCATTACCTTACTAGAAGTAACCAAACGACCATAATTCTAGTTGTGCTTTAACATTCACAGCTTAAAACTAGTGACTTCATTCTCTTGAAGAGGAGAACAATATCCAGCTGCCATTGTGTGAGGTCCCCTTAGATTCCAAGTCAAGACTTTCATGTTCACAGACAAGTGTTGTCATGTTCTTGTTTGAGGACTGCAAAGGATTTTTTAACAGCAAAATCCTCAGAATGTGTGATGTTTAATAAAGCATGGGAGGGCACTTATGATTAGGTGTCTTTAGCTAATCACAAACGATGCTCTTTTTTGAGTTCAGTCTAAAGACTCTAAACATTAGATAGGACACCTGTGCTTGTTCATTTGTTTTAACATGTGCAATGCTGGTCAAGATTTTTGTCGACATGTTTTATATTACTGTAATGACTGCTTTGAATTGAAACCCATTTGCTCTCTTCTGAAGGATTGAGCTTCCATCTTGCTTTGCTCCCTTCCAAGATACTGAGCCTCCATCCTGATTTGTCTTCTTGTGAAGGACTGAGTCCCTATCTTGCTTTGCTACTTGACCGGTTTTCTATATCCTTGAAACTGTTTTTCACTTGCCATTATAAACAATCACAGTTCTCTTGAGTCGCTCAGTCACTGATATGTCCTCTTCATCATTTGAAAAATCAGGGTATTGAGTCGTGTTGGTGTCTGTTTTATCATCTACCAAACATTAGAATAAAATACCCAAAGATAATTTATTCTCTCTTAAAAAAATCACCGCGTATGCTAAGATTGCGAGAAGATCAAATGGCGATTCCAAGGTTTCTTTTGTCAGGTCTTGATGTGTGGATAAGGTCAATGGGCATTATGATTTGTTGGTAATACAAAAAGGGACTTACGCTTGGATTGTTCAATTCACAATGAAGGTTTAGACAATGAAGCTCTATCATTCGGGACTTGGATCATGAAAAACTGAAAAGGAGACAAGGGTTTAGAAGTTGTAATCTATTCCTAGGAATTCCAAAGACGGTATTGGTTTGATGGCCTCAATAAACCACACTTTGCTTCGCCTCATTCACGACAACTACACAAAGTGGGTGCAATCTTCAAAGGACGTGCTTATGATTTGGGAGTTAAACATGCACAAAGGAAAGCTTAGACTAACTTTGTACAGTGAATGAAAATCTTCCATTCACCAAAAGTATGAGCGGAGATACACCATAAACCAATACCTATTAGATCTTTCATTCATCTAACAACATAAAATAAATTCTAAACTATTTGGTGGAAGAAATTGAAAACCTCGCTAATCATTCAAATAATAGAGATTACAAAGCCTTAAGAGAAAGCACATAAGTAATATATTATCTGAAAATGACCTTCTTGCGACAATGTTTCAAAAACCTCACCACACTCTCTAAATGAGTGGAGGCAACCTTATATAGGATTCTAGAAATTTTGAATGGCCGAGATCGAACAGTGATCAAGGGCCTAGATTGAAAGATAAAGCCCTAATTAGGGTTTCCTAAAACTAACTACCCCTCGGCCAATGAGAAAATTACATTTGGGGACACTTGTCCTTCTTGTTAAATATGAACCAATAATAAAAATAGAAGGTTGTTGCATTGTGAAGTGTGCCCTCTAGAAGCTTCTGTGGATAGTTCAGGTTCATTGAACTTGGACATGTTGACTTGGAACAATCTGATTGGTTGGAAGATGACGAGGCACCACCTCAGCGTGTTGGATATCCTCCTGAATTCTCCAATTTGTGCGAAGAAATCGTCTGAGTATGGAAATTTGTTTCTTCTTGTCACCAACTGATTCAGATTGGGAGCTTGTCTTTAATTTCTTCCGGAGATGAAATCCTTCAAGAAGTTGTTCTAATTGCTCCAATGGTTTGGGATTATGGATGAAATTTCCCAAGAAGTCTGAAATTATTCTCATCAAGTCTGAGGACATTTCTTTCTTGGTGCCTTGAGATTCTTTCAAGTGCCTTGAATTTGGAGAAGAATTCCTCTGGGTCTTCGTCATAATAGCTCTTCCCATACTTAGCCAAATTTTGGGCCATCTTTATGCTCAGACGAACCTTGCTTGTAGACTCGTCTTTAATTCTGAATTTGGCTTGAAACTCCATTTGTGTTTTCTGCGATGATCCCGCCTTAGCTCTCATTCAAAACCTGCAAAACCAAAAGAAATTAAGTTAGAATCCTCATTTTGAGCGTGAATTTCGAATTTGGTGGCTAAGTATATCATGATTTTCACTCTTTCTCCAATACTTAGCCTTAAAATGGGGTTTCTCGACATTTGGGTATCCTGGAAATCTCAAGAGAAACTCTTGAAAATAACCAAACTCAGGGAGCTGCATGTCTGATTTCAATCAAGATCAGAACTAAGTCCAAGACAACTTGATTGAGATCATACTGACTTGTTCACAAGGCAGAAAATGAGAAAGAAAAGAAGGAAAATCTGCTGAATCCATTCTTTCTCCTTGAAAACTTTGAAGAAAAACCAGGTTGAGAACCCAATACTCTGCCCATGGAATCCATTTTCACCTTTGGAAGAATGAGGAAGGAGGGAAAAGAAGCTGCCAAGGAGGTAAAATCAGAAGTTTAACTCAGAAATACTTCCAAAATCAATCAAGGTTCTTCCAAAATCTGTGTGCAAACTCAGGGAAAATGGCTGAAAACTCAGACTTATACTTGAAATTCTCTTGAAATCTTCTTTCAACCTGCAAAACTCTTAAAATTCTCTCAACTTGCTATCCAAAATTTGAACTTCATGTGAGAAAATGAAAGAATGAATTGTAGTTGTATTGGAGTTCGAATTCTTTATTTAGAAACACAAAAGATCTTCTAAAATTTGTTTCTAATTTGTCCTTCATACATCGAACTTGGACATTCAGTTAATGAGCTCGATTTGAATCACTTAAGAAAGTTCTGATTTCTAAAATGAAAGTTTCTATTTTGGATTTCAGTCCATGATTCGAACTTAATCTTCAATTTTCCCACTTCAAAAACTTTCTAAATTTGCTTTAGTTCAAACTTGATCAAGATCTTTGCTGACAGTATGAGGGAATATTATTTTACTCCAAATTTAGCATGTTTCTTTGATGATGGACTTTGTCTATTTTGTTTCCTTTTGCAAAATGTTGCTGTCTCCACACGCTTCAAGGCGGACTTGAATTGCTTCTCCTTGCACATGGCGGACTTTGTGAGTTTCTTTCTCCGTCATGGGGCGGACTTTATCAAATTTAGGAACCACTGGTTGCAAGGTAGGGCGGACTTTGTTGATGTTATGCACCAAGTGTATGCTGATGTAGGGCGGACTTCTCCACACTTAGGCACCACGTGTTTTACTTTTTGATCTGATTCTTGGCACTTCACTTATTACCTTGAGCGAACTTTCTTAACTTCATGCACCTTACACTCAATCAAGGGCGGACTTGGTGAACCTTAGGAACCATGGAGAGCGGACTCCATCAGCTTCATGCCACATTACTTGTCTGCTAGGCGGACTTGCCTTGACTTAGGAACCATCTTCATGTCCTTGGGCTGACTTGTGATCATTAGGAACCAAGGATAAGTGGACTTCAAGAATCTTGCGTACCAAGGTAAGGGCGGAGTTCATCATTCTTGTGCACCATATCATCAATTTCCAGGTCACTTGACATGTCTTCCTGGAAAACAGGTGGTAAAAGACCCAGCAAACAAGGGATGTGATGGATCAAGGTGCTAATTTCATTTCCCCACTTATGCGTTGCTGCCTTTTGCCCTTTACAAATTCTAGTCCTCCACAGTTAACTTCCGTTCTTGGTCAACTGCTCTTGCTCTTGCCCTCAATTCAAGTGCACCTTAAACCTTCTTCCTTGCATGTCTGATAGGTAACTTATAAGTATGATAATTTTGTTTGTATTGGTGTTCAATTTTTCACAAACTTTACCTTTATACAAAATTTGGTAAGCTCTTATGAAATGTTTCATCATCAATTTTAAAGCCTTCCTAGATCACTAGTAAATTTTAATGTCCTATGGTTTGAAAATATTGAGTCAGTTGCTCAAATCTCAATACAAACTATGTTGGATTTTGTATCATTCATGAAGGCCATTGTTTCCATAATCCCATTGATCCAAGATGACTTCCTCTTTTCTACATTGTAATCTTTCTGTCATGTTAGTGTCCAGAACCACTAATGGACAAATAATTTTCACATGAACCTTTTTGAATGCTAAATGTGACTGATTTAAATTTCATGAGCAAATTTCATTTGAAGAAGCTTTCGAAGAACGAATTTGCTTACAATTCTTTTTGTTATATCCTGCAGATCTATAAGGCTCAGAGAAATGCTATACTTTCAGTAATAGCATGCTTTCTTTATTGGTGAGTAATATAATTAATGCTGTTTGAATAAAAGTATGTGCTGTTATATCTGCATTGAACTTCTATTATGTTTCAAACATATAGACTCTGGATGGAGTTAACTTAAGAAAATTTGTTTCCTCATTTAAGATACAATTTAAATTTTTATAGATTCTTTTTGGGTGATCAACAGATGCAATATGAATAGTCGCTTTTGTTAATGACAAATGCTCATGTGCTTTCACTTAAATATATTTCAAAGAAAATATTGAATAATTCTATTTTACATCTAATATTTTGCCTTCCACACACTATTCTTAGTTGAAATGATAATTCGATGTTGTATTAACAAAGGAGACAAAGGCTCCTTAAATAAGCAATTACAAGCAAAGTTACTAAAACAGAAATGAAAGACCAAAAATAAACATTCTAAATAGGAACAAACTATGAAAAGGAAATATTCTAAACTAACTAACCAAATGACCATTATAGAAACATTACATAATTACTTTAATAACCTCCCTTAATGGCCATTCTACTAACTACCCTACTGAGGATGTGATGTAATCTGCAAGTCATTTGGCCACAAATGCATAGAAGGCTGCTCCCTTCTCCTAAGACTGCTCTATGACATGAGCCTGCTGTTGAGACCCTCCCTGGTTTTGCAAAACTTTTGGATATGACCAAGTTTACCATAATCCTTTAACCACAATCCTTCCAACATGATGTTGGGTGACAAAGCCATCCCTCCCTGTATCTAGAGACATCGAGATTAGCTTCTCAAAACTTGCGATTTTTGTATAAAAAAATCACGCAAAAAACCTATCATGATTGTTTTTGGAAAAAATAGAAAAACCCCCAAAACAGCAACACCAGTTATGATTTTTTGTGTAAAAAATCAGCAAACCCTCCAATATAGAAAAAACCCACGATTTTTGTGTGAAAAAATCGTGCAAAAAACGAACAGAGAAACCACCATTTTTGAAGAGAAAATTGTGCAAAACCCTCCATGTGTTTTTGTGGAGTAAAATCAGAAAACCTATCCACAATTTTTGAGGAGAAAATTGTGCAAACCCCTTAGCCCTGTTCAAAAACTTTAGTCGTGGCCATCACGAGTAGTTAACAGAAATGAAAACTCTCTGATTTTTGTGGAAAAAATCAAGCAAAACCCTTCCATGATTCTTTCTGAAAAAAGAAATTAGAAAACCCACAAATTTTTTTACTAAAAAAATTCGCCAAAAAAGAACCTTAGCTTTGATATCATAAAATGATAATTCGATGATGTATTAACAAAGGAGATGAAGGCTCCTTAAATAAGCAATTACAAGCAAAGTTACTGAAATAGAAACGAAAGGCCGAAAATGAACATTCTAAATAAGAATAAACTACGAAAAGGGAATATCCTAAACTAACTAACCAAATGACCATTATAGAAACATTACATAATTACTTTATACTAATTTTCATTTAGTACAGAAAGGGAAAACTATGAATATATCAAAATGACATTTCAGTAGCCTAAAAGCTCACTTAGAAGGGCTAGGTATGATATCAAATTGACAATTATCATATCATTTTTACTAACCTTTCAACCTTGTTATGCTTATTTAAATTTTTACCTTGTGGGGCTATCATGCTTATATTTATGATATCCATAAAAGTCATGTATAAATACACAATGGTTTAGATGTAAAATTCTTACCAGTGATGACATTTATATTTTTACAGAGATTCAGCTATTCTGTTCAGGTTATAGCAAATCACAATTAAACATGATATGCAACTACCTTTTAAAATCTTTTGCGAAAACCTTTTAGACTAAAGAAGCAGCATAGAAGTGCTCACATGAACTGAAGAAAGCCTTTTAAAATAAAGCAGCATGAAAGTGCTCACACAAACCTTTTAAAATCTTCTGTGAAAAGTGAAAACCTTTTAGAATAAAGAAGCAAAATGGAAGTGCTCATGTAAACTGAAGAAAATGATATGAATTGCTCAAAATTGAAATGCCCTATTTTATACTTGGAATGGGTGAAACTTTTGACCAAAATAGCAGCGGGGAAGTAAGAAAATTCCCATTAGAAGTTCCTAATTGTGGAGAGCAGAAAGAGTCGTGAAAATTAAAACCATAGAATGACCTTTTGGTGATACAAAACTGTGGCATCTATCAACATTGTTTTTGATATTTCATGTGTGATTTGAGAATGAAATCAATGGATGATCAAAGCCTAAAAATCGTACATCAAAAGCAGGCATGATGACTGAATATATGCAGACCCATTTTCTCACAAAATTGGCTTTAGTCTGGTTCGATTATATGGTGACAGGCGAACAAACTAATGAAGTGGATGACAATCACTACATGCTAATTAACTTTCAAATAGACATCCCTTACATATAGTTTAGGACTCTTTGATTCTTCCATGTGTTGAAGTCTTAATTGACCATGGCCTGTAGGCAGGAAACACTCGTGCTTCTCACTTTCAAGCAGGGATTGAGATGATATTGGACCTGTGCTAGAAACATATTAGGGCTCAATATGACGAATGGGTGGATTTCAGTGTCATTGTAATAGTTTCATCACATTTTTTGAAATTTGGTTAGATTACAATAGTTTTGTCATGCCTTAGAAATGTTTTCTAATATTTGTTTTAATTATTAAGTCTTAGAATTAATTTAGTACTCAAAAGAAACCCAGAGATAGGAAGAGACATTCAAGGTTGAATATGATGGAAAGAGGAGATCATTTTCTCACATTTTGCAACTTGAAACTGTCTGTCATGGAATAAGTCTTTGACTTAGCAAGCACTGAGTTATCCAGTTGGGTGAGGAGGTATTTTTTTTTCTATCGGGGGAGGAAAACAGCATCTTTTAACATACTGAGGGCAGATTTGATATTTGTACACACAAATTTATATAATTTTTTGCCAAAACTTTGTCTGCCAATGCTATAATATTCTACAGCTCAGGATGAAAGATCCCACGGTTTTTTAAATGTAATTACATGAAAAAGATAATGATCAGAGAAGGCAAAAGGCATACTCTAAAGTTGATTTTAGTTGATTGACTTAGAAATTTGATGGAAGTCTGCCCCCTTGAAGGTTAAAGGATATTTTTAGCTTTTTCTTATGTAATTTTATCGTGTTGTGTGACCAAGCATCAAAGTAAAAAGGGTGGTAAAAGTAATTTTGAAGGGTGTCCCAAAATCACCCTATCTTTATTTTGTAATCTGGGCATATGTTTGCCATCCTGTCTGTTTTCCAAACTATCTGAGCTGCTATAATCTATTGTCAGAGGGCTTTGAAGTGATCCTTTGCAATACCGTATCTGGTTCCCGTTCTGTATCATAGGAAAAAGGTGGTCTGAAAATTGACTGAGATTGTTCTACGTTCTCCTGTAAGGGGTATTTTAAAAAAAAAACATGACCTTTATGTTTGGTAGGAAGGGGGAAGATCGCTGAAATCATATTGTACAGCCCAAAGGACTCCAGTCACCTCTTTATGGACATTAGTACCCATTAAGGCTACTGGGTTTTCACCTATAAACATCACCATTGCTTGGGAAGCTTGTTTGGATGTTGAAGAATCACATTGTTTATCTGCTTTTAAGTGAGTTTCACTCTCTGCGACTATAATTGGAGATTGATAAAGATGGAAAACATCTGATCACTAAGTATGACAGGATCCTTTTGGTTGTGATTTAAATCATTAAAATCTCATTTCACTATATTATGCCATCAAGCTAGCCTTGGTATCTGAAGAAAGATTATCTGGCTTGCATAGATAGTTATAAGTCTTCCTCTCCACAAAGACATTACCTGCTTGAAGTGTTGTGCTAAATCAGACCACTCAAAAGCTCCCTTCTTAGACAAATATGTAAGCAGAGCTGCAGTCTGTGAGAAGCCTCTAACAAACCTCCTTTAGAACACACAGAGGCCAAAGAATCCCTTAAGCTGTGTGAGATTCATGGTAGGCCATTCAACAATAGCCTTGATCTTCTTAGGATCAACTCTTACTCCCTCTACACTAATGATATGACCAAGATAAAAAAGCTCTTTCATACTGAAGTCACATTTAGACTCCTTAGCATATAGAGACTCACTCTCTAAGATTCTCAATACTTGCTCAAGATGCTGCATACACTCCTCCCAAGTCTCACTAAAAATCAAGATGTCATAAAAAAACATCAAAACAAATTTTGTCAATTGGTTCTTGGACACTTTATTCATACAACTTTGGAAAGTGGCTGGAGCATTTGTCAATCCAAAGGGTATTATCAGAAACTCGAAATGTCCAAAATGGTACTTGAAAGCATTCTTCTTAATATCCTCCTTCCTCATTTGAATTTGATGGTACCTTGATCCCAAATCTGTCTTAGAAAAGTATCAAGCTCCAAGCAGTTGATCAATCAACTCATCAATCTTGGGAATTTAATACCTATTTTTAATTGTCTTTTTGGTGAGGGCCTTGTAATCAATACACATTTGCATTGTTCCATCCTTCTTCACCAAAACCACTAATGATGCAAATGGGCTCTTGTTGGGTCTTATGTGCCCCATCTCCAATAACTCCGTAATTGCCTTTTCTATTTCATCCTTATGCTTCTTAGGATACCGATAAGGAGAAGTGATTACTGGTTTGGCTCCCTCCTCTAGCTCAATGACGTGCTTTATCCCCATCTCAGGTGGAACTTCATGAGGGATTCTCCCAAATAACTTGCTATGCTGAGTATCTGGATGATAATTGTTCTTTTGCTCATCAGAAATTGTAGGAACCTTTGGCATGATGAGCCATTCTACTGCCTACTCTATCTGATCATGTCTAATTAGCCACTCCATCCTCTTAAGTTGAAAGACAACTATACAAGTGATAACATCCATGTCATACTAAGAATAACATCATTATCTCTCGTGTCAACAATATAGAATTCATCTTTTAGCTCCTAATCACCCAATTGTATATTCAGATTAGAGATCTTATGAGTACAAGGAAGCCTATACCTGTTAGCTACCATCACCTTAAATCCATCATGCTCTTCAGTTTGCAATCCCCTCTTATCTACAAATCTCTCATCAATAAAATTATGTGTAGTTCCTGTATCAATCAAGGCAACTACTCGCTGCCCCTGTATCACATCTCTCGCTTTGAATGTGATTGCCTTTTGAGCACTAGTGAGTTGTGAAGAAGAAAATTCCTCACTTTGACTGTTCTTTTGGATGAATTTTCTTCTTCACTGCTCTTTGAATCAGACTGTTGTTTTGATTTTTTTGATGCTGATTCATCAGCAGAAAAATACTCTAGTTGCTTAACTCTTGCTTTCATGCTGGCCCCAAGGTTCTCTATAATAGCATGATTTCCTCTTTTTGAGGTCATTCAATTGCTCACTATCCAACTTGTTTGAATCATTTCGTGGCTGATATGATTCCCTTCAAAATTGTTTCTTGTCTTTGTGAAAATCAAAGATTCACTGGTAAAAATCTGAAGTATCTATTAACTGAGAAAATATTACGATATAGAGGAATAATAGAGTACTATACATATTAAAGAAATCACCTACTTCTAACTATTTACAACTGTAGACATTTAAGATGTCTAACAACCTATACCTACTAACTTGACCATTAATAGTATAAAGAAATATTATTCTAACACCCTCCTGTTGATGTGTTTTTTATGCACAAAACATTTCAGAATAAAGTACCAAGGTAATTTACCCTCTCTTGAACAAAATCACCTCAGATGCTAAGAATGAGATCAACTAAAATGATTCCAAGGTTTCTACATGTCAGGTCTTGACGAGTGGGTAAGTTCAGTGGTTGATGTGAATTGCTGTGTTTCACTTTAGGGACTTACGCAAATGTTTGGATTATCATGAATGATGCGGAATAGGTGTGCTGACAACTTAAGATTTATCAATAAGGCTCTGGATTTACTTCTTACTAAAAAAGGGGGAAAAAGAATAGGGTTCAGGAAATCTATTCTAAGACTAGGAATGTAGGAAATGATGAATGGATCTAGTGGAATCAAACCAGGCAAGGTCTCACAATTAGGTATTGACACAAGCTTAGTGCAATCATCTAAGGTATACTTAATGATTTTCAAACTATTACCATCAAACGTAGACACCATCCAAGTTGATGCTTGTCAACGGACGCGTAATAGTTGAAGTTATGCTTACTCAAACTCCAGTTGACCACACAAGGCGCACTTACCAGCGGCAAGAGGCTAGTGGTATGGATTAAGGATTCCACACAAATGAATTCAACAAATCTTCCACTCAATCTAACATACATGAAAATAAATTCTAATCTAAATTCTAATCTAACTTGGAGGAATTGAGAACCATGAATGCAAAGACAACATTTGAAGAGCAAAATCACCAACAATTGAACAATGATTAGGATTCAAATAGCTGTAGCATATACCAACAATTCTACAAAAACTCTCTCTTACAAATGAGAGACAAAGGGGCATATATAGAGTCTCTTACAAAATGGATGGCCCAGATTGATCTAAGATCAACGACCGAGATCATGCCAACAAAACCCTAGAATTGCCCTAATTAGGGTTACATAAAAAATGGTGCCACCAACATATGGCCCAATAGAAAGATACCTAGTCATCATATAGAAGATTCCTTCCTGCATCTCTCTCTCTCCTAGCATACTCCAAGAATCTAGCCAATACTGAATCTAACTCCTCCATGGAAATGCTAGGCAAGGTATCCTATTGTAAATCAATCACATCCAATGAATCCGAGCAAGCATTCAAAGTGTTATCCCATTCTGGCATAAACTTCTGCGAATTATGAACATGAATCAACAAAGAGACCAAGTCATCTATCTGACTCTTCTTCAAAGAGTCCAACTGACAAAAATACATAAATTTCATCTTGTCTCTTAATTCGGCTAAGTGTAAACCACTAGCATCACTAACATCAACACCCAATAATTCCTCAATCGAGGCAAGGATTTTCATCTAAATGTCCTGAATTAATCCTTCCATCTCCATACAACTTGATTGGGCGTTCTCATAAGCTGATTTCTTCAAGGCTAGTGCACAATACCAGCCATGGAAATTATATATGTCTCCACTGTGCACAATGTTCTCGCTGGCCAAGGTGGAATTAGGAACCTTCTTCAATGCCAGGAGGCGTGGAATAGTCTTCTCTTGGATAGGCCGGAATTCTTCCCAAACTCCCTCCAAATATTGGATTTTGAATACAAGCGTTGTTGTCTTATCATATGCTTGGAAAAACTGAGTAAGCAAATCATTTGCCTGTTTTCTTGTGCTTTCAATCCACTTTTCCACCTCTGAGTGTGTACCTCTTGCTACCTCGCAGTGTGAATGTATTCCATGGTCAACTGCAATAGGGGAAATAAGGGTGGGATCTCCACGCCTTGTCCCTGCAATATACTCTCTGAGTCTAATATTTTCTTCTCTGTACCTTTCATTCTCCGCAATTGCTGTGTCTAACTTTGCATTGATTGCTTGGAGGTTGTCACCAATCTCCTGTAATTCCTGCCCTGCGGATGGACGACCAAGGGCAACTGAAGTGATCTGGAAATCCATGGGAGTAGCAGTGTCTGCCGTCACGCCGGCTCTAGGAACAACAATCTGCGCAATCCACATTCCTGTCTCATCTCTCTATGTGCGACAAAATCTCCACTCTCTTGGGCTCCTTCTTCTTAGCACTCCTAGCTAGGTAGTCATCAATATCATCAATAGGCTGTACCTCTATCATTTGTTTACTTTTCTCCATGTTTCTCCTCAGCCATTCAGGAATAGCGGCCATCTCCATACCATCATCAAGACATACTTCTCGATCCAGTCCTTTCAATGCCGAGATAACATCCTCATTATCATCAGGATTATCCTTAGTCCAATCATATACTTCATTTCCCAAGTTGACTTCCAAAAGGACAGTAGGGGATTCAAGCTGATCATTATTCTCATCAGGAGGTGTAGATGTCACTGTGGCATGGAACTCCTGAATATTCTCTGGTAGTATCACTGTGTTGGAACACTGCTGAGTCTCCTTATTCTGTTCTGTTACTTCAATCACTTCAATTGATGAGACACTGGGAGGGGGTGAAGGAATGATGAGTGGAGGAATGATAGTCTTCTGTTTCTTCTTCACATCCTCAATCTTCTTCCCTCTAGCCTTGACTTCTCTAGGCATGTTCTTCCTTCTCTTGGGAGCTTGACTCTCTTCGTCTGCATGAATCCTGACATCACTGACAGTCCTCTGATCATCCTCGGAAGTAGACTCTTCCGGCTTCATCCTTTCATAAGTGAAGGGAACACCCATGTCAACTAATCTGTTCATCTGCATATCTATCCATGTGCGGGAGAAATTCAAGACTTCTCTCATCAATACATTCAGGTCAATTTCTTCTGACTCTGACCAATTTGGCAATAGGATTGCCTTCTTCATTTCATTCTCATAATGTGGGTGTGTATGATCTCTATCATCTAATACCTGATCAGGGATGAGGAAAAGTCCACACTTCCTCATGAAATCCACTGACATTCTGGACCACATTCTTCTCTTCACTGCTTGTTTGTCCATTAAGTTAGCCCAATAATCTTCTCTGTCAACCTTATGAGTGAACTTCTCTCCTCTGATCCTTCCGACCTTCTTGTCTAGATCAAATCTTTCTCTTTTCTTGTAGGTAGCAAATCTGTAGAATGCAATCCCCTCACCTGCAATGCTAGCAGCCATGGCGGATTGGCAAACCTCTGACGTCTTCCCAACTGAAATAGGGAATGTCATTCCTGTCCTGTGCTTCTCTCTCTGGATAACATCGAACTCTAGAAGCTGTCTTACCACTTCCAACAATATCATTTTGTCGGTAGGATACCTAGGAAGTCTGTAGGGTTCGGATTGAAACCCATGAATCCTGAGGTATGTGAAAGTGGGAAACTGTATATACCACGATCCATATTTTTCTATTAACTCTGTTGCTTCCTTGGACAATCTTCTGTGGATTCCGCCTTGCAGCATCCGTGTGATGTACATAGTGAATGCATCATTCACTCTCTTATAGTTTTCAATTTTGTGCATGCTCAGCTGGGGGTAGCATTCATAACTCTTGTACTGTCCTTGCCCATTCCCGACTTCACCTTTGCATATTAATCCTCTGTATGAAACAAATCGTGCAAGCAGGTACACCAGGTAAGAAGTCATGGCGAATGACTGGGACCGCTCTATGTTCCTCAGCTGGAAATCCAGATTGTCACTTATGATCTTGGACCAATTCACTAGTGTTCCTCTGAGACAATCCTGGATGAAGTGGAACATCCATCCATGAAATATTGCTCCCTGCGGCATTCCCATCACTCTGTTGAGTAGGAATATCAAATCACTATATTCCTCCTTAAAATCTACGCACATAAGTGTCTTGGGAGCCTTGGAATGATGATTCCTAGGTTCAATCATCCACTCTTTATTAATTAAATTCTTGCTACACCCATCTTCTTTGTGTTTTTGTTTGCATAATCCTCCTTGGTCACATCCTTCATGTCTGTTCCGCGTGGAGTTCCGAACACCTCAGCAATGGCATCCTTAGCAAGGTAGGCGATGACAACGCCCTTAGGACTCTTGATCATTCTTGTGAGCGGATCGTAACATCGTGCACACTCCAGGATCAACTCACTGCACTATATGGATTGTGGAAACCCAGCGGCATGGAAAATGCCACTCTTCATAATATTTGCATATGTTGGAGAAGGAACCTGATCTCTGGATCCGAACATCCGACGCTGCATCTGGTTGAAGTCCAAGAAATACATGTTGGTATCAGTGATCTCCTTCCATCTGGATGAAATCTTAAACTCTGGATAAAATCCAATCTCCAACGTCTTCAGCAACTCTTTCCTTTCCTTGTATCCTGATTTTGACATTGCACCTGTATGAAGCTGGAAGTTAGTCCTTGGATAAAAATAAATACTTGTAATAAAATTCTTGACTTTCTAAAGATTTAGTCAATTTAGAGCATGGAGTTAGGAAAATAATCCATACACTTGGTAAATTTTAGCAATTACTTTCAAAGTGTGACAACATTAAGGCATGGAAGCCTTCCATAAAATTCATTTATACCTCTTTATGCTTAGAAAATATGCAAGCAAAGAATGCAAAGGAGTATACCGGATAAGTGGTGACTAAGGAAAAGTGTGAAAGGTTGTGTTTTCACACAATGAATGTCTGAAGACACCTTCTGCAGTCAACAATGGAGGTCAAAATTCTGAAGACAACCTGAAAAATCAGACTTTCAAAAACATGTTGTAGTCTTCAAAATGTGCATGAAATCAATAAAAATCAGTTTTATTGATGAAAACAATCATTTTCTGGATTGTAAGTGTGGCTGGTAAAAATTTAGTTTTTTGAGGATAAGTCTGAAAATCGAACACTTTAGACTTACCAGCACCTTGCAAAGTGGTTTAAATCCCTGAAAATGATGAAAAATTGCTAAGGAAACAGCCCCAAGCAAATTCGCCAAAATTGGTTAGGTGGCTGGAAATGAAAATTTCTGAGGACAACCGCCTAACAATGGAGTTTCAGACCTGCAACAGCGATAAAATGGTCTAAAAAGTGCACAGAAAATTCCATAAAACACCTCCGAATGCTAAATATTTAAGTTGGAATTGGCTGGGCAATAAAAACTTAAGTCTGAAAATTAATGGCAGCCATTAATGGAGGTCAAAATTTGAAGCAAACCTCAGATCTGAAGCGAATCAGCAGGCTGGAAGTGATGGCAGCCAACAAACATGCATGAAAATCATCAAAATATGGCACCAAAACACCTCCCAAGCAAAATCGAATTTTCCCCAAGTCTAGCGCCAAAATGGAATTTTGAAAACTTGATGTCAATGGCAGCCTTGATCTGCAACAATGAAGGATGACAGCAATCTGGAAAAATCACCCAAGTTGGGGTTGGATACCCCAAACACAAAAATTTGCCTGCCTTAGCAAAAATCGAAATTTTCAAAATTCTAAAAATTGTTGTTAATGGCAGCAATCTGCAGCAATGAAGGTCTGAACAACAAGCACAAATGGTGGAGGAAAAATCGCCTAAGTCCTCAATCATGAATTTGCCAACTTTCACCAAAAAATGCTAAATTTGGAAAAAATCGCCAAACTTAGCAAAATCGAAAATCTGAAACTGGTCTTTAATGGCAGCCAAGGAGGATAGATCAGCAAGCTGGAAAAAATGGAGGAAAATAAATCCTCAATCCCACACTTCACAAAAATGCCTTGCTAAAAAAATTCGCCCAACTTGGAGAAAAAATCGCTTTCATGGAGACACCTGGCAGAAATAATAATAAAATAATGCGGAAGTTCCTCTCATATACTTGCTTTCATCTTTTACTTTCACCACACAAACAATGTGGGATAAAAAACACTTGTATAAATACTTGCTTGGTGAAACCCTAACTTGCTTCTAGAAGGTTCAAACATTTAATAATTATTGCAAGTTATTAAATTTGCTTTTAAATTTTAAATAATCATTTAATAATTATTTAAAAGTAATCAAAATGGGGCTTTTTATTAAAATATTGCAATTTAAATCCAAAATAAAGCCTCCAGGGGAAAATTGCTATAGGTTGGGATTGAAAAATCCCTTCAAAATCACTTAAGTGTCAAAATTCACCCCATAGGGGAAATTCGACCCATGCTTGGACAAAAATCCATGCCCAATTTCATCAAAATGCACATAAAAACCATCCCAAGGGAAAATTGATATGAGTTTGGACAAAAATCCAGACAAAAATGCACTTATTTTGCAAAAATCACCCCCCAGGGAAAATTCGATGGGTGTCTGGACAAAAATCCACACTCAAAACTCACTTAACTTGAAAAAAAAACCTCCTTGGTGGAAAATCGACCTCAGTCTGGACAAAAATCCGGACTCAAAACTCTTCATCATAATGTTCCCAGTGGAAAATCGATCCCTGTCTGGATAAAAATCCGGACAAAAATCCTTATACTAATGCTTAGGGGAAATTCGATCCTTGTTTGGATAAAAATCAGGACAAAATCCTTACTTAGTTGTCACAAAAATCTTTGTGGAAAATTGACCAAGGCATGGAATTATCCTTGCACTCTAGTCCGCACTCCAGTCCGCACTCCTAGGGGAAATTCGATGGCAGTCTGGATAAATCTTGACACTTAGCCAAATTTTAGCATTTCCAGGGGAAAATCGATGGCAGTATGGATAAACAGTGGGGGAAATTAGTGGCCAGTATGGATTCCAGGGGAAACCCATGTGTAGTATGGATTTTGAGTGGGGGAATGGGTTGGGTAGTCTGGAATGTGAGGGGAAAAACACCTCTAGCATGGATTTTGACCCTTTAACCCTTGGAATATGAATTTCCCTTAAGATTTTATCATTTTAACCACTCAAAATCACTCAGCGACTTTAAATTTGATTGGACTTATACTAATTTTCCAAAAAAAATGAGCGAAACGCTAGGAAAATATTGGAATAAAGTGCGAAACCAACTTAAATATTACCTTAGGAGTGAGAAAACAACTCCAAAAGGTCTGTGAATACCTTGGCACTTTAAAATCACTTGATGCGCGTGTTTAAAAACACGTTAACGTTTAATAGGTTTACACTTAGCAAAACTTAGGATCATTAAAAATATCATCTTTTGCAACTTGATCCTAACACTTCAAAAAAAACCCTAGACGACACTAGGCATGATCAAAACTCTGAGACTCGGGCACGGGAAACGCAAAATTGCCCATTAAGCAGCCAAAACCCTAACCTAACAACGCAGGAAGCTGGAAAAGAGGGGGTCCCCATTAGCAATGGGGCGATGTGTGAAAAGGTCACAACACCTCCCTTAATGGTCAATCGATCAAAAACACCAAGGTGCCCCCTAAATTTTACAAACTTATTCGAGCTCAGAGACTTGGTGAGAATATCTGTAGTCTGATTTGTTGTCGGAACATACTGCAACTGAATTGATTTGTCTTCTACCAGCTTGCAGATGTAGTGACAATGAAGCTCGACATGCTTGGTACGTTCATGGAAGATTGGATTTTTGGCCAGTTTGAGCACCCCTTGATTATCAGTATACAAGGGAGAAGGACTTGCTTGCAGCATCTGCATGTCAGAGAGCATCCTTCGGAGCCAAATTGTCTCACATGCGGCCTTGACTGTTCCCTGGTATTCGGCTTCGGTCAAGGAAAGAGCCACGACCTATTACTTCTTGCTGCTCCAAGTGATGACACTTGTACCCAAACTGAATACGTACCCAGAAGTCGATTTTCTATCATCCACTGATCCTGCCCACTCCGAGTTAGTATAACCAATCAGCTTTGGATTGTTGCACCTACTATACAGAATGCCATAATCTGAAGTGCCTTTCACGTATTGCAGCACTCTCTTTGCTGCAATCCAATGATCAGCTTTTGGGGCTGTCATGAAGCGAGAGATGTAGCTGATAGCAAAATTGATGTCATGTCTAGTGGTAGTGAGGTAGATGAGGCTCCCTACTAGTTGCCTGAATTCGGTTTCATCTATTGTAGGTGAATCAGACTTGGCTGATAACTTCAGCCCTTTCTTCATAGGTGTGGAAATGGGTTTACAATCCTGCATTCGAAACTTGTCAAGTAAACTGCGGGCATACTTGGGATATGAAATAAAGATGTTGTCATTAGTCTGCCACACTTCAACACCTAAGCAATAACGAAGAAGCCCCAAATTTGTCATGTCAAAAGCTTGGCACAAGTCCTATTTGATGGCTGTAATCAAATGTGCTAAATTGCCAGTAATGATCAAGTCATCCACGTAGACAACAAGAAAAAGGATATCGCACCAGACAATTTGAGATATAGATTAGTGTCAGAGGGATTGCATTGAAAACCATGTTCAACCAAATACTAATCAATCCTGAAGTACCAAGCCCGAGGGGCTTGCTTTAGGCCATAGAGGGCTTTTACCAATCTGCAAACCTGATGTTCCTTACCAGGAACCTTGAAGCCAGGAGGTTGAGTCATATAAACTTGTTCCTGCAACTCACTGTTGAGGAATGCACTCTTCACATCCATCTGGTGAAGTTTCCATCCAAACTGAGCTGCAATGGCAAGAAGAAGAGGAATTGTGCTCATCTTGGCAGTAGGAGCAAAAGTCTCCTCGTAGTCAATGCCCTCCCGTTGTGTAAATCCCCAAGCAACCAATCTAGCCTTGTACTTATCCAAAGTACCATATGCATGATACTTGATTTTATAAACCCATTTACAACTGATAGGTTTCTTCCCAGGAGGCAGATCAGAAAGAACCCAAGTGTTATTCTTTAGAAGACTATGTTATTCTGTCTCCATAGCCTTTTCCCACTCAGGAATGTCTTTAGCCTTGGAATATGTCTAGGGCTCATTGATGCTGTGGATGTTGGCCATAAGTGCAAAGTTGACTGTTTTCTGCTGCTTTCTCTTTCGGCGAACTGATCTATCCTCAAGAAGCTCATCATCACAAAGATCTTCTATTGTCTTGGCCCACCATTTTGGCTTGAGGGTAGAAGTACCAACATCTGGCATTGGAGGAACAACATCCCCTAGAGTTTCCGGAACAAAGTCATCTGGATGCGAATCCTGTGAAAAATCAGGTGGTTGTGGATCGACAGATTCCTCATCTCTAGAGTCAGAATGCTTTGAAGCCCTCCCATCATGGGAACCAAGAGGAAGACGAGCACCAACATCAGAAGTCTTCATAGACCGAGTTGCAGAACTATGAGTAGTAGAAGGCATAAATGGACCACTAGTCTCATCAACTACAACATCATGATTGAAAATGAGACGATCTGTGTCCACATCAATCAACCTGTAGGCCTTGTGGTTGTCGTTGTAACCAGTAAACATAAGTGTTTGGCTCTTTGAATCCAACTTAGCACGCTTGGCGTCTGGAATCCATACATGAGTAGTAGAATCGAAGACTTTCAAATGGCCCACTTTAGGCTTGCATCCTGACCAGGGTTCTTCAGGAGTCATCTCCTTAATGACATGTGTAGGTGACCGATTCAAGAGGTAGATCGCAATATATGCTGCTTTAGAATACACGCTTCCTAGGGAGCAATTTTTCCGGATGGTACCTGAGGTATCTGCTCATCGATGACAGAGAGTTTAATAAGTATGATTGTTTCTTGGTTGCGCTCATCCCATTTGTCTTGATCATTTTCGGTAGTAGTTGGACGTGAAGACGTGCTTAGAACAATTGCATCAAGACATCGGTACTCAAAAATTGTCAACATACGCTGCTCCTAGGTGTTGTAGTTGCGGCCGTTGAATTTCTGGCTACTTTTGAGCATAATGTTTGTAAGAAATGCCATCACAACCCCAAGGTCGAACTGGTGAAGGCACGAATTCCACCACAAAAACCAGTAGATGAAAACAAAGGGTTTCTAAAAAAAAATGTGCAAGTCAGATAAGGCAGAAACTGAAACCCTAGCATGGTTTTCGAGGCATAAATTTTTCAGAACACCCAAAAAATTCTGAAAACAATCTAGAAGATATTTCGAAAAACCCACCAAGAATCTGCAATCAAAATAATTTTTTGAGTGGAAACGAAGGGTCAAAACTCTAGCCGAAGTTGCAGAAACCCATGAAGAAAAAATCTGCAGACCTAGAAAATATTAATGGCCGCCAAACATAATATGGGGGTATTTGAAACCGTAGGTGGTGGAAATAAGACTGAGCCACAAATAAACTGCCGAAAAAATCACGAGAATAAAACACAGAGAAATCGCATTGCAGAGAAGAAAATAGGCTTAGTGCGCTAGTAGAAAAACCCTTGATGCCAAACAAGAGCCCATGATTTGCTGTGGTAGACAGAGAACCCGATGAAAAAAATTCGACGGCAAAAAAATCAGACAGCAAAGAAAAAGACAGCAAAAAAAACGGAAAATCTCGGACGGAAAATCGTGCGAGTCTCAGGTAAAGCAGAAAATACAAATGGCCGCTGTGAAAATATTTCGTGTGCGGATTTGGCAAACAATGCGTGTAGACACCACAGGCCAAAAGAAAGACGTCGCTATTTACAGGTGTAGAGCTGAGAACACGAAAAAAATCGCGTCTAAGCACCCATATTTGCTGACAGAGAAACGGACGTGGGTGAAGTGTAATGTCCCCTTATTGATATTCCTAGATTAGGCAATACTAAAGCTTGCAAATACGGGAAACTCACTTTCAGTTTGCTTAAAGAAATAATTCTTTTAGTAAGGGTTTGACATTTGAACATATGTGTATATTTTAATAGACATAGCGAGATTAATACTGATCTGAATTCTCTGTCAAAGAGGATTGTCCGTTAATAAGACTGAAATTCAATAAAATTGCTGTGTCTGATCTGATCTTGATGTATATGCAATATGCTGACTGTGTCTGATTTACAATAATTGTCTGCCACTGATTTGCTGAGAGGCAATGTACTCAAAGAGCAGATCCATATTGGATATGTATAAAAGAAAAATGTTCGATAATATTCCCCCCAATAGAATGGGAAATATCTTTATATAGCTCCAAACTGAAAGAATTGTCCCCTTTGGTACTAATTATATTTATAACAAACCGTTGTATACCAATCATGCCCTTTCATTAGTATGCAATTCACTTAGTCTTCTTTACTAAATCGATTCCCTTAATTGATATTAGTAATGCTCTTCTATCATCGACATAGGTTGTTGATTACTGGGTGATATCGAATTTAACCAGGTTAGTCATTCTCTGTAACCACTAGTTCCTTTCGTAATCCACAATTATAAAATCGCTCTTTTAATGACTAATGTAGCCGCTCTCTCTTAATCAATAGTCTTCGCTATCATTAGCGGTGTAAAACAATTATATCAGTTGGTTATCGAACTCCATGTGGAACTACATTGCTGAGGTGGCAACTATTTAAGTTAGTGCCAACCTTGCTCTTTTGACTTTATCCTCTTAATCAGCACCTATAATTTTACTTGAATATAGTATCAATCATAATTATTAAGATAAACAATCAAATAAATCAAAAATTATAGTTTGACTGCCGAGTTAAGTTTCATCGGTTCTAAATATCTTATTGTTTGATGTAGTTTTAAGGGACCAAAACTGACACTATTCTGACATTCTGACATCCCCTGATTTGTTGTCTGCTGAAGGCAGGGACTTAGGGAAAAATTGCCTTTAATGTTCCATAATATATTTCTGTGGTGAACAATTAACAATCTAAAGCATTGTTTTCAAGCTGGTGGGTCCAGGATGTACAGTGGACTGATTATTAATACTTTGTATTAGATCTGATTATTGGTTGCAGTATTTATAATATTATATTTGCAATAATGTATTCTTATAATATTTAAATTGTTATTTTGTCAATAATAATATTGTAAAATTTATTTGATTATATATATTTTATATTTTAATTGTATTAATATTTATCATTAAATTCTTTTTTCAAAGTGGGAACATTACATGAAGGAAGAAAATTTTTCCTCAGACAGACCCACGGTAGAAGCAGATTGCAGGACTTGAAAAAAAACTTCTTGAAAAAATTAATTTTTCAAATTTTTTTATATTCCTGCTCTGATACCATGTGAAAATCAGAGATTCACTGGTAAAAATCTGAAGTATCTATTAACTGAGAAAATATTACAATATATAGGAATACCTACTAACTTGACCATTAACAGTATAAAGAAATATTATTCTAACAGTCTTTGTCCTTATGTGTGAAACCCTTGAACTAAAATTTGCTTCTAGAAGAGTTTCTAGCCTTTTTGATATTAGAATAATATCTTTCTCTTTGTGTTATTAATGGTCATTTAAGTTGTTTCTAATTTCGCCTCTAGTTAACGATTGTTTCTTTTAGAAACATCGTCTTTGTAACTCTATTTAAAGGAGCTTTGTCTCCTTGATTGATTGAACAACATCGATTCTTTGAAATCCATATGCTTTTGCATCTGTATTATGGTATCAGAACCTGAATAAAAAATTTGTGAATTCTTTTCCGAGATTTTTCGGGCCTCTTAGTTTTGTTGTAGATTTTCGAAAAAATTGTGTTCAAAAGTCCGTTTTGGACTGTGTTTATGCCGTGTAATGGGATTCTTCCTGTTCGAGTCTGTCTAGCGAGGGTTTTCGGCATTTTTCGGCGCGGTACAGACCCGCCATTTTTTCTGCACCCTGCAACTTGGTCAAACCCGCATTTTTTGACTTTCAGCTAGGGTTTTGACCCTCCAGATTCAGTCGAAATTTTTTTCTGAGTACAGATTCGTGGTGGGTTTTTCGAGATCTCAACTGGGTCGTTGTCAGAATTTTCTGGGTGCCTCGATTTTCGAGCCAGCGGATCCAGATTCCGACAATAGATTCTTTCTGGGTTTTTCGCAAGGATTTCTGGGTTGTCTTCGGATTTTTCTGGGTCAGCCATAATTTTTTTCTTGAAATTCGTGCCCATCGTACTTCATTTTTTTGAAGTCTGTACCTGCATATGCCTCTGTTTCTACATTGGGATTCGAATTTTTTGAATTCTATGCCAATGCCTCTTCTCAGTTTTTTTGTTTTTCGTGCATTGGGAAGCGTGCAAGATGGTGTCATTGACCAACTTGATGTTGGAAGGCAGTCAGGTTTTGTGCACTTAGCATCTTCTCAGTACCTCGTTTTTTGTGCCTCAAAAAATGTGAAGATGGCTTATGGGCATCGATGTTTGTTTCGGTTTTTAATAGTTTTTTACCTAAAAAAAATTCTGATGGGTTTTAATATTTTTTTCCCTTGAAAAAATCTATGGGTTTTAATAATTTTGTCCTAAAAATTATTTGTGGGTTTTTAAATATTTTTTGTCCCTGTAAAAAAAAAATCATGAGGGTTTATTATTTTTTCCTCAAAAATTGTACTTTGCTGCAGTCTGTTTTTAGTCGCACCTGGAGTTGTTGTGCGAACATCTGCACTAGTCTCTTATTTGCAGTCTATTTTCGGGCATCTTGCTCATCTGCAATATTTTGGAGGGTTTGTCGATTTTTTTCTCAAAATCGTGACAACTGTTCTTGGTGTGTCTCTAGTTACAGGGAGGAACAGTTCTCCAACATCAGGTTGGACGGTTGGTGTTGTTTTGGGTATCTCTAGAAGTTCTGCAATTTCTGGGAGGGTTGGTGGCAGACTCATCTCAAGTGGTAGAGTTAGTGGCAGGCTCTTGTCTTCTGTTGTAGCATGTTCTGAGAAGAAGGGGGCAACCTTCTCTGTTATTTCTCTTGGTAATTAGAATGATGACCATTAAGGGAGGGTATTAGAATAATATCTTTCTCTTTGTGTTATTAACGGTCATTTAAGTTGTTTCTAATTTCGCCTCTAGTTAACGATTGTTTCTTTTAGAAACATCGTCTTTGTAACTCTATTTAAAGGAGCTTTGTCTCCTTGATTGATTAAACAACATCGATTCTTTGAAATCCATATGCTTTTGCATCTGTATTATTTGATGGCCTCTTGTAAAGTAGGTGGATTGAGAGCCTTAATCCGGCCTCTTAATGGATCTTTCAACCCTTTCATAAAAAGAGCTATGAGTCTTCTCTTTGAAATATCAGTGATTAACATTGCAAGTCTTTAAAAATCTGCAATATTTATATCTATTGATCCCCATTGCTTCAGTTGTGTCAACTCCTTGAAATGCAGCTCTGGATCTTTCTAATCAAATCTCTCAATCAACCTCTCTGAAAAGTCTGCATAAGAAGTAATCCAATGATGCCCCATGATGATCATTCCATGATGCCACCACTCGTGTAATGCCATCACGATGTATTGCTGCATACTTAATGGCCTCTTCTTCTGGCATAGGGTTGAGTTGGAAATAAGTGTGTACCTTCTGAACCCAATCTCTTAATGAAGTCTTCCTTACACCATTGTAATAAGGAAGAGTCAATTTTGCCACCTCCTTCCACAAATCATAGTTTTGTGCTCTATCACCAAGTCGGGTCTATACTTCATCCTGACATCAATATAGTCCCCCAATGATATAGCCAACTTGATGTTAAAATTAGAACCAGAAAGGTAAGACTCAAAAATCTGAAACTTAAAATCTCACAAGAACAAGATACACAAAGTTTTATCTTGGGAAAACCCTCCACCTGAGGGTGAAAAACCCAGCCACACCAAAAATCAAACTTTTATTGAAGGCACAAATTTGAATACAAAGCTCTCAAGCTTAATCAAGCAATGATCTAAACATGATTGTTAGCACTTAACAATCAACAGAAGAAGTCGATAACATCTCAGAAAATTGATAACTTCTACAAGACGACTAGCACATAGGCTCTTCGCAACATGAAATAATCATACATCAATCATATACGAGGAGGCAAAGAAGATATAGAAATGCTGATGAAAATGCAAAGTCACTGGAGAAGATACTATCCAACGAAAAAATTTGTCACACGGATGATCACTTATGCATAAATATATATAGTCTCCCTTATGGACTTCACGTGCCCACAAAACAAACTGCTAACATTCCTATGTAGAAAAAACAAGGCTCGAAATATCTCTTGTCGGAGGTAGACGGAAAGCCAAAACGCCATAAGCTTATCGGCAATTACAATACATGTCGTTACATAAATGGACATCAAGAAGAGCCTCATAGATAAACCTCTTATCAGATGAAATACAATAAGGAAAGAAGATGCGCCAACAAGCATGAGACTCCCATGAAGGCGCTAGCAAAACATGATGGTCAGTGTCAGCTATCATAGGAAATCGTTACATTTGCAGCTTTCTTTGAAGCATTTAAAGAACCCATAGAATCAACCACAGAGCTTAATATGGTCGAACAATATAGACGAACTAAGAACTGTTGAGACAAGATAAAGGAAAACATCAGCAAGCTGATTTCACAACCATCACAGGTATAATATAGTCTCTTGCAGGTACAAACATCAGCACTCCCTCTTAGCAAAGGAGATATCATTTACAGATTTCCAAGTCATGGAGTCTCTCAACATGACAAACACAATGGCTACACCAATATGTGTAAAAAGCAAAAGTTTATCACGGATTCTCTCAACGTGATAGCATCATGGATTCACTCAACATGATGTTCACCATGGCTACTCCCATGTGTGAAATAAACACAAGCTCTCATCACGGAGTCACTCAACGTGATGTTGTCATGTAGTCTCTGAATATGACATCCACTATGGCTACTCCCATGAGTGGAAAGAGCAACAAGGGCCTCCATCTCAAATTTCTCTATCACAGAGAAAAATGCATTACGAGGGCTTTCACCTCAAATTTCTCCATCACAGAGAAAAAATGCATTATAACATGAAATGAGAATCACTGAAGCTGAGACTCTCTCTTAGCAAGAGCATCATTCTCCACAATACCAAACTTATCTCGAAAATAAGAAAACTTCACTCTAGGAAGTGACTTGGTGAGAATGTTAATTGTTTGCTCATTTGTGCAAATATACTTGAGCTCAATTGCTTTCTTTGAACCATACCTGTTAAATAATGATACTTGATCTCCACATGCTTGGTTCTATCATAGAAAACAGGATTAACTGAAAGCTTCACACAACTTTGGTTGTCACAAAGAATCACAGTTGGTTTCAAAGGCTACTCGAATAGTCCTGCAAGAAGCTTTCGAAGCCACATTGCTTCTCGTGCTGCTAAACAAGCTACAACATATTCATCGTCTACTGTACTCTGAGCCGCACATGATTGCTTCCTGCTGCACCAAGAAATCATAGCTGAACCTAAGCTGAAACAACAACCGGAAGTGCTTTTCCTGTTAGGTACACACCTTGCCCAATCTGAATTAGAAAAACCTTGCAAGTTTAGACCTTCACAAGAGGTATATTTCAGACCATATCCCACTGTATCACGCACATATTTCAATATATGCTTAGCTGCAACAAGATGAATTTGTCTAGGCTCACACATGAACTGACTGAGAGTGTTAATAGCATAACATATATCAAGCCTTGTATTGACTAAATACATCAATGATCCAATCAATTGCCTATACATAGTGGGATCAACTAAATCGGAACTAGCTGCAACCTCATGTAACTTTTTCAGATTTGCTTCCATAGGAGTTGACATAGACTTGCTATCTAACATACCAAATCTTTTCAAAATGTCAATGACATATTTCCCTTGACTTATGATGACCTCATTTGATTTTTGCCATACTTCTAAACCAAGGAAGTAATACATAAGACCGAGATCTTTCATCTCAAATTCAGAAGCTAACTCTTTCTTACATTTAGTAATAAGACCATCCTCTCCAGTAAGGAATAAATCATCAACATAAAGAACTAAAATTAATGCTTTATCATCAATTACCTTGAAGTAGATATTTGGATCTGCATCATTTTTGAGAAAACCCAAGCCCAATAAATAATGATCAATTCTTTCATACCATGCATGCGGAGCTTGCTTAAGGCCATCAAAGCCTTTTTCAATCTGCATACATGTGATTCTTTCTCATGAGTTACAAATCCATCTGACTGCTCAATAATACCTCTTCTTCAGTTACCCCATTCAGGAATGCCGTCTTTACATCCATTTGATGTAGTTTCCATCCTTTAACTGCTGCAATAGCAATGATAGTTCTGATTGAAGTGTACCGAGCTACAAGAGCAGATG
Source organism: Cryptomeria japonica (assembly GCF_030272615.1). NCBI lineage: Eukaryota > Viridiplantae > Streptophyta > Pinopsida > Cupressales > Cupressaceae > Cryptomeria > Cryptomeria japonica. Next base: position 203,490,219 of record NC_081407.1, on the reverse strand, counting down.
TCTCCTCATAATCTATACCTTCCTTTTGAGAAAAACCTCTAGCTACAATTCTAGCTATATATTTTTCAACACTTCCATCAGCTACATGTTTAATTTTGAACAACCACTTAGAAGAAACAATAGATTTACCTTGAGGCCTAGGAACAATATCCCAAACGTCATTCTTGATAATGGATTGATATTCTTCCAACATGGCATCTCTCCATACTTGCTGTTTTGAAGCCACCTCAAAACTTGAAGGCTCAGATTCAACAATATGACTTATTAAAGCAACATATCCTGCAAACTTATGAGGTCTCTTACTTTCTCTGAAAGTACCACGAGGGGCTGAATATTTTTCAGCCTCTTGCATAGTATGTCTGGCCCACAAAGGTCTCTTTTTGTCGAATGAAACATTACTTGGTCAGCAGTGGAATCAACAGGATCAACAGGATCAATAGGATCTTCTAATTTAGGAGTCTCCCTCTGAATCTCAAGAGGAGAATCGGGGACAGCAACATCCGAGTCTTGAGAAGCCTCATGATCTTCTCTATCAATTTCCATAGCAGTCTTTCTGGATCTTTTGCAAGCTACATCATTTTCAAATGAAACCTCTCTGCTGATTTCAATCTACTTTTGATCCTTAATGTAGACCCTATAAGGTTTTGAAGATTCACTGTAGCCAACAAAAATTCCCTTCTTGCCTGAAGGTTCTAACTTAGACCTTTTATCTTTAGGTACATGAATGTAAACTGGACACCCAAAAATTTTGAAATGACCAACTTCTGGTTTGATACCTGAGATTGCTTCTTCAGGAGTCATATTGTCTAAAATTTGATGTAAACTATGATTCTGAATATAAACAGTTGTCTTGCAAGCTTCTGCCCAAAGAAAGGTTTGAAGACCTTGATCATGGATAATGGCTTTCATTGCCTCAGCTATAGACCCGTTCTTTCTTTCAACAACTCCATTTTGTTGTGGATTATAGGGGATATAAAACTCCTTCTTAATCCAAACTTCAATACAATTTTTTTGAAATACACCCGAAGTATATTCACCCCCATTGTTTGATCTTAAAACTTTGATCCTCTTTTCAGACAAATTCTCCATTTGAGCTTTGAACTCTTTAAATCTAGACAACACTTCATTAGACTCTTTAGATTTCAAAAAATAAATCCTTGTCTTACAAGAGAAGTCATCAATGAAAGTAACATAGTACCAAAAACCACTTAAAGAAGCAACAGACATATGACCACACAAGTCGGAATGAATCAGCTCTAGAATTTCTTTTGCTCTACTTTCACTAGAGTGAAAAGGACTTTTAATGTTCTTACCTAGAGCACAACCTTTGCAGACACCATCATGTTCTTGATTGAGCTTAGGAAGACCAATGACCATCTTCTCCATAGATGAAAGAGTTCTGAAATTTAGATGGGCGAATCTTTTATGCCACAACTCACTGGAAGGCATTGAATCATGTGCAAGAGCTTGAGTAGGACGAGCTGAAAGTCTATATAGACTCTCATGACGAACACCAATTTCATGAGTTGTCTTAATACTAGTGTTCTTTTTCCATGCAAGAACTTTGCCTTCAGCAAATGCAACTTGGTATCCTTTATCTTCCAACGCTGAAATAGAAATCAGATTTCTTTTGATTCCAGGAACGAACAGCACATTACTTAGATGAAGAGGGATTCCTGAATCTAGGTGAAAAGATGTAGTTCTAGCTCCTTTCACAGAATAACAAGCATCATCACTAATAATAACATGCAAATGAGAATCCTTTTCAATCAGATTAGAGAGGTGATCACAATATCCTGTAATATGGCGAGAAGCTCCACTATCAATTAGCCAATTATTACTATCAGAGGGAACATTATTTGAAGGAGCAGATATAAATAAGAAACCCTCTGAATTTTCAGTTTATTCTCTATGAAGAGAAGCATTTTCAACATTTGTAGTAGCAACTTGATGCTTGGGTCTCGAGGGACAGTCTTTAGCAAAATGACCAAACTTGTCACATATGAAACACTGAATCCTAGAGAGATCTTTTTTCTTCTTAGGTTCAGGAGCTGAATCAAAATTCCTATATCCGTTCCTCTTGAAATTTCCTTTCCTTCCTTTCCTTTTAGAAGTATGGGTAGCAAGAACATGATCTTCTTCATGGTGTGATTTTCGCCCAATTCCTCTCGCCTCGAATCTGCATTCGTCTTGAATACAATCAGCTCTCAACCGATCAAACTTGGGTAGTTCATTTCTTCCACTAATACCTTGAATGAAAGATTCTTAAGAGTGAGGAAGGCCATTCATGGCCAACATAAGTCTTTATCCTCAATAGAATCTCTAATAGCATTGAGATGATCCTTCAATTCTGTAATCTTCATAAAGAAAGAAACAACAGATTCACCTCTAGCCATTTTAATATGAAGGAGTTGATGTCTCAAGGCTAGAGCTCTACTAGTGCTGTTGAATTTATACAACCTTTGAAGGCACTCGGACATCTCTTTGGCTGAATTCATCTTGGATATAATAGGTACCAAGTGATCCTTAACATAATCAATCAGTATCTTTTTTGCCATGAAATTGTTTTTTCTCCATTGTGCTTTCTCAGTGTCATCAAAAGGTTCATCTACATCAAACTTCACAAAGTTGAGAAGATCATTCTCTTCAAGTACAATAAGGATTCTTAATTTCCATGAGGTAAAATTTTATGTACCATCCAATCTGTCTTCAAATTTGAGTCCATTCACCATTGTTGAAAACTGAAAATAGACAAGCTAAGCAAAAAATATTTCAAAGCTAAGCAATTTGGTTATGGATCTTTTCTTTAGACCCGCTCTGATACCATGTTAAAATTAGAACCAAAAAGGTAAGACTTAGAAATCTGAAACTTAAAATCTCACAAGAACAAGATACACAAAATTTTATCTTGGGAAAAGCCTTTACCCGAGGGTGAAAAACCCAGCCACACCAAAAATCGAACTTTTATTGAAGGCACAAATTTGAATACAAAGCTCTCAAGCTTAATCAAGCAATGATCTAAACATGATTGTTAGCACTTAAAAATCAACAAAAGAAGCTGGTAACATCTCAGAAAACTGATAGCTTCTACAAGACGACTAGCACATAAGCTCTCCGCAACATGAAATAATCATACATCAATCATATATGAGGAGGCAAAGAAGATATAGAAATGCTGATGAAAATGCAAAGTCACTGAAGAAGATACTATCCAACAAAAAAACTTGTCACACGGATGATCACTTATGCATAAATATATATAGTCTCCCTTATGGACTTCACATGTCCACAAAACAAACTGCCAACACTCCTATATAGAAAAAACAAGGCTCAAAATATCTCTTGTCGGAGGTAGACGGAAAGCCAAAACGCCATAAGCTCATCAGCAGTTACAATACATGCCGTTACATAAATGGACATCAAGAAGAGCCTCATAGATAAACCTCTTATCGGATGAAATACAATAAGGAAAGAAGATGCGCCAGTAAGCACGAGACTCCCATGAAGGCGCTAGCAAAACAAGATGGTTGGTGACAGCTATCATAGGAAATTGTTACATTTAGAGCTTTCTCTGAAGCATTTAAAGAACCCATAGAATCAACCATAGAGCTCAATATGGCCGAAAAATATGGACGAACTGAGAACCGTTGAGACCAGATAAAGGAAAACATCAGCAAGAAGATTTTACAACCATCGCAGGTATAATAAAGTCTCCTGTAGCTACAAACATTAACACCTGAAACTCAAGATCTCCACTCTTCTAATCATGTCTAAACTAAACCTGCAAATTAGTTATTTGAGGCTCATTATCAATTAGTGCTAGTACCCTAGGTGGAAAGGTATAAGAGGCATTGAGTTGATGGTTCTAGTTTGTTGATTTGGATTACCACCATGAATCGAGTTCTCTCCTTGGCTGTTATTGACTCCATTATTGACATTTTTTGCACCAATATTTATCCCCATTTGTCAAGCCATCATTTCTGTTAATAGATCCATACGATGATTTTGTTGTTGTGCCCTTTGTTTTACAACCTATTGCCCTCCAACCAAGGTGTCCAACAAATTCAAAAATCTATTTTCTCGTGGATCTCTTGCATTCTTGTCACCCATATTTTCTATATCGTGTCTCTCTAAAGCCCTCTGTTCTTCTGCAATTAAATTCAGAGAGGACTTGATCCTGCAATAATGTAATGGAAATGGTGATTGTTCCCAACCTCACACATCACTGTTTTGTCATATTCTACACTTCAGGATACACTGCTTTGATACCACTGTAATATGCAGCTTTCTTGTGTTTATTCTTTGTTTTTTTTTTTGTTTTTTTTGACTTGCTGATAGAATGAGATAGAGAAGAGAGAGTGCAGAAATATATATTGCAATATGTAGATTTTTAACAGCAGATACTAATGAAAATAACTTGCAACTTTCAAAGCTCAAATCAATTACAATCTGAAAGTACAAAGCAAATATGAAACTGGAGATACCAATATGTTCAAACTGATTACAAACATTAAATGAACATACCCATTTACTGGTAATGAGTAACAATACAGTGCAGTAGTATTTACCAACAAATACAATGCCCAAAGCCCATAGGCGTCTCGCGAAATGACCTTCAAATGATACGGCTAGATGTGGCAGAATCAAACAGCAATCAAAGAGCTTCAAAAATTCAGATTTAATCCTCCAAAGCCCAATTACTTGCCCTAGCAACCTCACACCAACCTGAAGAAGTGGTACAACTGGCATAAATGGTACAACCCAACCACTGCACACACAGAATAGCAAACTCTCTTTGCAATCTTCTTCAATCGGCCCTTCCTGATTAAATAAACAATGCCAAATCCCAACAAAGTCTGAAAACTGAAATACCAATGAACCCAACTGTGTTTCTAATTTCTTCTTTTATGAAAACACCAAGAAATTCTCTAGATTATGTTTCTCAATAACATGGAAAATGTTGCTTGCAAGGGGTTTTGTCCTCACAAACCGATGAAGAGCAATCTCCTCCAAAAGAAATGGCATTATCAAAATATCAAACTCAACATGAGAAATGAGCTCCATAAAGATGCCTTTATAGCTCTCCCAAGGAGTTTGAACCTCTTCACTTTTCCCTTTTAATTTAATAAAAGTCAGTTCTAATCTCCCATTGTGGCGTCTGAATATAAAAAGGCCCATTTATTTAATATAAAACATTTTTAATTTATAACTGGTGCCCTATAGTCCCTTTATTTAATAAATTAAAATAACCATAAAATTAAATCTATAATTCAACTTTATTAATTAATATGCTGAGATAGTCATCAAAATTGAATCCACTGACAATGCTAAAAATATTAACCCTGCCAGCTAGTTCAATCGGTGCATGGAAACGACATACTAAAAATAATAAGTATTGGAAATCTAACCCAAAATCACTTATGCTCAAAAGTATAAGAAAAAGGCATTATGCTCAAAAGATCAGTCGGAGCTCAACTACACATCAAATACTGCCAAACTGCCTTCAAAGTTTGTTAACCCTAACTCATTAGCCTGCAGGAACCAAACTGAATAGGCCAACAGTCCACCATACCAACTGGTTAGGAAGGAGACATTACAGGGGCATTCTTGTCATCCCGATTAATGGTACGATGAACAGGATTGCAAGGCATCCTGAGATGAGTGAGCTTTGCAGCTAACCAAGAGTGCTCGATCAAATCATTTCAGTTTTAGTATAGCTTCCCCAAATACTTTCAATTTTGCATCAAGAGTATTCTCTGGAAGTTAATCCTATTTACAGAGGCCATACCTCCTCCAAAGACCTGTCTTATTCTTTTTTATATCATTAAATACTTTATTTTAGAGATCTTCATCTAAACAATCCTAGAAAAATATTCCATAGCAATGGACAAGACTCCTTTGGATCTTTGGTGGGGTTGTAAAAAGGAGCACTCGCAGCATTCATGCATAAAACCATGGCCTAGTTGATGTACTAGAAATGGAGGATAGTTGAAGCAATCACTTGGACAAAGGTTTAGGTTATTTGATTTTCAACTGGAATTATTAATTATTAATTATTCACTTTTCCTTTTTAACAACTGACTTGAAAACTAAAATCATGTAAAATTTGTCAATGCAGGATTCTTTATCGTGTATGCATATATTATAATGAAATTCGGAAGCTTGAAGATGAAATTAAAAGAAGAAAAGATGACTAGTTGTCCAGATATCTTCTGTTGGCTCTTCGGAAGTGGTTATGTTATTGAGAAATTCACCATTTATCTTGTGAAGATATGAAAAATCATTTTCAAGTTTCTCTCTACGATGTGGTAAGCTTGCTCTGTATTAACACCATATTGTGCATATTGTGATCCCTTGGGCTTATGAAGTTATGAATTATATGGTTACTTTGGTATGATTCTCAGTTATAGTGCAAAGAATGTTATATTGCAAGGCCACTCCCATACTATGGAGAACTAAACTTTTCAATAATCATTTATTTTGAATGATGTCATATTTTTTTATTTGATCCATAAGGTTTATTTTGACAAAATACATAATTCATTGGTGACAGCTCTATGCTCTTAATTTCCTGAAGTTGTATGGTAGTTGATGTAACGTTTGCTACTGTTGATTGGGGTTCATTTGTTGTGACAAAATTTGAGACATTGAGGGTCATCTATAGTGCAAAATGAGCTTATTGATTTGACTCAAAGTTCTGTTTAAACATAAAATAATCATCAGAACAAGTCATAAAAAAATAGCAAATTCATTTCATGGCACAGGTGTAGAATATTTACATAGCTTAATGCTCATGGGATGGACTGACTATATTTCCTAAATGGCTAGCTCCATCACTTATGTACTTGAAATAATTTTTTTGGCTTCATTACATGCTATTCTTCGTATTCTGGGAATTAGTTTGAACTTTCATGGGAATCAAAATGGGCATGGAAGGTTTCTTAACCAGCTCCATCCCCAAATATTGTCTTGTCATTTATTGCACGTTAATCTTATAGATTACCGTCATAAGTGCCCTTAGAATTCAAATAAATTCAAAGATCTCATTTTCTGTGCTGCTCGTGGATTCATATTTGGGGCCTTTGATTAGTTATTCAAAAGGTAAGGGTAACTTTCCTCTCTATTAAAGATATGACCCATTCAGCATGTAACATTTGACTCATTCAAAGCTTTTAAATATCCTATTAGTTAATACCCGTTTATAATGCACAAATTGCTCTTACCATCCAAAATCCGGAAATAATTAGTTCTATCAGATGGTAGAATTATCACGAGAGCAATTGATTTGCATGTATTTATGAAAGACATTAATCTCCAATTATGTCAGTAGTATTTATAATTTAGGTGTGCCTTGAATGCAGAAGTGTTATAACTTTTTGTGAGCGAGAAAATTCTAGGGATCTCTCTTGCAGTTTTCTCAGTGGGGTCTTCAACAAATGGATGGAGGACACGTTTGAATTGTGTCCACTTCCAGAGAGAGCTTGTCCAGACATTCAGACGAGCTAGAATCAGCTTAACATAGCATCGATCTTAAATATTCTGGCGTGAACTCGTATTGGAGAATTGATTTTAGATTTTGTAAATTTTTGCATAATGTGTATCATGTACCATAAATTGACTAGCCAATGCCTCGATTTTGAATTAGCTTTATCTTCTTTCAAAAAAATATTATTGAGTTTTCCAATTAGTTGACTAGTTTTTAAACTAATTAATTAATTAATGTTTTCTAAGTATAGATGTATTATATGTAAAAAATAAATTTAGTATTTTTGAAGCATGAATGACGATGGAAGGACGTGTCAGCTCAAAATACGTGCAATTGCGTAAAGCTGTAAACAGAAAATAAAAGCAAATTTGTTATGCATGCAAACTAGTAAAATGTGTCAATTCAGTTTTAAATGAATGAATGATGTAATAAATGAAATTGAGGCATGAGTGCATTTCACGATTTTGAAAAAAAGTTTACATTCATCCAAAATCATAGTTATATCGATATAAAAGTCATATTACATTCAACAAGGACTTGATAGTTGTATAAATAATTTGAGATGGATAAGTAAAGCAAGCTTACAAAAAGTTATGCTGTGCCAGACTTGAAAACTAGCTAAAGAAGTGTACAAAGTAAAGGTAAGATACCATGCCTACACCCAAAAGAAGTACGAACCATCAGTTGCAACATCATTGGTCTCCCTTTCTTGATTGACTTTAGAGAGTCATGTGGCCCGGAGCTATTTTTGTGGAACATTTATTTTTTGGTAATTGTGATCGAACCTGCTAAATTGTCATCCTTGAAGGATTCCATACGAAGACTTGCAACCACAAGCAAATTAGTTTGTGAAGAGTCCTTATTTGAGCGCTTCAACTGCAAGGAGACAACCAAAAAAGGTCATAATTGTAGCATCCACGACAATGTGCTGATATTGCACCAAGAAGACTAACTTGTATTCTAATTAGTTGAATGATGTAAGCATCACCTTGCTATGGCAATTACATTAGTGCACTCAACATTGCAACCATGCGTATAGCACATTGCTCGTGCACCCTCCATGCAACATTGCCTATCCACAATGTGTTCATAATGCATCATTACACATGGTTGCACATGCTTGTGCTTAGTCTATGATCTTGTCTGTTACTAGCTAAATTATTTATATCGGGGCGAAGCACTATCTTCATGCCTATTTAAACACACATAATAGCTAACAAAGTGTGGTATATTTGGATTTGTTTATGAGAATTCAGATGAACATTGAAAATAGAGTATAATAGCTTGATGGATGTGTACCACAAGTTGTATTAGAGCATTCATCTATGTTATGTTCTAAATTGCTTATTTCCTATTTTCATGCATCTCCCTTGGTTCAATTTTGTGTGTTCCTCCTTCCCCTATGTTTTTATGAGGTTCCCAAATTCTTTGAGTTTGAAGGCATGCCCAATCTTCAAGTGTTTATTAGTTGCCGTAGTTTCAGATTTCTTCATTCATGCACACTTTCTTGTCTAAGTTCAACTTATCTTTAATCCCCATTGGACTTTCAAACATTCCCATCTCATCATGCATTTCCTTCTAGCTTAACTTTATACTTCTCAATGAGTCAGAAGTTGTACATCTCATCACCCCTTTCCTTCAAAACTTGCTCTTTTACCTTGCCTTGTTAGAGTTTTGAACTTGTCCTTATCATCATTCACTCGTGCCTAAACTCCAATCTTTGACGAGTGGCAAGAGTCATGAAGTATGTCTGAATCATGAACTCTAATATTCTCGTCTAAGAAGGTGACCTATGTTGCCATTATTGTGGTGGTTAGATTTCAAATCCCATGGGGCCTCTCACTAAGAGTACATTTGTTGATCACATAAAACACTTCACCATGCTTGTTGGGTGCACGTGCAATTTCAAGCACGATTTGGGGGAAAATGATGCTTGATAGGTATGGGTGTTCTTTGTTGCGTATCGATCATGAGATCTTGGTGTTCAATGTAGTCTTTGACATTCTTTTTGTGGGAGGAGTCTAAATAGAAGAATTATTATAAAAATATTCAAAAACCTAATTGATAAGTAATGTGTGTACATGCCAATGTTTGATGACAAGAGCCTACAAATTTGTTGGTACTCAAAGGAAAAAACCTTGAAGATCTTATTCGTCAAAGGATGAAAATCCTCTTGGCCAAAGGAACGATCTCACCAAATGGTCATATTGGAGCTTACTTGGTGCTGCATCTTAGCTTCATTGTGTCTATGTGATTTTCAGTAAGATATTAAATCTTGATATACTGTTACAACTTTATGTTAATATTGTAGTGTTGTTGTGGACTAAGTAGCGTAGTTACAATTTATTATTGCCATTGGCCAACCATTATTATTTTCATTTTAGCTATTGTATTCAAATTTGTTATTGTTGTTGTAACAACATACTATAATGAATCTCAACTTTTTTAATATATGAAAGACTTTGTATTTGATTTTACATCCTTGGGAATCTAATTTGCTATTTGGGTATTTGATATATGTGTGTATGTGAAGAATGATTCTAGGTCTTTTTGAATCTTATTAAAATCCAAAATCTGAAATCAATATAGACCCGTAATGTTTGGGTGTCAATGAATGCAAGGTAATGTTTACAATCTAAGATTATTAGTTTTGGGTAAATATCAGGGACATCAAAATATGACAAAATTCCATACAATTTGTTCTCTTGTGACATCACAATCTTTTAGAGTTCAAGTGAATATAGACATCCCTACATTCGAGGGCAAAATTGATGCTTTACTAGTTGGATATTTGGAATCAACAACTTGAAGCATAATTTTTATCCACAATTTCATAATTCTAAGAGGATTGCCTTTGTAGTGCTAATAATTCTCATTTTAATGTCCCTTTTGTGACAAGCACTCAATGTCTAGTGCAATAGGAATTACTACCAACTTTTGGCATAGGATTTTTGTTTATGCTTTATAGGAGGAAGTTTACCCCATTAGACATTAATAATGAGGACATATTTATTAAGTTCTAGTAGTTGTGCTAGCATAAGGAGCACTTAGTGATATGATACACCTATGAATGTCATGATTACTCTTGTTTTCTCAAGAACCTTCTTGAGAACCAACTTTTATATACAATAAGATGTAATTCTTATCTCTAGATTCCTTGAGACAAACATTTTGCAATGCATCCAAGAATGAGGCCAATTTCCTTGGTGCAAGATCAAGCTTGCACAAGAAACTAGCTACAAGCTTTTTGGGCAAAAGGTGACTTCTCCTTTGCAAAAGGAGTTGCAACACTCTAAACTAGCCACACCAAGCCTTATGACATATTCATCATTCACACTAGATAGGAGTAAGGGTAAGAAATTGCAACAAGGTGATATTGTGCCATCATCATTGCACTGACTCCCATATTGACACTAAATGTTGTACCCAATAGTTTTTGTTTGCACAAGCCAAATTGGATTTTAATGAAGTTGAGGACATCGTTAGAATTTAGTGTCTTAAAATTAGTGTTGAGATCTCTAATACTTCAAAGAAATGCAAGTGCCTCTTCCACATGAAGGTTGGTTCAATGGACTTATCCACATCATCATTGATGACGATCAAGAAAACATCACACATAGTGCAGTCAAGCGCTAGGGTCTTTCCACTATCACACCAAACCCCTATTATTGATAATTATTTAGGCAAATAGACAACAAACCTTCAAGTATTCAATCAAATCTATGTAGGACATTGTTACTTCACTTGTGTCATCGTGTCGTTAGTAGACTATGACAATCTATTTGGAAGATTATGTGTATGATTGGAATGACATATGCCATTTCAATAAATAACAATGGATAATACGTGTTGGCAACTAGTATTTCAACCTCCATATGAGTTAACATTATTAGCCAAATTAGCTTTGGTCTTTGCTAAATAATGTTGTAGGATCATTACCCATTACAAAAAAATGTCCTCATGGTTCCTACATAGGCACTTTTGAAAACAAGCACATAATTACTAGCAACACACTTAATGTACCAACAATAGTTGCTTAAAAAGGTACTTCCATTATATCAAAATGTTTGAGGAACACAAAGGTCTTCCCTTAAATGCCCTATTGCAATAGTTCTCTATACCATAAATCTATTTGGGAGGATGAAGTTTAGCACCAAATCGAAGAGCTATTTGATCAAGGCAAGGTACAACTTAGCTCTTTTGCATGTGGCAAGTTGATAACTCATTTGCATATGTCATGTTGATAGTTCTTTTGTCTAAAGGGGATGGTAAAACGATGCCTCTACATTGACTACCAAGCACTCAATATATCATGATGAAAAACATGTCCTTTTGCCACATATCAACCTTAATTTGAGATATCATTCAATACTAGTTCTAACGAAAGATGTTTGGAAGCCAACTTCAAAAACTTGAGAGAAATTGTATGAATGGATGGTTAAATGTTTTGGCTTAACCAATGTGTCAACAACATTTATTCACTTGATGACCAACATCTTGCAACCCTTTGCCAACTCCTTTTTCATCATCTACTTTGATGACATCCTCATCCTTAATAGGACCCTAGAGAAGGACTTGGAGTATGTGTGAGATGTATTGGATACACTAAACTAACCCAAGCTACATTCCAACCTTGACAAATACATTTTTGGCATCACAAGCTACATCATTGACCACTCTAGTAATAATGTAGACTAAAACAAATTAATATTTAGGATTGGTCAACATTGCATAGTTTTCCTAATTTGTAGAATTTCATATATTTTACAACATCTTTCACATTTTGTGGACACTCAAGTAGACCATGTGTGCTAAGACACCATTCTCATGGACACTTATGCTACGATACACCTTCATAGAGCTCAAGAAATGCCTATGCACAATGCATGTTTCAATTGTGACCCCTTTGAAGTTCAAATTGATTCATTTGACTATGCATTTAATGCTATACTCACATGATACTTGTTGGCTTATCATTTTGAGACTTCTAGTGACATTGTCCAATGCTACACCACCATGAAAATAAGTTGTATGGCATTATAGAAGCTACCAAGTAAAGACACCACTACATCCTAGGTGATGAGATTATCACTCACTTTGATCACAAGTTTCTTCCATTTTTGCATACATAGAGTGAGTTGGAGAGTGACACCACATGATGTGGATGAAATAGGTCTGCAAGCATAAGAAAGGGAAATACTTCCATGACTCATTGATGTAACATGACCACAACTATAATTTGGAGACCTCTACCCAATAGACACAAGACTTCACACAAACCTACACTACATTAGCACACAGTGAATAGGTTGGTGAATTGTATTTGTTTGATAATCTTCTTTACAAGCTTGGACATCTGTAGGTTCCAAATGCCAGGGCATGCAAGAGGATCATTTGGGAGTTCCATCATGCCAAAACACCTAAAGAATTAAAGTGTTATGAAGACGTTGACAATTCTTCAACAATATTTTTGTTTGGCCTTATACACACACAAGCATTGAACATCACATCAAGTCCCACATTTGTTGCAAGCAACATCAGTAATCTTGAAAATGTTAAATAGGGCTACACACTCTTTTACTATTATTAAGACCTTGGAAATCAATCAACATGGTTTTTTATTAAATTTTTTTTTTATTATTGTACTTAATGGCAAAAAAACCTTTATATGTTTTGCATGTTTATATACCCCTTTTTGCAAGTTCAAAGAATATGTCATTTCAGGAACACATATGACATTGGGAGTTAATAAACATGAAGTTTTTGTTCACAAAATAAATTTGGTTTTTGTAATTTATGGCAAAAAAGCCTTGGTACATTTGCATATTTGTATTCTCCTTCATGTAAGTTAAAAAAATGTCATTTCAAGCACATATGCAAAAGATATGACTTAAAAAAAGGATAAGACAAGCATTTGAAAGAAGTGGATGTCCCACTTTGTCTTTTTCTTGGTATATCTTTTCACTTTTCAATGAAAAAAGAATTGGACAATTTATTCACAAATATACAACGTATATATAGAGGATTACATGACGATGTTCTTAAGAAAAACAAACCATTTAACTGAAGCTAGAAAACTAACTATGTCTTCTAATAAAAGAAGCATTACAAAAAACAATAAATAAATAAACTAAATGACTATTAATAAAATGACTAAAAATAACTGACTAAATATATTCTAATACCCTCCCTTAATGGTCATTCTATCAACTACACAAGTTGCCCCTAAATTTGATAAACTTCTGTGGATTGAGAGACTTGGTGAGAATATATGTAGTCTGGTCCTCATATGGAATATATTGCAAGATCATTGATCCATCGTCGACATGCTTGCAGATGAAATGACAATGAATCTCTACATGCTCGGTTAACTCATGAAAGACTGGGTTTTTGACTAATTTCAAAATCCCTTGATTATCAGAGAACAAGGGAGTAGGTCTTGTTTGAGGCATTTGCATGTCTGCAAGCATCCTTCGAAGCCAAATTGCCTCACAAGCTACTTTAACAGCTCCCTGATACTCAACTTCGGTTAAGGAAAGAACTACTACCTGCTACTTCTTACTAGTCCATGTGACCACACCTTTGCCCAAACTGAAAACATACCCAGAAGTAGACTCTTAGTCATCAACACAACCTACCCAATCTGAATTGTAAAACCAACCAACTTGGGATCATTACTTGTATTGTATAGAATGCCAAAATCAAAAGTACCTTTCACACATCTCAGCACACATTTTCTTGCAACCCAGTGTTTAGTTGTTGGGGTTGTCATGAAGTAAGAAATCTAGCTTACAACATAAATTAGGTGGGGTCTACTAGTAGTGAGATATATTAGGTTGCCCACTAGTTGCCTGAATGAAGTTTCATCCACCAAAGGTGAATCCAATTTGGTTGATAGTTTCAGCCCTTTCTCCATAGGTGTAGATGTAGGTTTGCAATTGTGCATCCAAAATTTATCCAACAGACTCTTGGCATACTTTGATTGAGAAATGAGAATGTGGCTATATGTCTGCCAAACCTCTACATTGAGACAATAATGGAGATGTCAAAAATTTGTCATATCAAAATTTTGGTACAAATTCTATTTGACCTAGTCCATCAAATGTGTTGCACTACCAGTAATGATCAGATCATCATCATAGATGGAAAGAGGAAGAATATCACCACCAGTATGCTTGACATACCAATTGGGATTGAAAGGACTCCTCTGAAAGCCTTGACTAAGTAAGTACTTATCAATTTTTAGATACCATGCATGAGGGCCTTGCTTGAGGCCATAGAGTGCTTTCACTAGTTTGCATACCTGGTGTTCCTTATCGATAACCTTGAAACCTGGAGGTTGCATCATATAGACTTCTTCCTACAAATCATCATTGAGGAAAACATTCTTGACATCCATTTGACGAACTTTCCATCCAAACTGGGCTGAAATAGCCGAGGACAAGCCAAATGGTGCTCATCTTGGCTGTGGGAACAAATATTTCCTCATAGTCAATGTCGTCCTTTTGTGAAAACCCTTTTGCTACTAACCAAGCCTTGTACTTATCAAGGGTGCCATCTACCTTATAGTCAACTTTATACACCCATTTGCAACCAATGGGCTTCTTCTGTGGTGGAAGATCAAACAGGACCCAGGTGTTGTTCTTCAAAAGACAATTATATTCAGCTACCATAGCCTGTTCGCACTCAGGTACACCTTTAGCCTCTAAATATGTTTGAGGCTCATAAATACGGTGAATGTTGGCCATAAGAGCATAATTAATTGTGTTATGCTTTCTCTTACCTCTAACTGATCTACCCTCATGCAATTCATCGTCATGAAGATCACCAACGGTTTTGGCCCACCACTTAGGCCGAAGAGTAGAAGTACCAACATTTGTTGTAGGAGGAACAACATCACTTAGGATATCTAGAGGAAACTCATCTGGATGGGGATCCTGAGGTAATGTCATGCCTGGGAGACTTCACAACTACAGAGTCATCTGAATCCCTCCCATCAGGTGAAGCTAATGCAAGGCGAATACCCATATTTGTAGCCTTTGGAGGTTGATCCTCAGGGCTCAAAAGAAAACAAGAAGGCTGAAAAGGCCCTTATTCTTCATCAAATACCACATCTCGACTAAATATGAGATGATCAATGTCAACATGAATCAACTGATAAGCCTTGTGAGTGTCACTATAGCTTGTGAAGATCAATTTTTGGCCCTTGGAATCCGACTTCTTGTGCTTGGCATTTGGAATCCAAACATATGCAGTAGAGCTAAAAAACTTCAGATGACTAATTTTCGGGTCATCTCCTTAACGACCTATGTAGGAGACTGGTTCAAAAGATAAACTACAGTGTAGATTGCTTCCATCCAGAATTTCTTTTGAACATTTCTTTGCTCCAACATAAACCAAGCTATCTCAGTGACTATACGATTCTTGTGCTCAACAACATCGTTCTTCTAAGGAATGTAAGGCATGGTAAGCTGACGCTTAATGCCATGTGATGCACATAAGTTGGAGAAATCAGTAGAACAAAATTCCCAGCCATTGTTGGATTGAAGAGTGACTATCTGATAGTCAGACTCTTTTTCCACTAAGGCTTAAAACTTCTGAAACATGCTGAACAAATTTGATTTGTGCTTGAGAAAATATAACCACATTTTCCTACTAATATCATCAACAAACAATAAAAATACCTGCATCCAATTTCTGATGGAGTGTTCATCGAGCCACAGGTATTTGCATGAACCAATTGCAAGACCTTGGATGCTCTCCAAGCGTCACCATTTGAAAATGGAGTTAGATGTTGCTTTCTAGCTTGATAAGCTTCACAAACTCCATTATTCCGAGTTTGAATATCAGGTAATCCAACAAATAGACCCTCCGAAACTAACTGAGAGAGATTAAATATTTTGGTGCCCATGTCGATGATGTCGAAGAATACTGGTGGAATTACTTTTGGCTACTAAGGCATGCACCTAAGAACCACCAGAATCGAATAGAAAGACTATGATCCTCAATGCCAACAACAATTGTAGTACGAGTCTCTCTATCAACAATGATGCACTTGTGTGCACTAAAGATGACATCCAACTGAGGAGAATGATGCATAATCTAACTGACTGATAGTAGATTTGCCTCCTCTAAAGATCACTTTATCAGTGAAAGGCATATGCTTTGTAAACCAATCCTGATGTTGTGTGAAATGCTAAGAGGCACCAAAGTCAATGTATCAGGCAGATGAATTCTCTTGATCGGATGGGTGTGTGGCCACTAACGCATAGAAGGCATACTCCTTCTGATAAGAATCTGTAGCAGCTTGGGCCTTTTGCTTAGACCCTCCCTGTCGAGATTGCTTGGACACCATCTACTTCTAACAATCTTTCTTCATGTGGCCAAACTTGTGATAGTAGTTGCATTGGACACTTTTCTTCGTGGCAGACCCATGAGATTTACCTTGTGTTTTTTGTTGGGAGGACTAAGGTTTACTCTTATTTTTATCCAAGGCTTTAGCTATGAAGGCTTGTTCAGTGGAGGACGAACTAGCACTGTTTCCAAAATGTTTCTTCCATCTATCCTATTGCAGAAGCTTGTCGCGGAGATCAGGAAACTTCAAATCAACACTAGTAGACGTGAAATTGAGCGAGCTTTTCAACGTGATCACTACCATATCCTCTTCCTCCATGTTGCAGCCAATAGCCTCCGGTTGGCCACGAATGTCCTTGATGTTTGTGAGATGTGCATGGAGAGATGTCTTCTCATCTAGCATGATAGAAAACAACATATTCTTCAGAAAGAAATCTCGACTCTTGTCAAACATTTCATGAAGATCCTAGATCTCTTTAACTATTTTTTTGAATGACAACTAAGGGAGTTGATCATCTATGACAAATAATTAGTAGTTTTGCCCAAAACAACCTGATCAAGGCAATGGTACTAAAAATTGGTCATCATTTGTTGTTTCTAGGTGTTGTAGTTGCGATCATTGAAATAATGAATGTGCTCCAACACGATGTTGGTCAAAGAGGCCATCATAGAAACAAAGGTCAACCTTGTGAATGCACTAAAAATGAGGCAAAAGAATTTGATTAAAAAATTAGAACATAAACAATTGACACAAATATCGAGACACATAATACCTCGACACATAATTTAAGACATGAATCCCAATACACAAAATTTTAAGTTTGTTGAAGATCCAATTGTTTTTGCAAACCCTAGGTCACAAAAAAATTTTTTAGTTATAGATCCCAAAAAATAATTGCAGAAAAATAACCTTTGATTTTTCTGAAAAACAATCAAAAGAAAAAAAATCTGCATAAATTCTGTAGGTGTCACCACAAACCCTAGCTGTAGGCAAAGAACAAAATCTGCAAGTTTTGAATTAATATAAACCCATTAAAAAAACACAAATTGTGAAACCCTAGTTGGCAATGTCACAAATTGAAAATATTGCGGGTTGTTGCAAAGACAAACCCACAAAAAATAGATGCATGGTCATAAAAGAGATAGACACAAGTTGCAAAAATCGTGGGTTAAAAAAAACGTCGTTAGAAGACACACGTGATCAAATTCACGTTGCAAGAAGGAAAATAGTCAGTGGCTCAAGCAAACACATCCGAAAAAAGATCATGCCACTCAGAAAATGCAAAACAAAAAAATTTGTTGACAAAAATCCATGAAACACAAAGAACGTGGGCTCAGAAAAAAAAAATGCGAGTGCAATTAAAAAAACGTGCTACCCAAGCAGAAAAGTTGCATTGAAAAGCAAAGAAAAGGCAAAAACAAAGCACAACCAGGATTGTAGAAAACCCTAGCTCGCAATCTTCTCCTTGAGTAGAAAATTAACTCACCCAAAAACCCTGGTAAATCTTAGACTCAAAAAATTCGAAGATCCCAAGCTCTAATACCATGAAAAAATAATTGGATGATTTATTCATGAATATACAATGTGTATATAGAGGATTACAAGACAATGTTCTTAAAAAGAACAAACTGTTTAACTGAAGCTAAAAAGCTAAGTACATCTTCTAATAAAAGAAGCATTACAAAAAAGAATAAATAAATAAACTAAATGAGCTAAATGACCATTAATAGAACGACTAAAAATAGCTGATGAAATATATTCTAATATTCAAGAGGAGAACATTCTACTTTGTATTTCTTGTCAATAAGTGGTGAAAAGTAACAAAAGGGAGATAAAAGCTTACACTCTTCCATACACACACAGAGTCTAGGAAATAAAAACACATGACATTTTGTCTCCCTTTCAAAAATGGAACCGTAAACTTCTCCCTTTTGTTACTTTTTACCTCTTGTTGATAAAAACATAAAGTGAGGATCATTTGGGATCATTAGGTTCCAAAAGGTAGGTCATGCAAGAGGATCATTATGCCAAAACACCTAAACACTTTAAGTGTTATGAAGACGTTGACAATTCTTCAACAATATTTCTTTTGGCCTCATATGCATACAAGCATTGGACATCACATCTGTGTAGGGGAAAAAGCGAGACTAGGTTAACATGCCCTAATCCTACCTTTTGACACACATTATGGAATACGAAAGAGCCTAGAGGTATCACACAATTGGCTACTTCTTCTTGTGAAAGAGAGAGCCATGGGCTACCTATTAGGATTTCTATTCCTTTGTTGAAATTGGAAGATCAAATGATGCAAGTTCAAACCCTAATCCCAAAATGCAAGTATGAACTAATAACAAGATTGCAGAATTGAGATTAAACAATGAACAACTGTAAACACAAGGACAAAACAAGAATGCAGATGCGTACCCAGAGTCAAAATCTGATTGAAAATGTTCGGGACGGGGGCGCGAGCGCCACTGTCCTGATTCTGTCCTGAAAACTGCACCTGAAACTGCTGTTTTGCACTCTGGAAAACTGCTGGAAATGTCGAAAAACACTGTCTGTCAGGAGGACCAGGGCGCCCAGTGCCTCTGTCCCAGGGACCAGGGCGCCCAGCGCCCCTGTCTTGGCAGGACCAGGGCGCCCAGCGCCCCTGTCCAGGTCTTTTGCTCTGCAGTTTGATGTGGAGTGCTGTCTCGACCTGCTCTTTCCGGATCTGTCACCTGCGGCGTCGTCCGAGTCCCAAAACCTGCACTTATATCTGAAAAGGGTATGGGCGGCTATATAGGTTTTTGCCTTAGTCAAACCCCCGCTTCGGTGATTTCCACCTCCACGAATAGCCAAGTTGTATTGTAAAATGTATTGTGTGTGCAGAGCTAGTGTGTGTGCAAGGTCCTAAAATGCAAGAAAGCAAACTAGAGCAACCTAGAAAGTAAACCCTAATTGCTTGTAAATGACGATATAAATGCTCTAAATCAAGATGCAAAGTGATCTAAAGCATGAATAAAGGATATATTGAAGCTTATGCAAAGACATGAAAACAACATGAAATCATACCCAACCCTCAAGGGAGGAGTACAAGCCAATCTTCAGTCGGTAATTTCCTATTGTTCTTCAATGTCTTCCAAGCCCTAAGTGGATGAATGAAGTTGATAAATGCTTGATAGAAGGATTTTGAATGTTGTTGAAGTCTTCAAAGATCTGCTCTTTCGCTGCATATGAGGTTCCTGAAAACAAAAATCGGATCCTTTCAAATGAAGAAAGAGAGCTCTTATGTAGGAAACCCTAGATCGTAATTTCATCTTTTGGTCGACCTAGAGATTGAATTTCCCGCCAATTTCTTGGGGTTAAGCTTTATTTTGTGATTGGATTGTGCTCCTAAAATTTCGGGAAAAATGTCCAGAACCACGTGCACTCCGGGCGCCACGGTCCTGACAACTTTTCACCAAATTTTCAGGGCCGTCGGATATGATGATTTTAGAGAGAATCCCGAAGTTACAGGTGATTTCGAGATGTTTTGACCCCCGAAACCAAGCCCCCAAGTTCGAAATAGGACTTAATTAGGGTTTTTGATTGAATGATGTATTGGAGGAATAAGATGAAAAGGGAACACTTTAACGAAAGGGCCCAACTTTATGATGTAGAGGACGATGAAATAGGACCTTAGACCTAATTAATTTGATTAATTAAGTGCTAAAGGAGAGATGCAATGCAAAATGTAAAATGCACTAAGGCGGGTGCTAAACTAGGTGTGAAATTGTACCACCCTAGCAAGTGCGTACAATTTATGACGCTACAACATCAAGTCCCACATTTCTTATCACTAATCTTGAAAATGGTAAGCTAGGGCTATACACTCTTTTATTATAATTATGACTTTGGAAATCAATCAACATGGTTTTTTTATTAAAAAAATAAATTTAGTTTTGTACTTTATGACAAAAAACCTTAATATTTTTTGCATATTTATATTCCACTTTATGCAAGTTCAAATAATATGTCATTTGAAGCACGCATATGACCTCGAGAATTAATAAACATGGATTTTTTGTTCAAAAAATATTTGGTTTTTGTAGTTTATGACAAAAGAGCCTCAATACGTTTGCATATTTGTATTCCCCTATATGCAAGTTCAAAAAATGTCATTTCAAGCACATATGCAAAAGATATGGCTTAAAAAAAAGGATAAGATAAGCATTTGAAAGAAGTGGATTCCCCACTTTGTCTTTTTCTTGTATTATATTTTTGACACTTTTTAAGAGAAGATGAATTTTTGACACTTTTTAAGAGAAGAACATTCATCTTTGTATTTGCTATCAACAAGAGGCAAAAAGTAACAAAAGAGATATAAAAGTTTACACTTCAAGTTTGGAAAGGGAGACAAAATGTCATGCATTTTTATTTCCTAAGACTTTGTCTGTGTGTGTGTGTTATGTATGTATGCATGTATGTATATACACATACACAAATACATATAACACAGACACACACGTGCATATATGTATACATATATATGTATGTATGTATGTATGTATACATATATGTGTGTGTGTGTATACATATATGTGTGTGTGTGTATACATATATGTGTGTGTGTGTATACATATATGTGTGTGTGTGTGTGTGTGTGTGTATACATATACATATACATATGTGGAGTTTGTAGATCTTGGGAGTTATTTGTAAGAATTGTTCTTATACACACACACATGTATATATGTATGTATGAATACATACATAAAAAAATTAGCAACTAAACTGGACGGAGTTTGTAGAATCTTGGGAGCTATTGTCAACATTGTTCTTATTTACACACATACATACTTTCATATATAAATACGTACATACACACATACACTCACACACTCATTTATGCACACACACACATGCGCGCGCGCACACACACACATACATACATACACACATACACACATACATACATACACATATATACACATATAGGCACACATACAAACACACATACACACACACATGCATGTATACATAAGTACATACATACATACATACACATGTACATGCATACATACATCTCGAAATGACTTTTGTACAACCAAAATGCTCAAAATAGCTACCAAGACTCTACAAACTCCATCCATGCTTAAATATTGGTTTAAGCATGGATGGAGTTTGTAGTGTCTTGGGAGCTTTTTGTTAGCATTGTTCTTGTGGGTTGTATTAATTCGGTCCACTTCAGTGTGTGACTCAAGTTTTTACCTAGGAATTTTTTTCATGTTTTATTGAAGAATTAGCCAATTTAATTACTTTCATAATTTTATTCCCTCTATATTCCATAAGCTTGAGACTAATTTGAAGTATATCCTTGATAGTATATGGGTCAAGTGGTATTATAATTCTGAATTTTGTTGTGGTGAATTTCTAGGTACACAATATAAAGAAAATGGAGAAGTTCATTGGCCAACTAAGAGATTTTTTTTTTCAAGAGAACCAAGAGCATATATAGGTGTGCATCAAAGCCTTGATCAGGAAATAGGGATCCTCAAACTAGAGGCTATCATTGCCAAGTTATCTTAATGAGTGGAAACTACAATGTGTTGAATGGAGACTAATAGAAAAAATATGTTCATTGGAGAGCAAGGGGATAACACTCTTTAAATTAAAAAAGGGTAAATTTTCTAAGCAAGTCTTAATGTGAAGGCAAGACAAGAAATTGAGATCCCAAATTTTTAAGGAGATGAAGATCTATTGGAATAATGGATAGAGAAAATGGAGGTATATATTAGCTTTCGTTCTCTTAATTTGGAAGAATTTTTTTCCATAAGAAGTTATAACTAGCAAGTAATGTTTTGAATTAGTTTGAAAATCTCTTGATTTCGTTGGTTGTTGGAAAATGTGCTCATATAAAAATTAGGGTAATCTTCAAAAATTGTTTAGGCAAAAAATTAACTTTATATGCCATATAGGGGATAAATATATGGAGGTAGAGGGAATAGAGGGGAGAGATATACAAAGGTAGAGGGAGTGAGTGCCCATATTCCTTCATAATCCTCAAAGATGAAGGAGATATAATCAAAGCTTGCTACATATTCTGGCCATTTTAGGAAAGATGGTAACAAAAAATTCTTTTGTTGAAATTTTTCATTCACAGAAAAACCTTCACAATAAGAAGAGTAAGAAATCTTTCATGCCTATTTTAAGGAAAAAAGGTTAAAGAGGTAGATTGCACTTCAAGTTTAGATTCTAATTTTGTTGTGCCACTGTTAAATATTTTTCTTCTTCATGATCAAGCAATATATTTGTCAATTATGTCAATAGTTGGAGACAAAGGTGTGGTAAGGTTTGGTTCATAGTTTTTCGTTGTGTAACATTAGATGACATAGATGTTATCAATTGAGGAAAGTTTCATCCATCTTTCATTATGTTCCTAGCTTTTAGAGACTAAAAGCACCCTCATTAGGAAGGTGTGATAAGAAAATTGGATATAGTTTTTGTATGTTTTTGTAGAAAACAATTAAAATGTTTGCACATTTATATTCCTATTTAAATAGGACAAGGCCCCCCATCAAGTATCAAGGGCTCTAGATGGATCTTGTATTAGATCATGATTATAGATCAATATGGAGTAATGTCTAGATCATGATGTCTCAAGTTATTATTTGAGTTCAATAAAATTGCCTAACTATGCAAGTGTTGTTGATAAAGATGGACTAATTGAAGTTTAAGGGTGGTGCTTTACTTTATGGGATTTAATAAGCGATTGGTAACATGCATGTAAATACCATCAAGGTAAGAGAATTGAGTCCAGTTGTTGAAGTTTTGTACTCCCGAGTGCTCTAACATCCTAATGATGGATCACAAAGTGTGATCCAAAATTTTGATGCAAAAAAAGATACACATAATCGAATAAAAAAATAATAGAAAGGAAAATAAGAAAGCCTAGATTGTTGGTATAAATGGCTTGATGAAAATTCAAGACAACTCGTCTAAGGAAAAGGACAAGATTGTTGAGGAATTTCATTAAAACCAAGGTACCTTAGATAATCCATGTGTAGAAAGAAACATGATGGTGATTGGAGAAGAAAGGAGACAAGCCAATTGGTAAACTAAGAAATTTTGAGGAAGAGGCAAAATTACTAAGGCACACCTTTAAAAGGAGGCCTAATTGAACGAACTTGAGAGTTTGCATGGCCTAGAAAAATATAAGGAATGTCATAATTTCATTGATACAAGATTACAAATGACTATTTTGATTTTTTTGATACCAATTGAATAGACTAATAATACTGCGGGATCTCAAAAATTACAATAAGTAATAAGAGGGGGCAATGGGTAGTGACTACTAAGCCTAAATAAAGAAAAAACAAATTTGGGAAGAACGAGATTGTCAAGGAGGGGGAGTTGAAGAATCTATGATAAAATATATGCTTGCATCTATCCTAATAATGATAAACTTGTGATCATGTTTACTTTTGTGATGTGTGTGAATGTACTATGTTGGTGCTAGATGAGTCTAGCTATGATAATCAAAAGGCCTATGTGTGATTGAATATTTAAATGGATCTTTAGGATGATGAAAGTTTGTATGAATTTTTGAGTAAATAAGTGTTGAGGACAATATTTGAGCATGTGTTGATTGAGAAATAGGGACAAGCTCATCATTTAATTTGATAGGGTGAAAGAGGTGAGAAAATGAGAAGGTAGTCACAGATGAATGTTTTTGATTTAAGGATTAAATAGTTTTTGAAGGGACCTGGAACCCTATATACACAACACTACTGTAAGGATACTCACAACCAACCAACAAACAATAATAAGTAAAAAATTTAAAACACACTAGTGAAAAAGTTAGCAACTCAGGATAGCAAAAACCAAGAAGTAGACCCACAAGACAAAAATGATGGTTTATGAGGGCTTTTGGAACCTCAACCTCTAGGTAATCTTGAGACCTTGAGATAGAGTATTCATATCATATTGATCAATTATCGCTTGCTCTGTAGACTTCTTTAAGTTGCCCCAACTTCTAATGCACAGGTCTGTCTTATCAATATCCTATTTACCCTTATCAACATATATCTAGATTTGTATAAGCATTATCAAAAGACGTAGAAACGTGAAACTTCCACCACTTATCAACTTGAACCTTTATGATGCTAGTAGTACTATGGATGGTCTTATAACTCATATTGACTAAATTGATCAAATTGCCATTGATATTCTTCATCTTAGCCTTAAGCACTCCAATATGCCCCTCATTATTAATTTTTAAGATGTTGACATCCTTGGAAATATTTTCCAAAATTGCCAGAATTTTCTTCTCATCCTCCTCAGACCTAGAATTTCAATCTCGTTTTTCAAAGGCTTCAATTTTTCTCTTCATGGAACAAATGTTAATATTGATATGATTAATTTCAAAAAATAACCACTTGCATATTCTAAATTGGTCAACAATCACATCCCTAGCAACACCAAGCATGTTTTTTCGAGTCCTCTCCTTCAAAATTCAATAATGGGGGGTCCTTTTGAAATTGTCTTGGAAAAAGTGGATGGGCAACTCTATTGTCATGAATGCTAGGGGGAGAGGGATAAGAAGAGTGGGTCCCCATACTACCTTTACTATATTGTCACGACCCTCCATGCCAGGGTTGTAAATTTCCTCATCATACCTTGACATTTTCTTCCTTGCTGAAACCTCATCCCCCAAAATTGGACCTATAGAACTCGACTCAACCACATTAGCCCTCTTTGTTTTCTTGTTGCTACCCTTCACAACCCAAGGTGGGGAGGTATTCTTCTCCTAGGAAGAAGAAACACTCGTCTATGTACTCCACCCTCCTTCCTCTAATTCTTCATCCTCTGTTTCCTATCCATTTCATCCCCAATATCAAACCCTAATTGAAAGAGTATCGTCCTTCTAGCCATGGAAGAATTTTTTGTGTCTTTTTGGTGCAAGAGCACCTAGAGTTTAGTTGTTATGTCAGTTAGAGGTTTGCGTCGTAAAAGTTAGGGGTCATATAATTGTGATTCAATAAGGTGTATGGAGACCATTTGTAATGTCATTTCATGTTTTCATGTTTTCATGTTTGTATGTCAAATTTGGAGTCACATTTTGCAAGTTTGTAAAATTTGTCAAATGTTGTCATTGAGATAAGTTATACCGATAACGTTTCATTGCTGTAAAAATTTGTCATTGTAGTCATCGGGATAGTTATCCTAATAAAATGTCGTTGTTGTAAAAAGTTGTCAAAGGGGTCATCGAGATAGTTATCCCAATAAAAGGGTCATCGAGATAGTTTCTTCTATCAGGATTGGAAAATATTGTTTAATCAACTGTGGAAGGTTATGCCGATAATTATTTTATTTGCCTTGTTCGGTATAGCTATGCCGAAAGGAGGACATCGGGGTAAGTTTACCTTATCAGAATTGCACAAAAAGGTTATTCCACCTATATTAGTTATCTTGATGGGTGGAAAAGACTTCAGTTCGGGATTGCTATCCTGACGTCGGTATCCATTAGTGTTTAGTCAGTTCAGAATTGTTATTCCGATGTTTGTGTTAAAATTTGATTTTTCAAATCTGGTAGTAGAACTGTCATGTAGTTATTCATATGAGGATTTGAATTTATGAAATCTAATTCTGTAACATAGTTTGAAAACTTTGCAATCATTGGTAACGTATTGAAGGTTCATTTTTTCGCAATCCCTTTATTTCCTGTAAATAAATATTGTCGTGTGAATTCGATTTGATTGGACAATTCTAGGGTTTCAACCTCGTTTCAACAATTCTCCCTCTCTGTATTGCATCACTTTTAGATCCAAGTCATGGAGACACTATAAGTATGGAATCACCCCACCCTTGTTTAGAATTTTCAACACCTTAACATGTTATGAATGTTCAAAGAGGAATGTTATGAAAGTGTATGCTTATGATATGTGTATTTTTAATAAGGGTCAATTGTTTGCCTTGTATGGGAATGTGTTTATGTATGTGTACGCATACAAGACTATGTAAAAAAATGTGTATACATTAACTGTGGCCAACAAGTCTCACTATGAATTCAAAAGAATGAAGGATGCCTCTAATACAAACTATATTAATAAGGATTGAGCATTGATGGACTAGTCGTGAATACTACAAAACTTGCACATCTTTGTCACCCCCATGAAAAAAGTACCCTATTGTGAGGTTGGTTGAGTAGAAAAAATAGGCCTAAAATTTGAATTTATCAATAATTATAACGATGAGAAAATATTGATTATAATTTCATGACTTAATTATGATTATGTTTATCGCTTTATTAAGCTCCAAAGAGTCAACAAGGTCAGTTCATTGGAGAAGGTCAATCTTTATATTCTTGTAATATTAAAAAGACTAACTCAAGAAGCCATCCAAAGGACTAAGTGGGAGGATGATAATAGATTTATGTAGGGTGAGAATTCCATGTGCCACCTAGTGAAATCTTGATGTAGGAGCATCTAGGGTATAAAAGCAATCTCGTATCACCCAAAAAACACTTTATTTTGATTTTGGTTTGGTTTGGCAAATACTTATGAAGCTTATTTCCTTTAAAATTTTTGAAGAGTTGTTTATGAATTCAAATTTTCAAAATGGGCTAAATTTGGTCAGACCTTTATTTTTAGTAAGTTTGAATATGAGTACATATGGACTTGAAAATTTTCCCAAAGCCCTAAAATTGAATTTTGCACATTGCCAAGATAAGGCATGTGTGAGAAGACAGTAAAGGTTTTAGTTTTTTAAGTTCTCAAAAAATTCCATAAAACTGGGTTTTAAGGCCCTAAAAATTGGAAAAATGTATAAATTGAATTTCATGCATGTAGAGAACTCTAAGCACTACAATTAAAAAAAAAAGGGCTCAATTGGGTGCCCAAATCAAAAGTTATGGCTCTTGAAAGTTGATCTATTTTTAGGGTGGGAGATACATATTTCAAAATTGACTTTAGGGGAAACAAAGTGATTTATGACATATTTATATGAAATTTTCAAAGTAGTGGGGTGGTCGAAGGAAGGTGGTAAGTTTTGATGAAGGATGGACAATAGGAATGGAAGAAACAAAAGGTTGTAGGTTCCACAAACTAGGGGAAACAATTTGTAATGTGTTGCAGTTTATGAGGATTTCATCCTTTGTTTTGTGTTCTCATTTCTATTATGTAACATGTGTTCAATTTAACATTCTTATCTTCTTAGGGGAACTTATTTTCTTGTCAAAAATCTATATGGTCATGTTGTGCAATTTGCTTCTTCATCAAATCTTGATATACTAATGTAACCTAATCCTTGATTAAATGTGTGTCATAATAGATTTGGGTGATTAAATGTTTCTAAATTTTATTCTATTGTTTTCATATCAACAATAAAATGATAATTGGTGTATAATTTAGATGAAAATAGGAACAGTGACCAACAATCATGTTTCTTCTTGTGTAAATTAGTAGGGCTAATTGTAATAAATTATGATAGAGGATAGCTTTAGAACTTAGTATCTTTGTAATCTATATTGAGCAAGGCATATTGATGAAACGAGTTTACCCATTATCTAAAAAAATGTAACCTCATGTAGGAAGCATTCAAAATGGTCAAATTATGTTACCTTGGACTCTTTAACTTGATAGTAATTCTTGTGCATTGTTGATTAAAATGACAAAAATGCATTTATTACAATTTGATTAAGAATCCCCAATGAATATTTTGAAATCTTGACCAAAGGTTGATCCTAATTCAACTTAGTTTTGTTGTTTGTTCCTACAAGATAAAAAATTATTTAAGAAATTTATGTGAAAGGAATCATTATATTGTTTCCCCATGACATGTCTTCAAAATCCCATTATAAGAGAATAACTCTTTTAGTTGTGACCCATAATTGGTTTCCCATAAAGGCTTATCATCTATTTGTTTAATCATGATGTCGAAGATCTATCTTTCAAACATATTCTTGACTTCAAATAATTCAAATAAATCTCACCCATTAAATGCGCCCAACCAATCTTCTAACCCTTCTTTAAATTAATTGTCATTCATGTCTAAATCTCAACCTCATGCCAAGATCAATGACCTTAAGATGATATGTAATTCTCTTACAAGTTCTTTATTAGTATTCTCATATTTGGGGGCTTTAATTGTTGATCTTTTTTTGACCCAATGGTCCTCACAGTCACAACTATTGGCAGGGTGATACACTGTTAGTTGGGGAGTTTGGTTACCATCTAATCTTCATATTTTTCACAACTCCTACGTGGTCTTTGACATTTTTTAGAGTTCTCATGCAACATTGGTTTCTTGGATCCAACTTAGACTTGAGGTGGTCCCATTGTCTTTTTTTCTTGTGTTGACGTTATATAGTTAGCTTGGCGATCCTTGTGATGTGCTATCTATTTGATGATAACATGATTTTATGGCCTACATAGTCACATGAGATTCCCTTGAGAATTTTCAAACAATGTTGCTATTTCTAAGAGTTCCAACTAAGTCGTGGTGGGCCCTCTTCCTTACGTTATCTAGGATTTAGACAATGTCATTGATAAATGACATGTTAAACTCCTGCAATCCTTGAGCATTAAATAAGATCTTCTAAGCTCTTGAATGTGATCAAAGTGATACTAGAACATCTAATGGATTGTGCACTCTCATTAACTTATTTGAACCATTTCTATTATCTTGATAATTTGTCATTGGATGTTCAGGTTGCATCCTCTCTTATTTTATGAGCTCATGTGTGTGAAGTGACATGCATTGACAATCTCATTGGTGCAAAACAAT
Source organism: Cryptomeria japonica (assembly GCF_030272615.1). Taxonomy (NCBI): domain Eukaryota; kingdom Viridiplantae; phylum Streptophyta; class Pinopsida; order Cupressales; family Cupressaceae; genus Cryptomeria; species Cryptomeria japonica. Next base: position 203,460,631 of record NC_081407.1, on the reverse strand, counting down.
TATGTTGTGACCTATAAGCTCCATGTATGATCATGCTATCCTAAGAATTGTGTACTAGATTTATCGTTCCTTTGTAAAATCCAAGGGCTCTCACATTTTCAAAGGGTGACCTTTTATTCTATCAAATTGAGTTAGCATTGGTCATTTGTCTTATTAGTATGGACAAATCTCTCTTTCTCTCATCCTATGCGCTCATATATTTCTATGGTATTAATGTGCTCAATGTTGTTTAGCACACACCCTTTAATCATCATGAATTAGTTATGACCTCTTGATCACTTTGTGAACTCTAGTGAACCCATCTCTTTTCAAGAGAATAATTTTTTATAGTCAATGAAGTAGTAGTAAACTTTCCACTAAGATTGCCTCTTATAGAAAGATGATCAATAAAATTAAGGGAATTTTAAATACAAATAAGTAGATCATTGTAAAAACGAGTGAGCTCCACATAAGAAGGATTCCTACCCAAAAATAGACTTTTTCAACTTCATAATATAATTAAAAAATATAGCAAGATTTGAAGCTTTCACAACTTTAAGTGATGAAGCATGTTCTTATCCATTAAAAGTAATGCTAGAAGAAGCACAAGTGCACCTTGGAGTTGCAAAAAAAATTATTATTATTATACTATATTAATTTACTATAATATACTAATATTATGATGTGAAATATTGGGCTCATTCCTTGATCCTTTACCTATTTCCACTCACACAAACTTCCATGCATATATGAGATTATACTATCCATGTATGCACTTATACTTTCACCATTTTGTAGACCTACCCTTGTACGTGCTTGGATACATTTATAGCTCATCTGCAAATCCACACCTCCTTGTCTTTTGTCAATCTTAGGACATGTGTGTTTGATTCCACACCTCATGGAGTTGATCTTTGGAATTTAAGTATTCAATTTCAAATTTTGTTGACTCTTGCATATTTTGCTAGCCATTATGAGCTAAATTGGTATATGTTTGTGTAATTAATCATTTTCTGGTATTTAAAGGCATTCAATGTGCTATAATTCAAAAGAAAGTTGGAATCCCAAAATCCTATACATTACAAACGAGAACATTCTAGAAACTCTTCCTCTTACAACACTAAATGAAAACTAATTTGCATCAAAATCATTTGGGAGTCTTGTATGCTTGATTGTTGTCTTCCATATTCTCACATGACTATAAAGCCAATAGTTACCTTACGACAAAAAAAAAAGATATGGGTGAACTGGGTCATGAAAGTATATAGAATTCAAGTTCAACCCTATGACTTAGAGAGATTCTATGGCATAGTGGTTTCATCTTGCACAACATTGACTCAATCCCCAAAATTTGATGACTGTTATTGAAAAAGTTGAGAAATACAACTTCAAAGATCCCAAGAACACCTGCAAGCAAAACTCCTATCACAAGAGAAGAATGGAGGCAAAAAAATAATAATGGCTCTGAAGAAAAAGATTATCATTCAGAGAGGGAATAAAATATAAATTACAATACAATCCTTATAAAAGGAGAACATGCAACCCTAAAGTTGTGAAACCCTAAAGAAACTCTAAAGGGATAAGGTGTATTTAATAATTAGAATAATTATTAAATACCTACAATATTATTAAATGTCTAAGTTTAGCTTAAGTGTAGAGGATAATAGACTAATAATTAAATAAATAATTGTTAGCTAATGCATGATAACTCTAACACCCCCCTTAAGATGAACTTAGGGAGTAGCTAAAAACAACTAAGGATGAAAAATGCATGAAAATAACAATGGGTCCCGACAACTAGGCCTGATGAGGTACCCAAGTACAAAAGATCTCTCACAACTGGAGAAAAGGAGAAAACCTCATGGGAAAAAATCCTCTCCTAAAGAGTGAAATACAAGTGAAGGACTGAAGAAGCCTCCAAACAAAAGAATGTGCTGCAAACATTGTCGAAGTATAATTGTCGATCTGAAGAACCTCCACTAAAATAGAAGATGATCAGGTAGAGAAGATTGTAATCTGCATGAGTGCCCTCAAATAACACTACTCAAATCAAATAGAAAACAAAGGCAAACAACTGAACTCGAAGATACAGATGGCAAAAACACCAAAGTTTGAAGAGCTGATCAATCGAATATGGAAGTTTGCCTCCAAAAATAGGAATGAAAGAGTGTCCATATGGTAAATGATCCATCTCACCGAAATGCATAGGTAACCAGCCACTGTGTCCGCCTAGTACATAGGAACAAATAATGAATACATAGCTCACTCCAATGAACCAAGGAAGCATTAGAACCAACAACCAACATTAGAAACCCCCCCCATAATGCTGACAAGGGAGAGGTGACAGGTACACTGAAACTGAATGCCAAGAAAAATTGCATGACGAAGAACCAAGAACAGTGAGAGTGCAACATAAAGTACAAACACATATAAAGGCTAGTGTCGTGGAAGGAACACTCACTTGATACACATCATGAGGCTAATGTCGTGGAAGGAACACTCATGTGACAAAGGTAGATAGAAAACAAAGACAAACATCAAACCCCCCCATGACACTTTATAATGGAGTGCGAGTACAATAAGGCACAAGATGTGCAAGATCCTAAGCATGCAAGGCATAGTGGCACTTTATCTCAGTGCATTTGCAAAAATGAAAATGCTTACAAAATGATGTATACAATGATCAAAGAAGACAACAGGTTGGAAATACATTTAGAACAGCCAAAAACAAGTCATCCCATGCAAACGAGAAGCTTCCAGGATCTCAAATGTCCAAGTAATTCACCAGAGTGTGAAAACACAAAAAATCGAACAAAATTTACCTGGAGTAAAATTTGGAAAAAGTGCATGGATGATTGTGAAGAGATCTGAAACACCGTCCCAACGCCACTGTAATTGCAAAAAATGGAGAAACTGGCGAAAAGATATGAGCTTGGGACTAAAAACAACACCTCTGACTTCAAAAGGCTATAGAATATACCAACAAAAAAACTAGCTTTCTGACGATATATCGTTTGCCAAAAAATGATATCATATGCCCAAGTTATGGCCAAAAGAAAAAAAAACCCTTTGTTAGGGCACAAAGAGGGTTCAAAGGAGGCCAATATGTTGTTCGTACTGTTGATGTCAGTAGAATATTCCTAGAATATTCCTTACCTGCTAGAAAAAAAAATCTGTTGCCTGAAAAACACGCCTAAAAAAAAGTCGCCGAAAAAATTCGATGGCTGCCAAAAAAACGTCAACTGTAAAAGTCACTGGTGTCAAAAAAACTTGCCAATTTTGAAATTACCATCGGTGTCGGGAAAGGGCCGTTGGAGGTGTTGATGGAGCAGATGGGAGGTCGGAGGGCGTGTTGGCGGCGGTGGCTGGAAGGGGACCCAAGGTGGTTGGATGAAACACTAGTGGCGGTGGCCGGAAGGGGACCCAAGGCGTTTGGATGAAACGCTAGTGGCAGTGGGCGGAAGGGGAGGGTGATGACGTGTTGCCGGTCGTCAGGTACGAATGACTTGCTGCAGGCCATACGGCTACAGTCCGTATGGACTGCAACAGGGGTACAATACATCTGACTTCAAAAGGCTATAGAATGTACCAACAGAAAAAGTAGCTTTTCGATGATATATCGTTTGCCAAAAAATGATATCGTATGCCCAAGTTATGGCCAAAAGAAAAAAAAACCCTTTGTTAGGGCACAAAGAGGGTTCAAAGGGGGCTAATAGGTTGTTTGTACTGTTGACTTCAGTAGAATATTCCTTGCCTGTTGGAAAAAAAATCTATTGCTTGAAAAACACGCCTGAAAAAAAAGTCATCGGAAAAATTCGGCAGCTGTCGGAGAAAACGTCGATCAAAAAAGTCACTGGTGTCGGAAAAACCCGCCAGTTCTAGAATTGCTGCCAGTGCCGAGAAAGGGTCATCGGAGGTGTCAACGAAGCGGATGGGAGGTCGAAGGGCGGAGGGTGCGCTGGTGATAGTGGCCGAAAGGGGACCCAAGGCGGTTGGATGGAGCGCTAGCGGCAGTGGCCGGAAGGGGAGGGCAGCGCCGTGGAGTACGAACGACCTGTTGCAAGCCATACGACTGTGGGCCTAATGGCTACAGTCCGTACAGATTGCAGCAGGGGTACACACCCCCCCCCTCACAATGTTTTTTATAAAAAAAAGTTTTTTGAATGCCAAAAAAAGTTTTTCATCAATTTTTTGTCATTCCGACCTGGGTATGCCATAAAATGGCCCAAAAATATTTTTTATGGTGATTAATGGTGAGATGATTTTTTTTTTTGGTACCAAGTGGGGCCTTTAGGAAGATGACCCTATTTCACCTTATTTATTCATCTTATTGGTTGAGAAATTTGATTGTCCTTTACAATCCCCTATGAGACAAGGGTTGATTGTATGATGGAGTTGGGGTAATATCCCCCCCCAGTCCCACTTAAACTTTGTGGATGATACTACTTTGTTAGGAGTTGCGAGAATCAAATAAGCAACTAATTTTAGATTATCTTTGGATATCTATCTTGTAGTTTTGGGTCAATGGATTAATGAAGGAAAGTGATGCTCTACAAAACAGGAGATGCTGGACAAAACCTATGGTGGTATAACACATGAGAAACAACAAGAAACAAAGAACTGTTAGTGTTAATCAACCAAAGACTAGTCTAAGCAGACATACCAAGAGAGACTTTAAAAACATAATAAAGCATTTTTTCAATGAAAGCAAATACAATAAGACATCTCCAAATGTCTTCCACCATGCTTGTAGCTCCTCCTCCCTTGTTCCTCTCCTCTCCAAGTTCCAAATTAGTGTAGCTCTCAGCAGCTTTTTGCACTACAGATGCCTTATGAAGGTTCAAGATTGAAAAATGATTAATTTAATGCTATGCAAGTGTGAACAAAAGCTAAAATGAGAGATTATCTAATTAGCTAGTGTTGATTTTAAACCAAAAGAGTGAATATGATTGATTTATAGTAAATGCTCTCTAAAAATGACTATAATGATAATGCATACAAGTTTTTCAAGATCTGGATTATGAAGAAATGGGCTCTATTTATAGGAAAAATGGAGCAATGGATGGTTGAGATTGAGTAATCTCAGCAAGGGTCAGGATTGAATGGTTTACGATCCATGTGAGGACTTTCAATCCAATCCCAGGATGACAAATGTCAACATGAGATGGGTTGAGAGGAGAGGGAATAAGCATTAAATGCTTGACATGACCTGAGGGTTAACTTGGGAGGTAAGGTTTAAGGTTGAGTTGAGTGAATAAATTCATTATTCAAATAATAATTCTTTTATCCAATGGATAAATTCTTGTGCAAGAGTTAGTGAGGATAACCATGGTCAAAGCAATAAATGCTTGAGGAGACACATGGGTCACATGAGGGTTGAGTTATGGGTCAAAGTCCCTAACCATGGGTGCAAGTGGATTTAACCATAAATGGTCATGTAAGAGCCATTAGTGGTTTGGAAGACTTTAGAGGTTAAATTGTTGAACACATAAAGCATTTAATGTTTTTCAAAGACTTTGAAGTCTTTGAGAAGTGATTTCAAGTTGCTTAGGAATAACAATAATTAGGGGATGGATTAGGATAATTAGGAAGGGGTTAGAAGAATCTAGAAGGGGATTTAGGATTGCAAGTGGGTTTGGTGGGTGAGGGAAAATAGAATTTTTATTAAAATAAAATTCATTTATTTCAACAAATAGGTGCAAGTTGCATTTTTAGGAGAATGCAAGTGGGGGGATTTTAATGATTTAAATAAATGTTTTATTTAATTTATTTAAAAGAAGAAAGGGGATTAAATGAAATAAATAGGATTTGTTCATTTAATTGATTGTGAATTTAGTTTAATGAATTAATTAAAATAAATTGAATAATTTATTTAATTAATAGGACAATGTTTGAAGATGAATTAATTAAATATTAATTTAATTAACTGCTAGCTAGTGGATTTTTAATCAAATAAATAACAAATATGCATTTAATTAAAATGGACAGATTTATGTGACTACATTTGCCCCTCTTTGAGACGGTGCAGTTTATTGTGTCGTTTCAAAGAAAGAAAAATAGGTGTGAAGAAATATGCCCCGTAAAATGTTAATTTAATGGGTGGTATGCCCCGTCGAGAGATGGGCCAAAATTTTTGAAAAATCGAGCGATCTCTTGAAAAGAACAAGAAGCGGAGGAGAGGTATAATAGAAGAAATTAGCAATAACAGGGAAAGAATGGGAGAAAACGGAGTGAAACAAAGAAACAACAAGCTAGTGAGTACCTTTAGGTCAGGGAAAATATACGGTGCAAATGTGGTGTGTGCTTTTGACTGATACTGTACAATTGATCAAAATTGGTTGGACAATCTGGTGCAATTGGTTTAATTGCCCTGGTCGAGTCAAAGCATGATAGTTGATGTCAGTTGTTTGCTTGGACAGGATAAAGTCTGAGTAAGTGAATCAAAGTGACCTGATGGTGACTTAGACAATTGATGTAATTGCCCGATGAAGTCAAGGTATTTGAAGCAAAATACTCGTTGAGACTTAGACAACTGATATAATTGTCCATTATGATTGTGTTTGATTGGTTGATCAATTGATAGTGTGTGCGTGTGATGGATGGTTGTGGGAAATCATGGCAGCCCCGTTGAGACTAGGTCATTATGATAAATGCCTGTTGTAGTCTAGGTTTGCCATGATCGATTACCTGTTGAGACCCGAAGATACTTGATCAGAGTATCTATTGATAGTCTAGGTGTGTGTGAGTCGATGCGCTAGTGTAGACAGAGTAACTTGCTTGATTTAGAGGATGACTTAGGATGGGAAGCGCAGTCCCTCCTATTTAGAGATGGATGGTGATGAACGTGGCTTGATTGAGTTGATTGGGACACGATGAAGGGATTATGATTATGACCTAGATAGGGAGGGTGAGGGGGGATTCGGTGTTGGATAGAAGATATGGAGGACCTATTCCTATGGAAGAAGAGAGAAATAGAGTATGCACCCCATTGTCATTACTATGTATGAATGATATGCAGCTATTTATGAATGTATGGATGGATGGAATGCAATATATATAGATGAGATGGAATGACTATCCATAGTGTTTTATTTTCATCATTGAGCAAGGGTAGTATCAATCTTGGACGAGGCAGTAGGAACCAAGTTTGGAGCATTATACCTACAAACAAGCAGCATAAAGAAAGAATAAAGAATATGGACCCTCCATAATGGTTCATGCTCATATGGTTGAGGTATATGCTATAGTCAGCAAGCCATAGTGATCCCTGACTAGATTTTGCATAAGATCATGTAGCTTAGTGAACTTCCCACGTAGACACCATTAGTACATGCCCCAGAACTTCATTGGAATAAATCGCAGAATATAAACAAACAGAATGATACTTAGGAACCATCACGACCACACTAATCACTTGTGGATATCCCGGAGTAGCGTAGGAACCTGATATAAATGAATAAATAACCTACAAACCAACCAAGTACTTGATAGCTTAAACAAAATTTTCTTGTCAAAGAAAATGTCATCTTTGTCTTTGTTTTGGTAAGGAAGGATGCATCCTTGCTAAGACAGTTGGCGTGTCGATGGTGTTTGTTTGGTTGATTTGATAAGTGGTCATTGTTGGAGTATTTCACAATGTTTGTTTGGTATCTGCTTAAAAAGCATATGTACAATGTGTTGCCATGTTTTGTTTTTTGTTTTTTGTTTTTATGTTTTCCAATGTTTTTGGATTTTGTGATTGTTTTTGAATGTTTTTGGTATTTTGTGATTGTTTTTGAATGTTTTTGGTATTTTATGATTGTTTTTGGTATTTTGTGAGTGTTTTCGAGTGTTTTTGGTATTTTGATTGTTTTCCAAATGAAGAACCCAATGAATCACAGGTAATGCAAAATCCACTTCCATCAATAGGTTAAGAGCATTGCCCCCAGTTTAGACATGACTATGAAAAAGCGGGATGCAAGACGCATGAAGTACTATCCTTGATTGCAGATCAATAACAAGCCACGGTTGTGACTGATGGATGAATAGATGCAATGAATGTGATCACAACAAGTTTGAAAGACAATGGAGCCATAACCTTTACGAGTGGCGCCTGTTTGCTAGGTTTTCACCATCGCACTTACCCAAGGTGCCACCGGAGTGGTTGTTCACCGTTTGGATGCATGATCTTTCTTTTTTATTTTGATTTTTTTGTATTTTCTTCAGGACATTTATCTGAATGTTTTTGTGGTTTTTTTTGTATGTATGGGAGCCTGATGCTCAATACAACTTATGTATAAAACCGTTTGAGGTGCATGCTATTGATTGGATCTGCTAGCGGTTCTCCTTCTGAAGTAGCCAACTGATATGCTCCGGACCCAAATATAGCAGTGATAACATATGGACCCAGCCAGTTCGATTCAAACTTTCCCTGATGTTCTCTGTTTGGTTGGCTACGAGGATTCTCTCGAAGAACAAGATCACCTACCTGAAATGTACGAGGTCTAACTCAATGATTATAGCTTCTGCTCATGCACTACTGATAGGCTTTGAGGTGGTTGTATGCAGCTTGTCATTTCTCATCAAGTAGTTCCAAGTCTTGAAGATGTGAGACTCTGTATGCTTCATCATCTATGAGATTATACAAGGAAACCTGTAGAGATGGTATCTCAACCTCAATAGGAAGGATGGCTTCTACGCCATAGACTAGTGAGTAGGGAGTTGCGCCTGCAGGGGTTCGAATGCTAGTTCGATATGCCCATAGTGCTGGATTTAATTAAACGTGCCAATCACAACCGACATCATTGATTGTCTTCTTGAGTATTCTTAATATGTTTTTGTTCGATGCTTCAGCCTAACCATTGCCTTGTGGGTAATAGGGTGTGGAAAAGCAGTGTTGGATATGGAACTTTTCATAGAGTTCACAGACATCCTGATTTTTGAAAGGAAGCCCGTTATCTGTGATGATGGACATGGGTACACCATACCAACAAATGATGTAATTAAGGATGAATGAGGTGATCTGCTTTCCGGTGACTTGGGTAAGTGGAACAACTTTGATCCATTTTGTGAAGTATTCAGTAGCGGTAATGATGAACTTATGGTCGTTGGATGAAGATGGATGGATTTTACCCACAAGGTCAAGTCCCCATTGACAAAAGGGCCATGGTGTTGTGATTGGTTGCAATTCCTATGTTGGTGCATGTATCAGGTCTCCGTGAACTTGGCACTTCTTGCATTTTCTAACAAAGTAGTATGAGTCTTTTTCCATAGACGGCCAATAGTATCCAGCGCGTATGATCTTCTTAGCTAGTGAAGGACCGCTTGTGTGAGTTCCACAAATTCCTTCATGTACCTCTTCCAAGGCCTTTGTTATCTCATCCTATTCCAAATATCGAAGGAGAGTACCATCAAGATTGCGTCAGTATAGGGTTTCAACAATAATGGTATATCGAGCAGTTTGGCGAATGAAGGTTTTACGTTGGTTATTCGATTGGTTAGGAGGAAGTGTGTGATCGCGGAGATAGGTGTAGAACTCACCGTACCATGGGGATTCAGAACCGACAAGGTGACATATCATCTCAGATTTAGGGATATCATAAGCGGGAATTCAAAGCTATTCTACCAAGAACTCGTAGCGTGTTAAATTATGTGGAAGATCTAGAAGAGATGCAATGGTAGCCATAGCATCAGCAGCTCGATTCTGATCTCTGGGTATTTGCTCAAAGGTGATAGTAGTAAATGATGCCTTTAAACTATCCACCATTTGTTTGTACAGCATGAGTTTATCATTCTTGGTCTGATATTCATCTGTTACTTGTCGGATGACCAGTTGGGAGTCGCCATATATCTGTAACTCTTTTAATTTCCATTGTATAGCGAGTCTAAGTCCTATCATTAAGGCCTCATATTTTGCTATGTTGTTTGTACATGGAAAAGTGAGCTTGCAAGACTTCGAGATGCTATCACCTTGAGGTGTGATAAACAAAATTCCTGCCCCTGAGCCATGCCTCGTGTATGAACCATCAAAGTATAGTTTCCATGGTTGTGTTGTTGTGATCATGAATATCTCTTCATCTAGAAAATTGGAAATGAGAGGATGATCTCCTATGAGTGGTGCATTGGCCAATTGATCTGCAATAAATTGACCCTTGATAGCCTTACGGTCCACATACTCGATGTCAAATTCACTTAGAATCATCACCCATTTGGCCAAGCAGCTAGTCAATGCTGCTTTGCTGAGTAAGTACTTTAGTGGATCGATCTTGGCAATGAGTTGTACTTTATGTGTTAACAGATAGTGCCTCAGTTTAGTGGCTGCCAAGATTACTGCTAGGCAAGCTCGCTCAATAGGGGTGTAATTGAGTTCATAGTCGACCAGTGTGCGAGAGATGTAGTATACAATAGACTCTTTCCCTTCTGCATTATGTTGTGCCAATATCACTCCCAATGCTATACTTGTTGCTGAAATATAGAGCAATAAAGGTCTACTTGGATCTGGTGGGATCAGCAATGGTGTTTTCATGAGATAATCTTTAAGTATCTGGAATGCTTGTTGGCATCTCGTATCCCATTGAAAGCGGATGTTTTTGTGTAACAGGTATGTAAAGGGGTGACACTTATCTGCCAGTTGTGCAATGAATCTTCGGATGGATTGTAGCCACCCTTGTAATGTTCTTAGCTGACTGATATTCTTCGGAGGTGGCATGTCCATTATTGCTTTGACCTTTGTAGGATCGACCTCAATGTTTTATTTAATTTATTTAAAAGAGGAAAGGGGATTAAATGAAATAAATAGGATTTATTCATTTAATTGATTGTGAATTTAGTTTAAAGAATTAATTAAAATAAATTGAATAATTTATTTAATTAATAGGAGAATGTTTGAAGATGAATTGATTAAATGTTAATTTAATTAACTGTTAGCTAAAGGGTTTTTAATCAAATAAATATCTGTCAATTTTTGCAATGAATCTTCAAATGGATTGTAGCCGCCCTTGTAATGTTCTTAGCTGACTGATATTCTTCGGAGGTGGCATGTCCATTATTGCTTTGACCTTTGCAGGATTGACCTCAATGCCTTATTTAATTTATTTAAAAGAGGAAAGGGGATTAAATAAAATAAATAGGATTTATTCATTTAATTGATTGTGAATTTAGTTTAATGAATTAATTAAAATAAATTGAATAATTTATTTAATTAATAGGAGAATGTTTGGCAGCTCTCCTCAAATAGGAATGTGTAGGATGCTTCATACATCCTCTAGTGTAACCGTCATCTCCCCCTGCACTAAGTGAAACGTACACGTCTCACTGTGCCATCGCTTTGCCGATGCTGTAATCAAACCACGATTCGTCTGAATCTTAGGCATATACATCACATCATGTAGGTCTGAGGGTTAACCTGAGAGGTAAGGTTAAGGTTGAGTTGAATGGATAAATTCATTATTCAAAGAATAATGCTTTTATCCAATGGATAAACTCTTGTGCAAGAGTTAGTGAGGATAACCATGGTCAAAGCAATAAATGCTTCAGGAGACACATGGGTTACATGAGGGTTGAGTTAGGTGTCAAAGGCCCTAACCATGGGTGCAAGTGGATTTAACCATAAATGGTCATGTAAGAGCCATTAGTGATTTGGAAGACTTTAGAGGTTAAATTATTGAACACATAAATCATTTAATGCTTTTCAAAGACTTTGAAGTCTTTGAGAAGTGACTTCAAGTTGCTTAGGAATGTGACAATAATTAGGGGATGAATTAGGATAATTAGGAAGGGGTTGGAAGAATCTAGAAGGGGATTTAGGATTGCAAGTAGGTTTGGTGGGTGAGGGAAAATATAATTTTTATTAAAATAAAATTCATTTATTTTAACAAATAGGTGCAAGTTGCATTTTTAGGAGAATGCAAGTCGGGGGATTTTAATGATTTAAATAAATGTTTTATTTAATTTATTTAAAAAAAGAAAGGGGATCAAATGAAATAAATAGAATTTATTCATTTAATTGATTGTGAATTTAGTTTAATGAATTAATTAAAATAAATTGAATAATTTATTTAATTAATAGGAGAATGTTTGAAGATGAATTGATTAAATGTTAATTTAATTAATTGTTGGCTAGTGGGCTTTTAATCAAATAAATAGCAAATATTCATTTAATTAAAATGGACAAATTTATGTGACTACAAAAAGTATTCCATATTTTTCTTCAATGCCCCCCTTATCCAAACAAGGATAGCTCAGATTCTCAAATTCTACATTAGTGCTCTTCCTTTTGTGTATCCAGGCATTCCTTTGTCTCCTGACCCCTTGCCAAGGGGAACTTGGCAAAACGCGTGATGCAGGAGCATCCATACTAGATGGGATATTCAAATTTGAATTTAGAATATTCTTCCTCAAATTTTAAGAATATTCCTTTTGGGTGTTGAAAATGGGAGATTCAAATTTGAAACTTGTTATTTAGTACATTGCAAATTTAGGTTCCTAATAACTCTTGGCAAAATATGCCTATTTTGGTTTCGGGAGAATCTTGAAAGTTGTTATTTTGTCTAGTTATGGAGGAGGTGGTCATTTAGTTGACAAAGAGAAATTTAGCAAATTTTTAAAATTCATTTGTAGTATCCTTATACTGGGGTGAGAATTTGGGAGGTTGAACCACCCATGGTTTTGGAAACTTTGGTTTTTAAAAGACAAGTTTCAATATTTATTTTGAAGGAGCCCCATTTTTAGTTTTTTGGGGGAAGTTTGAGGGGAAGAAGAAATTTCAGGTTTGAAGATGAAGAAGAAACTAATTTATATCAATTTGTAGGAGATTTAAGATTATTTGTAATGCCAATAAGTCTACCATGTAGTGCATTTACGAATTTGCTATGTAGTTTGTTCATTTCCTAAACATTTGAATAAGTTAATGTTAAATTGTTGGACTTTTAGGTGGCTTTCTTTAGTTCAAAGAGTATTGTTATCAAAATTTATAGGTGCTTGGTCCAATTTTCTCCCTTAAGTTTCATTAAGGTACTAAATGCTCTCTTGGTGATTCTTATAGTATGGTAAGTTGTCTTCCTCGAAATGGAGTTTGATCAAGTGGGAGACTATTTGTAGACTGAAATAGGAGGGAGGTCTTTCACTACGAAAAGCTTTCCTTAATAGTTAGGTCTTGGAAGCTAATCTTTACTATGAATGGTGCACTAATCAAGATAAATTTTGCCAATATCCTTTCTCTTAATTATTTGAGGGGAATGACAAGTGAATATTTGTTTAAGATCAACTTGTTAGGAAAGGGGTCTATGATCTATGCCACTCTTAAAATGGATGCTAATTTAACTAAGGATTGTTTTAGATTTGTAACAAGGGTTTTCATGCCCTCTTTTGGTTTGACTCATGGGATGGATTTTCGCATATCATGTATATGTATCTACATTTGTAGTCTCTTTGAAATTGTTTCCTGAAGGATAGTTAGGAGGGGGTTAAATATTTTATTGTAATACAGAGCTTAGGAACAAGTGGAGGTGTTGAAGTGGAAGGACCCCGATGAGTGGCCATTGAGAGGATATTTGGAGGATCATGAAAAGCTATCTTAGATTGTAACAAGAAAAACTTGCAATTCCTTGAGTATGAAAGATCTCCTAGCTTGGAGTCTTGGTCCTAGAGGGGTCTATTCATTGGTTTTTTAGTGTTAGGAATTAGATAGGAGAACCATGGCAAGGATGAAGTCCCTTAGTAAAAGAATGCGTGGAACAAATTTACTTGGTCTAAATTTAATTTTTTCTTTTGTCTTGTAACTCGCAATAGGTGCTTCACTTGGAAGAATGTAAAAAAGTGGGGCTTTCAAGGGCTGTCTATTTGTCTCCTTTATGGTAATGATGATGAATTCTCATCGAATTTGTTTTTCAGTGATCTTTCTATATATTCATTTGGCATTTATGGTGGGGTGTTTGGAAGCAAGCATGTGTTCATGCTTCCTCTCTTCTTGATTTTTGGAGGAGTTTGGGGAAGTATTCTTTCTTCAAGTGGCTTGGAGTATCAGACCCTCATGCATCCTTTGGAATTCTGCCTAGGAAGGAATTGCAAGATCTTTCAAGATAGGAAGATGGTGGTTCAACAAGTTTGGAAAATAATTTTTGGTATGATTCAGAAAACTATCTAGGAAAAGTGCAAGATGAATGTCCTCTTAGAGCCTCAGGAGGTGGAGGTGATGCATGGTTCGGTTTTATTTGGATATAATTTGGGACCTTCCTCTTTATAATAGGAAAAATCAAAGAGCTAGGAGATGGTCTCTACATCCTATTGGGGTATTCAAGATTAATACAGATGGGTCCTTTAAGGAAAATCCTAGGCATGGTGGATTTGGATGTTTTGGAAGGGATAGTGTGGTGTTTCCCTTTTCTTCTTCTCCATTTATAAGGTTCACCAGAACAATAATCTTATGAAAGTGTTGACTATTCTTACCACCTTGGAAATGAATTGTGTGCTTGGATGGTGCAAGGATATTTATGAGATAGATTCTTAGATTGTGGCTAATATTTTGAATAAAATAAATCTTGATAATATGAATTGGTAGCTCGCTTTGGTAGTGAGGCAGATTCTTTGATTGAGTAGTTCATTGGACTTTGTCTCCATTGTCCACATCTCGAGGGAGTGGAACAATGTTGTTGATGACTTTGCTAAATGGGTATTTGAACGTATGGGAGATTTGAATATTTATGGGTGGGGGCATCTTTCCCTAGAGTGTTCCTTAAGGCTAGAAAGGATTATTTTAGAAGATATGCATGGTTAAAGTGGGGTATTTTTTGGGTTCTTGTTAGTTGGGTTTTTAGGCCTTTATTTTGGTGTAGCTGTCATTTTTTTTGGTCCCCCTAGTGGCTATGGGTAGATACTCTTTTGTAGTTGTGGTTTCTTCTAATTAAATTTAATTTTTACCCCTTCTCTAAAAAAATAGGTGAGTTTCATATAAAAATTCCTATATTACCTATCTATGATAAGTTTATTAGGTAAGATTTGAATTTTGTTAACACATAATGCAAACTATCTTTGTGTAAGACGTTTTTCCACAACAAGTCAAATTGTGATATTGCTATTAGGATTCAACTGTGTAGTTTTCGATTCAAACTCATTGACCCATGATTCATGAGTAATGGTTAGCAGGAACCCATCACTTGATGAGCTAAATGGGTTGTATAATGAATGGTTCATAAGGCACACCACTTGCTAAAGGTTTCACAAATGGGGTTGCAAGTTGAGTGGGTTTAACCTTGGAGGAAACTCCATGGTTAAGGGCACTCAAGTTGGAGTAGTACTAGGATGGGTGACCTCCCAAGAAGGACCAATGCTTCACCTTGGTGAGCACCACCTAGATGCAATGAGTGCTAAGTGTACCATTCATTCTCATGAGAGATGGGTTCTTGTGAACCACTATTCATGAATCATGGGTCAATGATTTTGACTCAAAAACTATACAGCTGAATCCTAATAGCAATATCACTATCTTTATGTAGCCAAATATTCTATAATTATATGAATTTTTTTTTGAAATGAGATTCTTCTCTACCTTTTTGGTATGCATTTAAATTTCATGACACTAAGATAAATTATTTGTTGTTTGTGTTTCGATAGATTGTATATGTTAATTGGTCACCTTTTTATTATAAATTCTATAATACTATTTTTATATAAATATTTTAAAAGCATTTTCAATAAAGCTATGGATTTACAAATTAGTGGGCTTGGTTTGTGATTTTTTAAACTAGTGTTTTAGTATAAGATTGGTGACTTCGCTTCATTTTATTTGGCTTTGATGGGGAGACATTCACATTGCGATATGTTCTGTAGAGAGTGGGAATTTTGGATTTTTTCTCTTAAATCTATATGATAGTAAATTCTTATTTAGAAATAAAGACTTTAGTTCTATTGAGACTAGTTTGAAATTAGATGTAATGTATATAATATTCTAATATAGAAAATAATCAAACATAATACATTTTTCATTTTTATGATTCCTCCACTCCCCTCTAAATTTATATTCATTGTTTGTCATTTTTTCAATTCAATGCTCTACAAGTTATCCATAACTTTGAAGGACAAGGCCTCAAAACTGCACATATAAAACATTTGGCATTGAATTCATTAGCTTATCCCTTGTATTTCTTGTGCTCAATATTTCTTGCAAGCATGTATTGAATCTTCGAGTCCAAGTTGTGACTACCTATTCTATGCTAAGAATTTTTTATTGTCTTTTTAGCATATACCCATATACCATTCCACAATATTTGTTCCCTCACATTTAACTGTACACACATTCACATCCTTGTTTTTTCAACATCACACTAGAACCTCTCAAATCCTCTTTTTTGACACAATCTTAGCCTATTGCTGCTTTGTGCTGCAGCCACAATCCTCTTTTTTGATATTTGTCACGCATTGGTTCTTTATAACTAGAAGCTTCTCCTTCATGTACTTGTTTGCTCATGGGATATTTATAAAAATATTATGCCTCAATATTAAAGTACCATGGTATCTTCTTTGACAGTGGAGCTTTTTTTATTTGGGTGAGTTTGTAAACTCATTTGAGCAAAGATCAAAGAGAATGACACTATAATTTTTGAAAAATTTAACCCATGTAACTTAGTTTTTAATTTTTAGGAAAATTTGAGGAAATTTAAAAATATTTTCATTTTGAATTCTTTCATAGTGATTTATTTAAAATGTAAAAATAAGTCATTGTAATATAATTAAATTTTAAAGAAAATTGTTATATTTAGTTTATATAATGTTTCTAGTTTATATTTATGGATCGAATCATCACAATTGAATTACTATATGTATTGTTATAGTTGCAACAATGACATATGTAGCTTATACCCTATAATTTTTTAGGGAGAAATAAAGACAAAACAATCGTTCTCCATCTCACGATGTTACCCATTTGTTACTATTGTCAAACATAAATCTTGACAATAAGAAATTTTAAGTTGGAATTATTTTTAAGAAAGTATCATTAATTGGGGTACGTATTTTCATGTGTTTCCTAGGTGCCACACAATACTCTACTCTCATGTGCTCTAACATGCCTTTAAATAACAATGGTTATATCAAAAAGATGCTCGTTTTCCACGTATTGAAGGGCATATTAGAAGGGAAAACTTATTGAAAAGGTAGGTATATCAATTTGATAATATATAGAGAAAAAAACCTTTTTAGAGTGATAAGTAACCAATCCATCTCCCATTAATAGCAAAATACATTCAAGCACACAATTTTTTAGCACAACACTAATCATAAGGACCTTTGATTAGAATTGACAAAGCAAGTTGAGAATACTCTCATCTTGAAAAAATTGTGGTTTGGTGTTTGTGATGGAGGCATACAACCAACTAAACTAATAGTAAATATAGACAAAGAAATATGAAAATATAAAAAATCTAAGGCATTGGCCTTGATAAGGGCCTCAATTGATGGAGAGGTATTCTATCACATTCAAGGTTTCAATGCACCATGAGAAGAATTAAACAATTTGAAGAATATGTATGATTCTCATTCAATATAATAGTTCATATGATTATAGTTGAAGTTATTCATACTTGAGTTAAACAATAGTGATGTATGTTGGCATAAGATGTCTCAACTTTGAAATCTTATTGTTTCTATTTCATATTTTGTATGTATTTCTATTTCATCTTTAGTGAATTTTTGTCTCCAATTGGGAAAGTTAGTATTTCATTTTGATGTGACATTGATTTCATCTTTTAGTGGATTTTGTACCCATGAGGATGTAGGTATCCCAACATTTTCTTGGCTTGTTTGGCCACATGTTGGCGTCTTGAAATGTGTGTGATAACACTTTGACTAGTCCTCATAGATGTTACATATGGTAGATTCTTATTATATGTAATCATGTAAGAGGGAGGTCACATTGGGTTCTTAACCAAAATTATGGTAAAGTTGGAGACTTGTCATAAAGTATCTAATGCATACTAGAATGAGGATAAATTGGATGCCAAATTTTGAGTATTCAAATATTCTTGTTTATGACATGATGACAAGATGCACTTGGAATATGTTAGTAATAGTCTATGGAATATTAGACTGAGGATGGTGTTGGGCATTGAGTCCAACCAATTTGGTTACCATGCCTCTTTAGGGCTTGTAATGGTTTCCAAAATTATC
The DNA here is from genome assembly GCF_030272615.1 of Cryptomeria japonica. NCBI lineage: Eukaryota > Viridiplantae > Streptophyta > Pinopsida > Cupressales > Cupressaceae > Cryptomeria > Cryptomeria japonica. The sequence continues at coordinate 203,442,514 of NC_081407.1, read as the reverse complement.
CCATGGTTTCATTTTGTAATTATTGTATATATTAAATATTAGAGGAGGAGGTTGCATAGATTGTTTTATAGGTTGTAGTAGTAATGAATTGTTACTAAAATTCAAAGGGATAAATTGTATTAATATAACTCAATGTTGAATGATTAATACAACTTGGATCTCTTTTGGTTTGGAATTTTTGTGAAAAGGTTTCTCTAGATATATCTTGTGTTATGATTTTCTTTCTCGTTATGGTTGTTTCTATTTCTATTTGATTTATCATGGTTAATGAGCTTGGATGCACTGAGTTTTTAACATATCTTATTGTTTAGTTATACCAATTTTTTTACATTATACACTATCTTAAGAAAATAAGTCGTACAATCTCACTGAGACATCATTACGTTCAACCCCGAGAACACTGCATGAAATGTAAAAGGCAATGATATGCTTGTCAGGGTGTTGTTTTTCATCTCCATAGAATTTAGAAATATTCTTCCTAGAACCTTGTAGAAGTGGATGGAGTGGAAGAGGCAAATTGAGAGGACCAAAATTTTGTCCCCATGGACCCACCTCCAACAACCATGATCACTGTTTGAAAAGGTGGAATAACAAACCTTTGAACTTGTGATAACACCAAGGGTCTTAGAGCATTGGAAGCTTCGCTTGGAATAAGTGATCTCTCGCTTGTAGGAGGAAAACTTCTTGTACGTTGTAAAGAAGATATTATTCTGGAAGGAAAATAATCAAAATTATTCTTCTGCAGCAACTCAAAAATAGGATCGATGATACCTTGATTTCGCCTACCATGAGTATAACTTGGACTAGCCAGATTAGAAGCTTCAAAAACAAGTAAAATAATAAACTTGAAACAAGTTACCAACTATAATAACACTAGTATGTTGCAACCAATAACTCAAGGTGTTTGGTTGTGTGTTCTCCCCATCAGAGTCACCAAAAACTATTGGTTGAAAATTTTGTAAACTTGTGAGGTTTACAAGATGGTGGTTTTAGCCACAGTACGTGAGATTAAATCTCTCCTAATTATAAGGGAAATCTCCCCCTTTGCTTACTACTCTTCTCTACTTAGGACAAAATTCTAACTATGAATCCTAATCTAAACTTGGGTGACACATCATCTTATTCTCTTTTTTAGGGAACATATGATATTCTTTTCTTTTTTTCAAAAAAAGTTACAATTATGAGTAGCAATTAACTAAACAACTTTCTAAGTTACTATTGATTACACAAATAACAACAAAGAAAGTTTTTGTGAAAGCACCGTTTACCCTCTGGGTGAACAGTTTAGAACATATAGATAGAATACTTAATGCAAAACAATAATGCCATAGATACTAGATAAGATCAAGCAAATATAAGAGATAATATTCCATTCATAATCATGCATCTTTACAAGGTTCCTGCCATGGTATATAAAGGTACCAAGGGGTGCAAGGGGCAACCGTGGCACCCGTAACTACCATCCCTCGGTTACCATACTAACGGAGACAAGTACTACTTAATTAACTAAGGTTTTATTCTCGTACAATATTGTCGCCAACATCATCCCCCCCAAAAAAGAAGGTCGTCTTCAGACGACTTACAAACAAAATGGGGAATACATTGCTACAACAAAACCCAAAATAAAAAACTAAGGGGGTGTAGAGGGTGTCCCTAATGAAGAAGGCGTCGGTGGTGGTGTAGTGGTGGAAGCCAATTGCCCACGTAGCTCATACACCTGCTCAGTAGTCCTCTTCAGATCTCATTTTGCCACCATCTACCTCTCCATTGCAGTCCTAACCATATAGGTTGCCCCTAACACATCTTTATCCTTCCTGACGATGCTCTCCAATGCACTAACCAATCGAGTCTCTAACAGAGCTTGGGATGCGCTCTCTTCCTCCAACTATGTTTCCATCCTCACTCTGGTTGCCCTTTCCTCTTCCAGCTACAAAACCAAGGAAGACTTATCTGCTACCAAAATGTCCATTGTTGTCTCAGTCTGTGCCAATGTAGCCTCAACCTCTTGAAACTTGGCAGCCAGCTCCTCCTGAGCCGTCATTGCTGCTATGTGCAAGGCCTCAGCAGTGGATGCCATACTTTGTGTCCTCCTAAGCTCAAGATAGCCTTCTTGAAAGGCCTTCTCCACCTCTCTCAATAAGGATTGCATTCAGTTCTTGCCAACCCCCTCAGTGAGGCACCAAGCCTCTAGCATCCCCAGGTTCTCCATCTCAGACCACTTGGCAGACTCAAAACACCTCACAAACTCTTCTCTGCATCTGGTGCAGACAAAATTCAACAATCTCTCCATCCACTCGACCACGATGACATCCTCCTAGAGTCTCGCAGAGGTCACAAGCCGTTGAGCCCCTAGAGTCATCTCGGTAATGAACTGCTCAAACTCTCCCAAACCCTATTGAACTCCCATAGTCACCCCCTCCTCTCTGTAAGGACTGATTACTACATCCGTTGAGGGTGAAGCAACCCTTTGAAGCTCCCTACTAATGGGAAAATTCCCTTTGTTGAGATCAATGATATCCAGAGAATGCATCTCCCTGCGTGGGGATAGAGCAACCTCGCCTACAAGTGCCATGAGTGTGAGCTGGTAGAGGCTCAACCAAGCACTAAGGTCATCCTGGAGGGCGCCTGCTTCCATCAGTAGCTCCTGTAAAGAATTCAGCACATCTTGCTGAATGGAGGCCCCCGTACCCTCCAAGATACCTGACTGCTCTACGGAGGCCACCACAGGAACTGCAGTAGTAATAGAGTATGTGGTCTCGGCCCTCGGTGGTGTCATAGCGATCATCACCCGAGATTGCCGAAAACCAGGTACTGGCACCATGGTGACTGTATTGACTGTCCCCAATGACCATGGCACTGCCAATTGACAAGTCTCTGGTACACATGCTGGTGTAAATTGGACTTGAGCCGGATGCGATGTTGGAGCAGTACTCGCTAGTGCGGGCCCTTCTACACCCACCGATTCCATTACCTCCTCTTCGGGAAAATGGTCACCCCCTCTGCCTGCCAACCAAAAACTCCCTTCGCTCACCTGGGAGGTGTTGACAGATTCCTCCCTGCCTCTATCAACATCCTCCTCCTCTACGTCAGACTCTTCTATCTCAGACTCTATTTCTGTCATGGCAGGCTTCTTCCATTTCTTGCCCAAATGTGTTTTAGTGTCATGTGCCAAGACATCCAAATGCGACTAGTAAAATATAGGTGGCTGGTATGGTGCAACACAACCCTGCGGCTCCAATGGTTGTGAGCTTGGCGTAATCTGCGTGCGGACTGCATCAAGAAATAACCTAATGGCGTGATGCAGCATGTAAAATTTCTTATACTGGAGGGTCATGAATTCCTCCATCCTATCTGCCAACAATGATGCCCAATCATACACCACTCCATTGCGCAGCCCATTCATCAACACAATTTGTGCAATAGCTATATCAGACACACGACTGGCACCTATAAGGCAACTCTTTACTACGAACAACAAGCATCTTCATACTCCCTTTGCCAAAAATGCCTTCTTGACCCCCCTACCCTTACCAACACTTTTGAGGCTATCTTTTTTTGCCTGTGTGAGGTTATCCCGCAACATCAACTGTAGCAAGGTGGCATAGACGTCTAGAGTGATTTTCTATGAAGTATCAATTTTTTTCCTTTCACCCTAGGTATGCCAAAAACCCTTCTGAACTCGCTTTCTGTGAAGGAAATAATTATCCATTGGTGCTGGTAGTCAAATACAGATTGGTGGCAGTGCCTATCATAGGTGTCAATCATGGCATGCAAAACTACCTCAAAATCTTTATGCAAAAACCTAGCATTTGGACAACCCAATGTATCTGTGCTTGGCGAAGACTTTTCTTTACTGGGTGGCCGTGAAGTGTCTTTGCCCACCAATTCCTGTAGTCTATTCCATTGAGACCCTCAAACACAATGTTGTCCACTGTTACCTCTTCCTTGTCCTTTGCTGACTTGGTTTTTGGACGATGCTTCTTACTTTTTTGAGTATTGCTCATCCTAAGGTTGCCTTCAATACACACACCAGATGGAAAAGCTCATTTGCCTGTGTCCTTACTGGATTCTAAGGTTCTTCGCCCTCCCTGTAACTTGTCTTCTAATGGTTGTAACCATTTTCTCCAATCCGCTTTATTCCTGTTTGTGTCCATTGATCCCCGATTAATTTCTTTAATCTGCTTTTATTGATTTTTAACTGCATTGCACGTGCCAATCTCTTCTTTATCGTATGGTTGCCTTGTCATACCTATACTATACTATTTCCAGCCAACTTGCTGGTCTATGGCAGCCGTACGATGACGCTTTCCTTTTAATTTTACTTCCTTCGTTGTTTGGTGTTTACACCGTACTGCAAAAATGATTGTACGAGGTCTTTAAAAAATGAAGGAGGCGGAGGAGTTACCACACACCGTGGGAGCACAGGCTCCACCATACGGTGAGCACGTCGTGCCATCGCACGGGCTCCACCACACAATGGGCACGGGGTGCCACCGCACGGTGAGCACGGGCTCCACCGCACGGTGGGCATCGGGTGCCACCGCATGGTGAGCACGTGGTAAGCACTCAGTCCTATCGTACGGTGCACCTTTTTTTTCGTACGATCGATCGTATGCCTTTTTTGTTTTTGTTTTGTTTTTTCTCACCGGGTGGGGTCCTTCGAGTGCCTCTAGTGATACAATTTTAATTTAGACCCGTTGACGGCGTCTAGCACCTCCTTTCCGTCAAGTGTCCACAATTTAATTCCTCTGTTGGCATTGACCTCATGCACAAAAAGGGACCTAGCCATCGTACTTTAAATTTTTCGGGTTTGATTTTGTTCCACCCATTGAATTTCAACACTAATTACCTTAGAGTAAACCTCATTTGCCTAAGATGCTTGTCGTACCAAACCTTTCGTCTTTGTTGGGCTTCCTTTGTGGCCCATTGTGCCATCATTCTTTTCTCGTCCATCTTGCTCAAGAAATACAATCTCTCCCTCAGGCTCTCCATATCCCCAAGTATGTTCTCTAATACAATGTGAAGGCTTGGCACCATGAATTCCACTGGAACAACAGCTTCTTGGTTGTACATGAGTTGGAGCGGAGTCTGGCCGGTGGTCACATTGTAGGTTGTGCGGTAGGCCCACAAGATCGAAGGTAATTTTTCTTCCCAGTCTTCTCCCTCAACACCGCAAGACTTATAGATTTCCCCCACGAGAATCTTGTTGGTAGCCTCGCCCTACCCATTGGCTTGTGGGTAGTAGGGGCTAGACAGTGAATGGAAAATCTTAAATTCAGTAATGAGGAGTTTAATAATGTGGTTCACAAAATGTCCACCCCTGTCACTAGTCAACTGCATCGGGATCCCATACCGTGTAATAATTTTCTCATAAATGAATCTTGTTGTACTTACGGTCGAGTTGTCAAGTAGGGCCCGCGCTTCAACCCACTTGGTTAAATATTTTGTGTCTACCATAATGTAACGACACCTCCTAGCATGGTTGGCCTTGAGTGGCCCAATAAAATCTAGCCCCCAGCGCTCAAATAGTTCTTGAGCATGCAAAGGGTTGAGGGGCATGAAATCCCTTTTCAATGGCCTCCCCGCTCTCTGACACGCATCACAACCTACTACCCATTCTCTCGCGTCATTATACAATATGGGCCACCAGAGGCCTACTAGCAACACCTATCTTGTTGTAGTGTCTGGTCCCATATGGCCTCTCGTGGGCCCCTCATGTGCCTCCCTCAAGACGCTTGGCACCTCTTCCTCCATCACACATCGACGTAACACTTGGTCGGGTCCCATTTTATACAATAAACCATTAATCAACTGGAACGTGCGGCTTCTCAACACGATTTTTCTTCGTTCTCCTAGTGGCATGCCTCGGGGGAATATGGAGGTGGAAAGATATTACCCAATGGCAGTATGTCATGGTGGTAGTACTGCAATCTTGAATAGGTGAGTATCTGGAAAGTCATCATTCATCCCCTCTGGCGGCTCTCCGGACCTAATCTGGGACAATTGGTCAGCAATGACATGGCTCTTGCCTGGCTATACAATTATTATGAACGTGAACTCCTAAAGGAGTAGTAGCCACCTACTTATCCTACCTTGGATGATGGGTTTGTTTACCAGGTACATCAAGGCCTAATGGTCCACCTAGAAAATGAAGGGTGTCGCCAGCAAGTAGTGTCAAAATTTATGTACGGCATAGACCATTCTAAGGGCCTCCCTCTCGGTGGTACTCTAGTTCTTCTTGGCTTTCGACATCAACTGACTAACAAAATAGATGGTGTAATCCAACCCGTGTGCCCCTTCTTGCACCAGTGTAGCCCCAATGGCATAGTTCGAGGCATCCACATGTACATGGAATTCTCGGTCCCAGTTTGGATAGGCCAGAATGGGTGCTGCCACCAGTCTCATCTTGAGTTCCTCAAATGCTTCCCCTTGTGCTAATTCCCATATGTACAGTTCGCCCTTTCTAGTTAGTTTGTCAACTAGAAATGAAAGTTGGGCAAAGTTCTTAATGAACTACTGGTAATATCCAATGTGTCGCAAGAATGACTTTACTCCCATCAAATCGATGGGTGACTCTATTTCTACAAACCCGTACCTTATCCGGGTCAGTTTTCAGTCCAGCTTTACAAATGATATGGCCCAACAAATTCCCTTGTGGTACCATGAATCTGCATTTTCGTGGATTTAAGGTGAGCCTCGCCCTTCGACATCTCTCCATGCACTCTCTTAGCGCTACCAAGTGAGCATCTTCACTACTAAAAATTGATCAGTCATCCAAAAAGGCTTTAAAATTTCCCATCGACATCTTATTTAAGATGTGAAGGACTATCCTTTGGAAGGTTGCAGGAGCATTACACAACCCAAATGGCATCTAGTTGTACGTATAAACTCCATCTTCCACCACAAAGGTGGTCTTCAACTTGTCCTCCTTAGCTATCGAAATCTGGTTGTATCCTAAAAATCCATCGAGAAATGAGTACATTTCATGGCCAGCCACCTCCTCCAAGATGATGTTTGTGAAGGGTATAAGAAATGGGTCCGTGATGGTGACTGCATTGAGGCACCAAAAATCCATGCAGATGCGGATCTGGTTGGCCTCCTTCTTGAGTGAGATCATAATCTGCGAGACTCACTCACTTGTCTCCACCCAAAATATGATTTCGGCCTCCAGCATCCGTTTGATCTCTTCGTTCACTTTGGCGGCATAGTTCTTATTCATTCAGTACAACCTCTTCAATACCGGTTGGGCTCCCGAGACCAATGGTATCCGATGGACACACATTTCTGGCGGGACCCCCTTCAGATCCTTGTAGGACCACGCAAATACGTCCTTATATTCCAGGAATATTTTGAATGTTGCAACCTTTAACATCGAGCTCCAATCGTCGCCTACCTAGATATTTCAGGGGTTGGCAGTGTCTCCTAAGTTTGTCTCCTTCACGATGGGGTCTTTGTACTGCATTGGTCTATCCTTTTAGAATTCATATGCCAGAACAACATTCACGTTGGCGTCTCCCTCCTTATACTCTGTGTACTCTGGCGGGAACAACTCCTTCTCGCCTGGCTCGTCCTCAATCTGTAGCATGTGACAAGCAGGGTGAAACACTTCATAGTCTTCCATTTGCTAGTGGAAGAGTCCAATTCAATGAGGAAATGTCATCTTCTGAGCATCTATCAAGTTCAAGTACTCCTTCATCGTTTGGTTCCTTTTGGTCTTTACCTTCGTAGGAGTCCCACTCCCATCTATTTGAATCGTCTAAATCCGAGTCAGACGACGCAAGTTCCTCACTGACAACTTGGGTCCTCAAATCAATTGTGTACTTCCGCCCCCCTTTCTCCATGGAAAGGGTGTTCTTCTTCCAGTCGTGGTTCACCTTTGCTGTAACCAGTCACCCTCTCCCTAAGATGGCATCATACCCCTTCTTCTTGAGTGGAATTACCACAAAATCTAGTAGGAAGGGTTGTGTGTTGATGGTCATCAGCTGGGCCATCAGGGTGCCGAGTGGCTTGATGTCGTGTTGGTCTACACCTACCAAGTTGAATGTGGGTGGCCATAGTGTTGGCTTCCCAAGCTTCTTCCACGTATCCTCCGGCAGCACATTCACCCCTGAACCTCCATCCAAGATGGTGTCTTTGAGGATAGCCTCGAGAATCCCCATCTCTACTACCGCAAGATGTCAACCACCATTTAAGGCCAACAACATTGGGTCAGCCGAGGAGCTGACTGAAACTTCCTCCCGTGTCGCACCCGAAGGTGCCTGCGCAGTGGTTTGTATGGAACTAAAAATGGCGGTTCTCACCTGTGGCATTATCTCTAGAAGGTCCTTCACCCTTATCGACACTTCCATCTGTAGTACTTTCCCAATTATGTTATTTTTGGCTTCCATACGAGATGATGTACTCACCACCTCTTTGTTCCATCATTTGATCATCATCTCATGCTTAGTATTGGCTTTTTCCTCCCATAATCTCTCCTTCTCCGTACAGGGGTCGGGATAAGTGGCCTTTTTGGTCTGAGCCCGGGTGATTGCCAGTACTTCTTTCTCACCAGTTTTCTCAATGTTGAGGAGGTTAACCCCTGACTTGGGGCAATTTGTCTCATCGTGGTCTCCATGACCACACCATCTACACAAGTGTTGTGATGCCTCCTTTTTCTGGCAATCCAGCGCAAAGTGTCCCCACTGGTTGCATGCCCGACACTGAATCATGGGTCATCCCTTGGCATCATACTGCATTTGACTCTGATTATTGTTGTTCTTATTATATCCTCTTCCTCCCCTTTAGTTACTTTTGTACTCACCAGATGATGTCGTGGTGTTAGCTTGAGGATGCGATGTGCCTGTCGTCATTGACGACTTCTCTTGGGTGAAGAGTACTTGGTTCCCACGTGTCTTCATGTTGTAGGGATATTCTTTGGTAGAATGTCCCAACACCTGGCAAATATCGCAGAAGGCCTTTTTTGGACAAGAGCCTTTTGTGTGACCTTCCTCCTTACATTTTGCGCACCATACTTCCTCATTTTTGCTAGTGCTCCCCTTCATGCTCTTGAACTCCTTCATCATGCGATTCATATCCTTTTGAAGGGCTTGCACCTTTTTACTCGACCCCTCGTTGCTGCTACTTCCATCGGAGAAGTCTTCCTCTTCAGAGGATCTGTCTTTCTTTTTCCTGGATGTCTTCCCTTCACTCTCCAGGTCCATTGCCCGGTTATAGGCATTGTTGAAGGATGTGGGGTGTACAATTTTCATTTTTCTTCTGAGTGACGATTTTAGGCCCTCCACAAACTACCTTTTCTTTAACCTGTCGTCGGGCTGGTTATCCATTCTTCCCAACAATTCTTTGAGGTGTCAGCTATATGCTCGGATGGTCTCATTTTTCCCTTGCTTGGTGCTCAGGACTTCTGCTATGATTTCATTATCGTCCCTGAGGAGTCGAAACTCCTTTTTGAAGGCTTTGTGCAATTCATCCCAAGTTGTCAGTTTGCTTTTATCAACATCCGTGTACCAATCGATGGCTACTCGTAGGGTGGCAGGAAATTGTACCATCCATTCCGCCCTATCAATCACGTCATTGGCCAACCAGATTGTCTCACATGTATGACAGTGTCATACGGGGTCTTCTTTCCCATCTCTGGTGAACTTTGGTATTTTTTGTCGATTCGCCATTACGATTCTTGGCGGTGGCCCAGTCTGCCCTCCAGAACTTGAATTTAACCCTCCAAGAACTCCTCCTCTAGGCATTGGTCCTCATGAAGGTACTCTGTCGATATTTGGTATGTTGGGTCCCACCAAGTTGCTTTGACTACCAGGGTGTGATGAGCCTGCCCCAAATAGATTGCTTCTACTACTGTGACCTTGTGTCCTCCCGACACCTTCGGTCGCACCAGTATCCTCAATCTCTATCTCGTCTTCCCTCCTGGTCTTGGCACCTCTGTATGGCATGTACGGCTCTAACATACTCCCATCACCGATCTCATCCAATGTTAGGGAAAGGTCCCCCAACCATTTCCTGGTGGTTTCAATTAGTGTGAAAACCTGGCCCTCACCAGAGCCATTGCTGCCATTTCTGTCGCTTCCTTCCTTGGCAATCCTCTTAATACTTCTTCTTCGTTCTACTTGTTGTTCGAGAATTAACGCTCATTGGGCTGCTTCAGAGTCCCCAATGTATTCCTTCTTATTTTTGTCCTTATTTAGGAGATTGGACATTAATTCTAAATTCTTCTTATTTAATAGAACAATGCATCATATTGAAAAGAACACTTTTTATTAATTCATCCCTGGTATACAATGTATGTCACTACAGTGGAGGTGTTCTTGTTTATTCTCCTTCACCTGTACACATTTAGGGATTATTCATCCCTCGGTCAGTTCCATTGCGCTCCTCCTCTTGGCGCTCGTGAAACTCCCATAGGATTTGTTGTCGGTTATCCCAATTGGTGTCTTCCCTGCGGTTTTGAAGAGCCAAAAATGCATGTGCAAGAAGGTTGGGCAAGTTGCTCATCAAACCATTTACCGTCGGGCTTACACCAAGCGCACTCCACACAACATCCTCTGGAACATCCTCAGTGGTGGCTTCCCTTCGTATGTGTGTTTCAATCACCACCTGGAGGATGCAGGAGAAATCTTTCGTAAGCGCTTTTTCTCCCTCGAATAGTTCTTCGGGCTCTTCATCAGGGTTGTTGCTTGTCCCTTCGGCCATTGGTTGTCCCATTATCCATGTGCCAGGTAGTATACTCCCATGCTCCAGATAAATTTTGGCAACGCTGCCAGATGTTTACCCTCTGGGTGAACAGTTTAGAACATACAGATAGAATACTTAATCCAAAACAATAATGCCATAGATACCAGATAAGATCAAGCAAATATAAGAGATACTATTCCATTCATAATCATGTGTCTCTATAAGGTTCCTGCCATGGTATATAAAGGTACCGAGGGGCAACCATCACACCCATAACTACCATCCCTCATTTACCATACTAACAAAGACAAGTACTACTTAATTAACCATGGTTTTATTCTCGTAAAATATTGCCACCAACAAGCACAAAGTCTTATGTTGCTTCCTCGGGATGAGAAAATAACACTTGAGCTCAAAGTCTCCAAAACACTATAATCCTATCAACCTTTAACCAATTACCTCCGTACCCAAAATGAACTTTTCAAGATAGCAAGACAAAGCACAAAGTCTTTGTATTGATACCCACTTATAATTTTATAAAATTTCACTTACGACAATAAAGTAAATTTGAAAGTATTTAAATGGTTATCTACATACCAATTCTACCTTTCAAATGCTAGAATGTAACACAAAGTTTACAAATAAAATTTGTTCTACTCTTTAACAATACTTCTCCATAATTTTTTAGCTAAATCAAAACAAGATTCTACAATAAGAATGACATAAGAAAACTCTCACCATAAACCACAATGAATTCAACACAAAGTCTGAATGCCAAAGATGTTCTCTTATATGATCAAAATTGCGAAATAACAATATCAACTCAAAGATTCACTTTATTCTTTACTTCGGTAGAGTTTCGTTGCATAAAATTAAAGATGATAATTAAAAAGAGTTCTCTCATATATATAGGAGAGAGGCTATGAGTAAAACTATGAAAGATTTCAACTATCTGTGACTAAGTCAAATTGAGTCATACTTGACTTAGAACTTGTGTGCAAATCTTAGATGCAAAAGCATACATACAAATTGTTAGACAGTTCAAATAACTGGAAGACAACTCAGAGTAGGGGGGGTGAATCAGTTGTCACAGATTATTGGAAACATTAGAAATTTAAACTTTCATATCAGAACCCAAAACATCAATACCAGAATAGTAGATAAATCAACAATAATCACAGAATAAACACCGTCCACATGACACCAATATTTGTATGTGGAAAACCACGATGGGAAGCCTAGCCACAGTTAGATAATACTTATGTAGTAAGTATGTGAATTACAATTGAGGGGCCTGCACTTGTAGGAAGGCCAATAGCCTAGAGCGCACTGCTCATCACAAAAAAAAGCCTCACTGACTACATAGAAATCTAGACTACAATCCGGAGAAGTGTTGAACTACAAAAGATAGCCTCTCCTATGCCTGAGTATAGTTCCAGTTAAGCTCAATACCGGAGGACTAAATCCTCTTACATAAATCCAATTCGATCTCCAATGATCGACCAACTCCTTTGCCTGAATGATATTATATTATTCACACATTACATTCCTTGACCATGACCTCTAACAACAACCATGATGATCTACAATAAGATCTTACATCTATATATACAAACCCTCGACCATAAACAATCAGGTTGGCCACCAGACAATAAACCAATTACATAATTACAAACCATGTCGACCTTAGGCCAAACAAATAAATCAACACATAAGATATCCCAAAAATACATCAATAGGTCATATCTACATGTTCATTAAAGTCAATCCATAACCTAGATCAACCGAGACCAAGTATAGGTCCTATAGCGTCCTAAAATTGCGACACTTGCAATTTCGACCGCATTTGGGTCTTCACGATGGCGACGCAACACTGAACCTGAATGGAGACCCTGAAACTTGTTCATGACATCAAAAACTGCATTTTTTCAGCACCCTGGCCTGATCCTCCCTGCACCCTGTTGTCCCTGGAGGTGGGACCATGGCGCCCAGTGCCCTGGTCCTTGGCCCTATTTTTGGGCCCGGTCTCTTTTGGGTCTCGGGTCTTTATGTTTTCAAATTGGAAAATAATCTTCCTAGGTCGGCCTAAGGTCGGAAAAATCAGTCTTTCAACCCTAATTGACAAGTATATAAACTACATTTCCTCTCCCATTTTGAGGAGGAAGGAAATATGCGTACAAAAGGCGGAAGCGATATTCAAACATTCAAGCATTCAAGCATTCCTTCAAGCAATTGATCATTCTAAGTCTCCATTCAAGGCTAAGTGTTGCATTCAAGACAAGGATTCAATCATTGAAGAGGAGATCACATACCACATACAACATACAACATACAACAACATCTACATTTACATTTACAGCATTCTCATTTCTTGGTTAATTCCAAAACTGGGGTTTGACCTAAGGGCAAACCCCTAATCCCTAACCCCCCAATCGTCCTCTCTTTTCTGTGTGTAGGTTGCAGGTACGCGGCTGTAATTGAAGATCTGGAATCCTTGTGCAAAGACGAATAGATCCCCCTTCGTTTCGCGGATTTTTTGGAGGACCGTGTGCACGTCGGGCGCCATCGTCCCATCAAATTTCACTCAAATTTGTAGGACAGCGTCGTCTCGACATTTTACTACTAATTCCAGGTCCGCAGCTTCATCCTATATTCCTATCTCTGTTTATAAGTGAATCTTTCTCACTTTTCATGCATTCCTAGCTTAATCCTTCTACCTACATTCTTTACAAAAGAGGGTAGCCTTGCTGTCTTAACCCTTGAAACTCATTTAGAATCCAATCTTGCATTGTGTGGGATCGGATCTTTCGGGTTTCAACCCCTCTTTTGAATGTAAAGTCTCCCCTAAGTGAAAACCGTCAACCCTAGTGACCTCCTTCCCCTCTCCTCGAAGTGGTGGGGGGAACACTTAGGGTTCGCTCACGATTTTCCGCTTTACAGGTCCACACACCACATCAATGATCTCCATCCGCCAAGCCTCAAACATGATCACCATTAGCATCCTGAAACTCCACCAGAAGCTACACCAACACCACTTATGCAATTCATCAAAGATCTCCATCAAAAGATTTGTCAGTGAAACCCTCGTCAGAACCAGAAACCAATCTTCTTAAGCAAGCAGGATAGCATCCGATCACAAGACCAAAACCAAATGACCAAATATGAGTATGAGTATCATGAACAAACCAATTCCATCACCAGAACATACCAGAGCCTACCGGATCATGTCAAATCCAAGTTACCTAGAAACCACTCATCTTACCAGGACCAGAAGGGTGTCGGTAAAGCATCCAAACAACTAGTGTTGTCATTAATGACAAAACATCAATGCAACACATAATCCATTCCACCAGATGGCCAACAATCTCCCCCTTTAGCATTGATGGAAACACTAGATGTGAAAAATGTCTAAGTACCAAGAAATGTCAAACAAGTCTCCCCCAATGGAAGACGGCCAATAATCTCCCACATACAACTTTGAATATCAATATCTTCCCCTATGAATAATATCTCTATAAAGCTCTAAGTTTCTCTCTTATCAATATCTCTCCCCTTTTCATTTCTTTTTCACTTTCTTTTTCTTTTTCACGTCAATATCACTCCCCCTTTGACATCAATGCCATAAATTTGACAAAAATATCAAAGCAAAAATATAAACCACTAAATCATAAAGCTGACTAATCCCCCTGAGCAATAGCATCCCACATCAGTGCCAGGATGAACAGTATCTCTGATAATGCATGTCGGACTGATGCCAAACCACATCAATCAAGTCTCTATCAGAGGGGCAGAAACTCCCAATCTATCTCTCAGGTACTCAAATGATTCATTGGACAATGGTTTAGTGAAAATATCTACAATATGCTCTTTAGTGTTCACATAAACCAGTCTAACTTCATTTGCTTCCAAATTCTCCTTCAAAAGTTATACTTGATAGATATGCACTTTGTTTTAGAATGAAATACCGGATTCCTTGATATATCAATAGTAGCAGAGTTATCAAAGTGAATAACTATCCATAAAACTTTTGTACAGTTAGTAGCAGCAGCAACCAACTTCTTTCCAAGAAAGAAAGCTCCACTAGAAGTACTATTCTGGTCATTAACATCTCTAGCCCAATCAACATTTGTATATGCACATAAAGTAAAGTTATCATCCTTAGGGTACCACAAGCCATATTCTGATGTACCTTGCAAGTACCTAAAAATCCTTTTCACTACCATCTCATGATTTTCTCTAGGATCAGTCTGAAATCGTGAAACAATACAAACAACATTCATAATGTCAGGCCATGTCTAAGTCAAATAAAACAGACCTCCAATCATAGATTTGTATATTGTAGGATTTATCGGTGCAGAAACATCTTTTCTTGTCAGTTTCTCACTTGTAACCATAGGAGTACTTACTGGTTTAGAATCTCCCATACCCAATTTCTTCAACAATTCCTTAGCATATTTAGTTTGACATATAAAAATGTCTTTGTTAGTCTGAATAATTTGCAAACCTAAGAAAAATTTCATCTCACCAATCATAGACATCTCAAATTATTTCTCCATATTCCTAGAAAATTCTATGCGTAACTTAACTTCACCTCCAAAGATAATGTCATCAACAAATACTTCAACAATCAGTATATCAACATCAATGATTTATAATATAATATACTGTCAACACTCCCTTAGTAAAACCAAGCTTCAAAAGATATTTATCCAACCTTGCATACCAAGCTCTAGGTGCTTGTTTCAATCCATATAAAGCTTTCCTTAAACTGCAAACCATATCTGTATCATCTGATAGTAAGAAATTATTAGGTTGCTCAATATAAACTTCCTCATCAAGATCCCCATTAAAAAATGCACATTTAACATCCATCTGATAAACCTTATAGTTTTTATAAGCAGCATAGGCAAGAAATAATCTTACAGCTTCAATCCTAGCTACAGGTGCAAAAGTCTCTCCATAATCAATTCCTTCCTTCTGAGAATGTCCTTTACAAACCAATCTAGCCTTATTCCTTATAACTTGACCATCCTCATTCAATTTATTCCTAAAAACCCATTTAGTTCCAATAACATTCTTATTTTTAGGCCGGGGAACCAAGGTCCATGTGTTATTTTTCTCATTTTGATCTAATTCTTCTTCCATAGCTTTCAACCAATATTCATCTTTACATGCCTCAATTACTGATACCAGTTCAACTTGTGAAATTAAACATACCTCATTAGTTATTAGTCTTCTTCTTGTCATCACTTTATTGCTCTTATCCCTAATGATCTAATCTTCTGAATGATTCAATCTCACATAACTCGGAATCCTCTGACTTTCTATTCCTCTTCCCTATTCTTTAGTTACTATAGAGTTCTCTGATACTACCGGAGCAACTGGTTAAACTCTATGTTCTAGTAAAGGTGCTATCGGTTCAAATATAATCATTTCCACTGCCAGTTCCTTCTCATAAACTTTGATTTGACTTTTGTTCAACTCATCTACTTTGACATTAGCACTCTCCATAATTCTCTGCAATCTCTTGTTATAACATCTATATGCTCTACTTTCATTAGAATAACCAAGAAATATGCCTTCATTATATCTAGGATCAAATTCCCCAATAATATCATCTCTCTTGATATAACATTTACTACCAAATATTTTGGAATACTTAACTGTAGGTGTATTGCCAAACCGTAGTTCATAAGGTGTCTTATCGGTATCTCCTTTGATATGTACTATGTTGAATGTATAAACCATTGTGCCCACTACTTCTCTTTAGTAGATATGAGGTAGACTAGCTTCCATCATCATTGTTCTAGTAGCATACAAGATACTTTTGTTCTTCCTTTCCACAACTCCATTCTGCTGAGGTGTCCGAGGAGCAGAAAATTGTCTTCTTATACCATGCTTGTCACAAAATTTATTAAACTCGCCGAATGTGAATTCTCCACCATGATCTGATCTCAAATATTTAATCTTCAATCCTGTCTCAGTTTCCACTTTAGCCTTAAAATATTTTAAACTTTTCAAATGCTTTAGATTTTTCCTTAAGAAAAGTAACCCACATAATTCTAGAATAGTCATCAATGATTAACATGAAATATCTATCACCTTGAAAACTTTTAACTCTGGCAGAGCCACATAAACCAGTATGAATAAGATCAAGAACATCATTTGATTTATCTTGTATACTTCTAAAAGAGGTTCTAACATGTTTACCCATTTGACATTCTTTACATATCGGATTATAGGGCTTCATAATCTAAGGTATATCCCTAACTCCCTTAGTTGAATTGATCTTCACTTTTCAATCAAAATTCACATGACATGACCTTTTATGCCATAGCCAACTCTCATCAACCTGTGTAATCAAACATGTCTTTTTACCGGAGTTCAAATGAAATATATTACCTTTTGTCTGCATACCGGTTGCAATCTCCAAGCCAAATTTGTTAATGATTTTGTATTTCCCATCCTTGAATTGTAATTGAAATCCCTTATCTACTAATTTTCCTTCACTCAAAAGATTATGCCTCAAACCTTTAACATAATAAACATTGTTAGTATTGTTCTTACCATCCAACAATATAGTCCTATTGCCTTTGATCATACATGCCTTGTCATCTCCAAATCTAACTAGACCACCATCAAATTCTTGCAAAGACAGAAACTTCCCTTTATCTCCAATCATATGGTGTGAACAACCACTGTCAATTACCCATTCATCTTTGTCTTCAATTTTAATAGCAAGTGCCTTCTCTTCCAGTGCTAGATCATCTTCCTTGATAGCCAGGAATACCCATTCCTTCCCATTGTCAGATCTACTAGCAGAGTCTTGTGTCGGTTCATCATCAAAATCAGTAATGCCTTCCTCATCCGCTATGTAGCATGATTTGTCTATGTTTTTCTTGTATTTATACATGTTCTGATATCCAGGGTTATGCTTAAATGATCTTCTAACTCTTTCTTCAAATCTTGAATTTCTTTGAGGACATCTAGATGCAAAATGACCAATCTTATTATATGCAAAACATTTAAAAGGTGATTTTCCTTCATACTTACTTCCCATCGGTCCTTCCGGTACTCTTCTAGCAAATAGTGCTTCAAGTTGCTCAAAGTCATCATCTTCTCTCTTCATATCTTCCAATTCCTTTGCAGATAAAGCTTTCCAGTCTTGCTTACCAATTGTAGATGTAGATGCATGAAAAGTAGGTTCAGTCTTCATAGCTCTAGAAGGTCCAAATTCTTCAAGCTCAAAAGCAGATAGTTTCCCAACCAAGGTATCTTTGTTGGCAGATGTATTAGCCAATGTTCTCAACTCATTAATAGTAGTAGCCTTCATTTTCTAAGCTGGTGGTAGGGCTTTCAGGACTTTAGAAATAATTTTATCTTCGCTCAGTTCCATCACAACATTGAATTCTGATAACAATCTCATTTACCCTTTCCATGAATGCAATAATCCTTTCATCTTCTTCCATATTCAGGTTTTCATATCTCACCCTGTAACCATAAAGTTTAGCAATCTTCATTGTAGGGTCACCTTGATTAAGATTCTCCAACTTATCCCATATAGCCTTTCCAGATGATTTGTTAGTTAATCCCATTATTTGTTGATCAGAAAGTGAACACAAGAGGGCTTCTCTTGCTCTGCAATCATTCTCAAGCTCCTTGTCCAGGTTTTTCAGAGGAGGATTGCCAGATACTGAATTATAGGGTGTGACACCATTCTATGTGATCTCCCAAATTTCCTTTCCAAGACATCTTAGATGAGTCTCCATCTGAATCATCCATACTGTGTAATTTGTTCCATCAAGCCTTGGAATATCCCTTCGAAAGATAGCTCCAAAAGAATTGGGTGGACTTGAATTGTTAGCCACCATAGGATCTTCCTCAAGCTGTTAAGCTTCATATAGAGAGGACAAAAGCTCTGATACCAATTGTTAGATAGTTCAAATAATCGGAAGACAACTGAGAGGGGGAGGTGAATCAGTTGTCATAGATTATTGAAACCATTAGCAATTAAACTTTAATACTGGAACCCAAAACATTAATATGAGAATAGTAGATAAACCAATTAAGCATAAAGAATAATCACAGAATAAACACCATCCACATGACACCAAGATTTGTACGTGGAAAACCCGGTAAAGGGAAAAACCATGGTGGGAAGCCTACCCACTGTCAAATAATACTTATGCAGTAAGTATGTGAATTACAATTGAGGGGCCTGCACTTGTAGGAAGGCCAATAACCTAGAGCTCATTTCTCATCATAAAAGGAGCCTCATTGATTATATAGAAATCCATACTACAATCCAAAGAAGTTTTGAACCGCAAAAGATAACATCTCCTATGCCTGAGTACAGTTTCGGTTAAGCTCAATACCAGAGGACTAAATCCTCTTACATAAACCCAATTTTATCTCCAATGATCGACCAACTCCTCTTCCTGAATGATATTACATTATTCGCACATTACATTCCTTGACCATGACCTCTAACAATAACCATGATGATCTACAATGAGATCTTACATCTATATATACAAACCCTCGACTATAAACAATCAGGTCATCCACCAGACAATAAACCAATTACATAATTCCAAACCATGTCGGCCTCAGGCCAAACAAATAATATCAACACATAAGACATCTCAAAAATACATCAATAGGTCCTATCCACACTTTACATTAAAGACAATCCATAACCTTGATCAACTGGGACCAAGTATAGGTCCACACATCACATCAATGATCTCCATCCGCCAAGTCTTGAACATGATCACCATCAGCGTCCTGAAACTCCACCAGAAGCTGCACCTACACCACTTATGCAATTCATCAAAGATCTCCATCAAAAGCTTTTCCGGTGAAACCCCCTTCCGAAACCCGAAACCAATCTTCTTAAGCAAGCAGGATAGCATCTGATCATCAGACCAAAACCAAATGACCAAATATGAGTATCATGAACAAGCCAATTCCATCACCGGACTATACTGGAGCCTACCAGATCATGCCAGATCCAAGTTACCCAAAAACCACTCATCCTACCAGGACCAGAAGGGTGTCGGTAAAGCATCCAAACATCTAGTGTTGACATCAATGACAAAACATCAATGCAACACATAATCAATTCCACCAAATGGCCAACACAAATGGCACTCAAAGTTTTGAATTCTTACTACAAAAATGCACCTACAACTTAAAATATATAAAAATACTAAGTGTCACAAGACACTTCATTATGATCTTGTTTCATGAATTCTTCAATATTTTGTTAATATCTTCATTTGTTCTTCATTAGGTCCTTAAGTATGACTTGTGACAACCTTGACTCGAGTGATTGAACATCAAAGGACAACATAACATCTCCTGCATTTCTTTAGAAGGGAAGCCAATATGACACACTTGAGGACATCCATCTTCTCTTTAATGATAGTCATTTTTCCACTATTATCCCATCTTTATTGTCTTGGGATTGATAACTCAATGATGAACAGATAGTACTAACCTGGTACTGAGAGGAGGGGGTGAATCAATACAGACAAAAATACAGTCTTAAACCGGTTTGACAACAGACACTTCAAATGACTGGCAAATAGTGACACCGATTTGAAATAGAGTGCAACCGGTAAAGCTAAGAATGACTGAGACAAGCATTAACCGGTTACTCACTTAGCTTTTCACTCAACTCAAGACTACACTACCTGTTTATGGTGAAAATGGATAACAATAATAACAATATTGAAAGGCTAAATGAATCCAACCACAAAACCCTAGCCTAACAATCAACAAAGATCCACCATAACATATGAAGATTACCTAAGACAATGCAAATCACATGAAATCACAAAGATTATACCATCACATGTCCTATAGGGTTTTGATCTCCATTCTTCCTATCTCCATTGATCTTGCTTGATATATTTGCTCTCAGATTTTATGTGCACAAGAGCTCAACAAAGAACAGAATGTGGTTGCAAGTAGAATCGTAGTGTAGTCAAGTCCTCCAAATTGTCGATTAGGGTCTGAGTGATTAGAATGATTCATTAGGGTCTGATAATGAAGGAAGCATCTCCTTATATAGAAGACACTATATGAAATGGAGGGATAAGATTGAGAGGTGTAAAAAGGAGGTCGGCTAGAATTAGAGGGTAGGTAGAGGAAATAATAAAATAATGAAAGGGGTAGGTAGTGTAGGAATTAAGAGATGAATGACATGTGTCATGTGTAGAAAAAGCTAATGAATTAATTAAATAAATAAAGATTTATTTAATTAATAGAAGAAGTAGGATAATTAAATAAATTAAATATTTATTTAATTTAGGAAAGGGATAATTTAAATAAATAAATGTATTTATTTAAATGAGAAATAAGGCTAGAAGAGGATAAATGAATTAATTAAATAAATAAGGATTTATTTAATTAATAGAAGAATTAAGCTTAGATAATTAAATAAATAATATTTATTTAATTAGACATGATGATTTTGGGTGTCTACATTTTGCCCCTCTTTGAGACAATGCGGTTTGTCGCGTTGTTTCAAAGAAGATAAGATGAACTGATACAGAGTTGCCCCAGAATGGGAATGATATGCCCCCTCGAGAGATTGGATGAAAATGTCTGGAAAGATTGCAGACAATCTCTCGATAAGAAAGACAAGATATAATGGATTGACTAGATAAAGTGACAAAGTCACAGGATAACGAAGTGTAAAGCGGAAAATCGTGATCGAACCCTAGTTGCTCTCCCCTCTTCTAACTCCGAGGAGAGAGAAGGGAGGTTGCTAGGGTTGATGGTTTTCACTTAAGGGAGATACTTTACATTCAAAAGAGGGGTTGAAACCCACAAGATCCAATCCCACACAAGGCAAGATTGGATGCTAAATGAGTTTCAAGGGTTAAGAAAGCAAGGCTACCCTCTTTTGTAAAGAATGTTGATAGAAGAATTAAGCTAGGAATGCATAGAAAGTGACAAAGATTCGCTTATAAACTGAGATAGGGATATAGGATGAAGCTGCGGACCTGGAATTAGCAGTAAAATGTCGATACGGCGTTGTCCTGCAAATTTGAGCAAAAGTTGTCGGGACGATGGCACCCGAGCGCCACGGTCCTCCGAAAAATCCGCGAAACGAAGGGGGATCTGTTCGTCTCTGCACAAGGATTCCAGATCTTCAATTTCAGCCACGTACCTGCAACCTACACACAGAAAAGGGAAGACGATTGGGGGGTTAGGGATTAGGGGTTTGCCTTTAGGTCAAACCCCGGTTTTGGAATTAACCAAGAAATGAGAAATGCTGTAAAATGTAAATGTCTGTAATGTAAAACAAGTACTAATACCTTGTTGTAAGGATGTTTGTATCCTTATGTGCGAAGGTATAGATGTTGTTGTTTGTTGTATGTAGTATGTTGTATGTAGCATGTAGTAAGTGATCTCCTCTTCAATGGTTGAATCCTTGTCTTGAATGCAACACTTAGCCTTGAATGGAGACTTAGAAGGAATGCTTGAATGCTTGAATGTTTGAGTATAGTTTCCACGCCTTGTACACATATGTCCTTCTTCTTTTCATCTACCCAAATGGGAGAGGAAAATGTAGTTTATATACTTGTCAATTAGGGTTGATAGACTGATTTTCCCGACCTTAGGCCGACCAAGAAACAATAATTTTCAATTTGCAAACAAAAAGACCCGAGACCCCATAGGAGACCGGGCCCAAAATAGGGCCAGGGACCAGGGCGCTGGGCACCATGGTCCTGGGGGACCAGGGTGCTGGGCGCCCTGGTCCTGAAGGACCAGGGCGCTGGGCGCTCTGGTCCCACCTCCCAGGACAGCAGGGTGCAAAGGAGGTTCAGGCCAGGGTGCTTGAAAAATGCAGTTTTTAGTGTCGTGAGCAAGTTTCAGGGTCTCCATTCAGGTTGCGTGTTGCATCACCATCGTGAAGACCGAAATGCAGTCGAAATTGCAAGTGTCACAATTTTAGGATGCTACATTTAGCCCCCACTTTAGCGGGAGTATGTATGCTCATACTTTCGGTAAAGTACAAGGAAACAACATTGAAAGACTTTCACCACGTCAAGGAGGCAAGACACACCAAGCCCCCAGTGGACTAAGGATCTTACGACTTCAATTAACAAAGTAAAAGGGAAGATCACGAGGGAGAACCATGACTGTCAGTAGTAAGGTTCCCTCACTATGAGTCATGTAAGAAAAATACCAAAAAAATTTCAAGGCAAAGCTAAGTTCGCCAAGAAATTTTCAAGTATCCTGAAGGGATAGACAGGGTGTATGCCCCCCTACGTTAAAGCGATCACACACGCCTCAATAGGGGTGATTGTTTTAACGTAGTGATACACATAAGAAATGAGAAAGGAAAGGAGCACGTTATCACAAAGATTTAGCCCCCAAGTGTGAGATAAACCCAAGGATAATAGACACAAAACACAAAGCACAAGGTGACTTCGCTTTCCTCGGGGTCAGTATGCTGTATGATAATTCATGTATATATATCATATGTATGTATGCATAATTGTTCTTCATTCCCCAATCAAGGAAGGTCACCTAGAAGAAGGGAACACATGTGTCTTTTGAGTCAACATGAGGGAGACCAAAAGAGATCTCAATGCTTTGCATCGTCCTCAAGTAGACAACACTAAGGACAACAAATAGAAGAATGAGAATAACATATAGAAGAAGTAACAAAAGAAAGAGAGGAGGAGAGAATCTGCTATGCTAATGAACTAGTCTAGCATGTCATCTACCCCCCGATCTTGCTGATCAATGTTTCGGGAAGGCAGGGAACACGCTAGAGGAGGAACATCCAACACAGCAGATGGAGCTATCACAAGATCCAAACAAGGGCTATGTTCATGTTCCGAGCCACGTTGTTCTTGTCTAGGAGCTAGGATAAGTGTTTTAGAAAATTCATTAGATAAATGGTTATCAATATCAACAAGTTCATATTCACTGTCAGAAGCAAGAGGAGTAACATGTTCATCATCAATAACATTTTCATCTATAGCATCGTCAAGGTTTATAAAAATAGGATCTTTAACTCGCACAGGATCAAGACCATCATGCATCTTATGTTTAGGGGATTTTGGAGAAAATGGAATAATGCTTGTTGAAGGTGTCTTTGGAGATTGCAAAGTTTGAGAAGCAACTGCTTGAGCTCTAAGACAACGCTTTCGTCGGCGTTCACGTGCAGAACGATTTCGTCTAGTCTTAGTAGGAAGTGGAGAAGATTGAGGAGGAGGAATGTTCTCATCCTTATCACTTGGGTGTTTAGGTTGTGGTCTCTTAGGCTGGATAATAGGAGAAGAGGAAGGTCTCTTCTCTCTATAAAAGGACGGAGGAGCAACTGCTCCATATAAAGGAGGAATTTTTGGTTTAGGAAGGAGACCAAGTCCATCATGATGAGGAGGTATAGGTCTACTTTTAGAAGGTTTATTAGGCATAGACATAGTCACATCCATGGGAACGGGTTGGGAATCTTCTTGAGGAAAGACATTAGTTTTATCTTTCAAAGGAAGAACTTCCTTCTCAAGAACGATAGGAATATCAAGTTTAGGTGTTCTAGGTTCACTTAGAGATAGGATCATATCTGTTTTCCACTTTTGATAAGATTTGAAAAGATGATCACTTCGTGGAGGAAGAGATTGGAATTGTTTAGGCCAAAAATAATCAATAGGAACACTAGAAGTTCTTTCAGCTGGTTTAAAGAGACTATGATTGACAGTTACAACTTCACCATTATGGGGAAATTTCAAACATTTATGAATAGGAGAAGCAATAGCTTTCATGGAAGATAGCCAAGGATAGCCAAGCTTCACACGAAATTGTTCGGATGAAGGAATAATAGCAAAGTTCACATCAAGGGATTCAATTGCAAAGTAAAAAGGAATTCTTCAGTAATAACATTAACCATGCACGAAGGATCAATAAGCACTCCACGACAAGGTGTATTCTTGACTTTTGCAACTATGTATAAAGGACCATCAGGTGCTCTAATGGTTTCACTATAATCAAATGTGATGGAAGGTTCTTTAAGGTTTTCTTGCTGCTCTACAAAGTTAATCACATTCGGAGTCATAGACACAAGACCATCAGATGAGAGAGAAGAATCATTAGCCTCAATCGCATTAGAGGTATGAGAAGGTAATGGATCAGTAAAAATCTGAAGATTTTGGTTAAGAGGAGCTACAGATGTGTTGCCTTTATCATTCACTCCAGAAACAGAAATAGTATTATTATCAATCAAATCTTGAATTTTACCCTTTAAAGAAAAACATTTTTCAGTATCATGCCTAGGCTGACGATGAAATTGACAAAAAGCTTTGTTATCAAAATAAGGTGAAGTAATATTTGCAGGATCAATTTGCCTTATAGGAGGAAGAGTAAGCATATTTTGTTCCAATAACTTATTCATAATACTATGCAATGATTCATTCAAAGGAGTATACTTTCTTTCTTTCTTGAAAAACTTAGAAATAGGAGGCACACCTGATGCTGCATTCACATTGTTGTTGATGATGTTTTCATTGAATTTGATGGAATCTCTATTCGGTTTAAACTTCCCAAATGGTTGTTGACTGCTATCACCCTTATCACTCGGAGCCATAGGATGTGATTGTTCCATTTGACTCACAGTCAGTTGATAATTGTGAAGAGTTGCACACAACTGTTGGAAAGAAGTAAACTCAGAAAACAGAAGTTTGTCTCGAATATCTTTTTGTAAATTAGAAATAAAGATTCTTTGAATATCATTGTCAGGCACTGGAAAAGAAATTTGAGCATACAAATGCTTATATCTACCAATGAAATCAGTCACTTTTTCTTTAACACCTTGTTTACAATGCATTAAATCAATCAAGGTAACTTTAGGACTTATATTGTTTTGAAATTGTTCAATGAAAGCATTTGCAAGTTGTTCAACAGAAGTAATAGAATAAGAAGGCAACGAGCAATACCATTGTAGGGCTTTGTCTCTTAATGTTCTAGTAAACAGTTTTGCAAGCAACCTTTGGTCATAAGCAAAATCAGTACATATTGTTTGAAAAGTCTTAACATGTGTTAGAGGATCACCTTTACCATTATAAAGCTCCAAATGCAGGATTTTGACATGTTTAGGGGGAATAGCTCGAACAATGTCAAGAGAAAGTGGGCTCGCAACATCAAATGTGGGCACACTAAACTTAGATTGATTCATAGAGGCAATTTGTTGCTATAAAGAAGAGACAGTTTGTGCAAGATTGTTAATGGTCGCTTCAGTCGAAGAATTCATATTAGATGTGTTAGATTGAGATGGAGGTGTTGTGTTATTGAAAGAAGGCAAAGAGTAAGGTGGTGGGACTCTATGATAATTAGTCATAGGAGATGATTGGACAGGAGGAACACTACAAGGAGGAATAGAATGGTTGAATGAATTGCCCCCTTGTGTCATGTTCATTTGTGGAGATGTAATAGGAACACTCATTGAAGGAATGAATGAAGAAGTTGGATTAAATGAAGGAAGAGGGTTAATTGAAGAAGAAGGATTGCCCCCATGACTAGTAATCACGGGAGGAATGTCTTGTATAGAAGTAGTCATTATGTTTGATGTAAAGGTAGGCATGCTAGCAATAGAAGTTATCAAAGGAATAGAATGATTGACTTGAGTAGGAGGTTGTGTATAACCTAAAGTTTCGGCACAACTCTTCATAGGCATTACATTCGAATCCACAATGTGTGCAATACCACGCAAAATATCAATTCCATTCTTATCACTTTGAAGCATACGTTTTAGACCCTCAATTAAAGGAAGAGCTTGACTATCAGGGTATTCTTGAGACATCCATTGTCGAAAACCATCAAATTGGTTATCCAATTTCAAAAGTTGTTCTACAGAAACCTCATGGAGAGCTTCTTCATCATTAGGAGGATTAGAGGAATTACCCATGTCCTCGTTAAAAAGGCTACTCAAATTAGGTTCCATCTCCTTGGTAATTAAACCTCGGAAAGACTTAATTCTACGGCTTCGTCTAACGGGAATAGTGTAAGTAGGGCTTATTGTTGTAAAACTCATGCACTAGAAAGGGAGAGAAGATTTTGAATTTAGAGGTAGCAATTTTCAGTAAAACCAGCCAATCTTCTAGATTTAAGCTGTTAAATGCAATCACGACAGTCTCCCAAAATTTTGGAAAAAATGTCCGGGACCGTGGCGCTCGGAGTGCACACGGTCCTTGCAACTTTTTTCAAAATTTGCAGGGATGAAAGGTATGATGATTTTAGAGCTAATCTGAAAAAATTGAGTGATTTTACGATATGTAGATAGGCCAAATTGAAGTTGCAATTTCAAAATTGAACCCTACCCAGATTGTCGAAAAAATGCAAAATTTGAATTTTGAAAAAGAGAGGGAAACTGAAATTTTGAATTTTATGATTTTAGAGGGAATGTCAAAAGCAATGCAAGTTTTGAAAATTAAAAATTGACTCAATTTCACGCAAAATTCAATTTTGAAAGCGAAAATTAAAGTTGTTGTAATTAAGCACTTAATTTCAAAAGTCACAAATTGCAAGAATTTGAATAAAGCACTGAAATTTCGAATGAATGCAAACACACTTTTCAGATTTATGACAATAAAAACACAATTTTGACACAAAATTTCAATTTCAATGATTTTTAAATGATTAGGAGCCTTAAACCAAGCAATCACAAGACCCACTTTGACTGTAATTTTGAAAGTGTTATAATTGATAAAATCAGCCAAAATTCTGGATTTTAGCAGAAAAATACAGTAAAATCTTACTCCCGAAATTTCGGAAAAAATGTCGGGGATGATGGCGCTCGGAGTGCACACGGTCCTCGCAACTTTTTTCCAAATTTTCAGGGATGAAAGATATTGTGATTTTATTGCGGAATCCAAAGTTACAGCTGATTTGGAAATGTTTTGATCAGTGAAATTGTCGGACAAAGGTTGAATCAAGAAGGTTTCAAAAATTAGGGTTTTGACACTTAACCACTTAATTTTCAAAATTAAAGCACAAATATGAATTGATAATTTGTAATAGAAGGGCAGATCTGAAACAAGCATTAACAATTAAATATTTCACAAGTTCAATTTTCAAAAAGAAAATTTAGGGTTTTTATGCAATTAACCTCTAAAATTTGTAAAAGATCAAACATGGAAATCCAATCAAGGAATCAAATTTTCAGATCTAGCCATGAATAATCAGAAAGGATGTTCACGTCGGGTTCACCAAAATGTAAAGCGAAAAATCGCGATCGAATCCTAGTTGCTCTCCCCTCTTCTAACTCCAAGGAGAGAGAAGGGAGGTTGCTAGGGTTGATGGTTTTCACTTAAGGGAGATACTTTACATTCAAAAGAGGGGTTGAAACCCACAAGATCCAATCCCACACAAGGCAAGATTGGATGCTAAATGAGTTTCAAGGGTTAAGAAAGCAAGGCTACCCTCTTTTGTAAAGAATGTTGATAGAAGAATTAAGCTAGGAATGCATAGAAAGTGACAAAGATTCGCTTATAAACTGAGATAGGGATATAGGATGAAGCTGCGGACCTGGAATTAGTAGTAAAATGTCGATACGGCGCTGTCCTGCAAATTTGAGCAAAAGTTGTCAGGACGATGGCGCCCGGAGTGTACACGGTCCTCCGAAAAATCCGCGAAACGAAGGTGGATCTGTTCGTATCTGCACAAGGATTCCAGATCTTCAATTTCAGTCGCGTACCTGCAACCTACACACAGAAAAGGGAAGACGATTGGGGGGTTAGGGATTAGGGGTTTGCCTTTAGGTCAAACCCCGGTTTTGGAATTAACCAAGAAATGAGAAATGCTGTAAAATGTAAATGTCTGTAATGTAAAACAAGTACTAATACCTTGTTGTAAGGATGTTTGTATCCTTATGTGCGAAGGTATAGATGTTGTTGTTTGTTGTATGTAGTATGTTGTATGTAGCATGTAGTAAGTGATCTCCTCTTCAATGGTTGAATCCTTGTCTTGAATGCAACACTTAGCCTTGAATGGAGACTTAGAAGGAATGCTTGAATGCTTGAATGCTTGAATGCTTGAGTATAGTTTCCACGCCTTGTACACATATGTCCTTCTTCTTTTCATCTACCCAAATGGGAGAGGAAAATGTAGTTTATATACTTGTCAATTAGGGCTGATAGACTGATTTTCCCGACCTTAGGCCGACCAAGAAACAATAATTTCCAATTTGCAAACAAAAAGACCCGAGACCCCATAGGAGACCGGGCCCAAAATAGGGCTAGGGACCAGGGCGCTGGGCGCCTTAGTTCTGAAGGACCAGGGCACTGGGCGCTCTGGTCCCACCTCCCGGGACAGCAGGGTGCAAAGGAGGTTCAGGCCAGGGTGCTTGAAAAATGCAGTTTTTAGTGTCGTGAGCAAGTTTCGGGGTCTCCATTCAGGTTGTCTGTTGCATCGCCATCGTGAAGACCGAAATGCAGTCAAAATTGCAAGTGTCGCAATTTTAGGACGCTACACGAAGACTGACTCGGGAAATGAATGCGAGGGCTAGGGTAGGCTATAAGATAGACCACGGGGGAAAGAAATCCTCATTGTCATCCACACATCCACGAGAGCAAAGTGCAGAGCGAGAAAAGAGCAGTAGCAGTCAGCATCGATGGCTTTTGTTCACAGATTCGACCGTGTTCGCCGATTCTAGAGGCCAGCAGAGGCAGGAGAGCCGGTGAGTACCACAAAACCTCCTCATACTTTGATGCATTTATTGTTGTCATTAATGCATACTAGGTAATGTAATAAATGCGCGTTTATCTCAAGAAAGCACATTTGTGTCCAAAAATGTGAATTTTCGTCTTCTAGGTCTAATCGACAGTTATGTGATGAACATACGTTGTCGATTGGATAAGCTGCTGAGAGGATACACTCAAGTAGGTCCTCTAGGAATACTAGGATAGATCAAGGCACTTTGTGATAAACAGTGAGTACCAAGATAGAGTACTTTGTGATGAACAGGGAGTACTGAAATATTAGCAGCACTTTGTGATGAACAGGGAGTGCAAATGTGAGCAGCACTTTGTGATGAACAGGGAGTGCAACACACGTAGTACTTTGTGATAAACAGGGAGTACCACTAGGATAATCAGCAACACTTTGTGATGAACAGTGAGTGTCACTAGGGTAGATAGCCATATGCATTTAGATAGTGAGTAGCATTTTGTGATAAACAGTGAATGCCACTATAACTGACATGATTGAGTTGTCTGACTGCAGGAGTATTTGTCGATGCTAGAGTCACGGGAGAGATTCTCATCAACACAGAGGTTGCGACCTGAGTTGTCGTTTCAGGATAGAGCTGCCATTGAGGAGATGGGATTGAGACATATATTGTATGTGCCCGAGTTTCAGGCGAACATGGGACTGCTGACTGCACTGGCAGAGAGATGGCACTCCGAGACTTGCACATTCCATTTGCTGATGGGGGAGATGACAGTCACCTTAGAGGATGTATACAGGATTATGCGGATACCAATTGATGGGGAGCTGATTTTGTATGATCGAGACGGAGATAGGGATGCCCTTAGATGAGTGTTCTAGGATCCAAGACTGAAGATGAGGGTGGGACACGTGGCATGGGATACCATGACATGGATAGGATTAGCACTACCAATAGTGTTGGCAGGAGTGATCAATGAGTTCCTCTGTATCAGTTTTGTACCATTTTGTATAATGATGTAGACACCTGCGGGTGATTGTAGCCATATGATTTTGACATCATTGTATCATGACACTTTTGATTATATATATGAGATGATTCATTTTTGTGGCATCTATATGCATGTGTACCTATGTGATGAGATGTTCTTATAATGTATGTTTTATGATATGGATGCAAATATGTATATAATGAAATGCAATATTTTTGTTCTTTTATGTTTTATATGTGTATGCATGATGCAAATGTGAATGTATGTAATGCAGATGAATATGATAATGCAAATGTAAATTGTGCTAACAGGTGTTGTGTGCAGGATGTGATGCAGTTGTAATATCTATATGTATGTATGAAATGCTTATATGTGGTAATGCAGGTGAAAACTACATGAAATGCAAATGTTTTTGGTGTGTCATTATACTCAGTCATGTGATAGCAGGCTACGTGGACTCAAGAAGGACGATGGAAGTCAATCAAGAAAGGGGGATGAAAGATAGAAGATATGAACGTGAAAGAGCTTCTTGTGCGTTATCATCATTGAGCTTTATTATGGCAAGTAGGTTATGACAATCGAGGCATATGTTCGACCCAG
Organism: Cryptomeria japonica; assembly: GCF_030272615.1. NCBI lineage: Eukaryota > Viridiplantae > Streptophyta > Pinopsida > Cupressales > Cupressaceae > Cryptomeria > Cryptomeria japonica. The sequence continues at coordinate 203,411,561 of NC_081407.1, read as the reverse complement.
AAAGTCATTATACCTGTTTGCATGGAGATAAGACAGTCACAAACAAGGAATGCCCCAGTTCATACTAGACTCACAGTGTCCTCATATCCTTGGACAAGTCATAGCATTACTAAAAGACAATCCACAGACAGCAAATACAAATAGGTGACGATATCCCATCCTCGCCTTTCTAGTCAAAGACATCCTGGAGATAGAATCTCTAGTCAGAGACATCTTAGAAAAGCTAAAAGACATGTCACCAAAAGATAAAATCAAAAGAAAACCAAGACTCAACACCAACATCCACTGTAGTCCTCAAGTTTAGTGTCTCTTGTCACTTGTATAAGTCGAATTTTGATTGTGGTCACAATGTTTACTTTCACAATAAGGATAGATAGCATTGAACCATATGTTGTCTGAGTCTATTGAAAGATTTGATTTGTTGAAGCCCATTGTTGCTGCTGGCTCATCTGAAACTGACTGAATCCATGAAGCTGATACTTTATTGCGAAGAAGATGAAACTTTATTGTGGACTAGCGATGCAAATGTTGCTTTATTGCGGATTATGCGCGAATAGACTGAAGGAAGCTGGAAGAAACTGTACTCCTCGAAACATGTGATGTTCTTAGTTCCACACCCATTACTAGACGTAGGATTTGCCTTAGCCACAGATAGGATCTGATTTATTATGGATGGAAAGGGAGTGAAAAGGGGGGTTTATTATGAATGGCTAACCAATCTTCGGTAGATCAATAACAAGCCATGATGGGAATGGGTAAGTTTATTATGAATGAATAGGTTGTGAGTGTGTGCAAAGTGAAAGGATGAAAGTGAATCCTGAAGGAGGGAGGAGCAATGTCTCTATGCATGGCGCTGGTGACCCAGTTTTCACCATGGTACTTGCCCAGGGTGCCACTGAAGTGGTTTTCATCGTTGGACGAAATTATTTCTCTTTACTTTTTTGATTTTTCAATGTTTTTTGTGTCACAAGGCGCCTGTTTGCTAGGTTTTCACCAAGTAACAATTTTTTTGTTTTATAATTTTTTTTGTATTTTTGAATTTTTTTTTTTTTTTTTCGTATTTTTGAATTAGGATATCCCAAAGAACTATGTGTAGAACCTGCGAAGGTGCATGCTGTTGATAGGATCCTCCAAAGGTTCACCTTCTGTAGTTGAGAGCTGATATGCACCAGATCCATAGGCTGCTGTAACGATGTAAGGACCAAGCCAGTTTGGTTCGAACTTTCCCTTCTTCTCTCTGTCTTGCTGATTCTTGGGGTTTTCTCTGAGAACCAAGTCACCTACCTCAAATGTGCGAGGCTTGACCTTATAATTGTAACTGCAACGTTCCTTGACTGAATGATGTGTATCTTGAGTGACTGTCTTCCTTGATAAAGGAACTGAGATAGAATTACTAGTGTGTGGACTACACAGGCCCGTATGCATGTCACCTGAAGAAGTTTGGGCATCCTTGATAACAAAGTCCTGCACGGAAGCTCCATTAAAGGTCCATGATGTATCGCTAGAAGGGGAAGGATGTGTGGAACGCGTGGATGAGTGATGAAGGCTTATGATTGTGAAAAGAAGTGAAAGTAGGATGGCATGATGGAGACTTAGGATCAACAAGTATGCTTTTTGATTTAAAATTGTAGAACATTTGCCCCCAGTTATTTTGATATTAGGGGAGATCATCTCTTGCTCTTTTTGCTTCATAGGATTTTTATCCTTGACTTTGATTTTTGCAGAGTCCAATAGTTTTTGATTTTGATTTGGACTGAAGGACTTTTCTTTAGTTTTGACTTTTAGATTTTTCTTTTGAAAGCTTGATTTTTGATCCCCAATGAGTAAGGGCTTTTGTAATTCTTGTTGATCCAAGTCTGGAAGTGGAGTGGAAATGGAATGAGTGGATGAAATGGTAAAGCTATGTGAGATCTCAAGAGGGTTGGCGATATGCTCAATAGATTCTTTGTTGGAACCACTCTTAGGACTATTGATATCAAGAGTTGCTTGCACCGCTAGAGGAGATTTGCATTCAGACTTAGTAGCCACAACACTAGGTGGTTCACACCCAATTCCTTGATATTGCAAATTGTTTGTAGATTGTTCTTGTTGACTGAATACCTTAGGAGATAGTGGGAGTTGATCAACATGAAAGATATACTCACCACATCCCATGTCTTTAAACTTGAAATTTTCTTTATGCTCTGCTTGTTTGGATGTAGAAGCTTTCAATGATTCTGGATCCACATATGCTGATGAAGTAATAGCTTGTCGATTGACTGGAATTGTTATTTCTGATTGAGGTTGCAGATTGTTGCAATATATGAATGGATTTGGATCTGCTTTGATGGTCACTTCAACTCCATTGTGAGGGAACTTGATACATCGATGATATGTAGATGGGACTGCACTCATCTCATGAATCCATGGACGTCCTAGCAATATGTTGTATGTGAGATCAAGGTCTAGGACTTGACAAACCACATCCTTTGTAACTGGCCCAACTCTGAGGGGCAAGGTGACTATGCCTTTGGATGAATGTTCTTCATCATCATATGCTTTTATAGTAATTTTGTTTGTAGAATTCACAGCTTTGTCAGAATATCCCAATTGTTTAATAGTGCTCAATGTACAAATGTTCAGACCTGCTCCTCAATCTATCAGGACTCGTTTGATTCTATGTTTGTGTATGAAGGCTTCAATGTATAAAGGTGCATTATGTGGCTGATTTATGGAGGTGTCATCAGCTTCTGTGAATGTAAGGGAGTGTGGAATGGAAAGGTATCCCACCATGGCTTGAAACTGGTCCACGTTCAGATCAGTAGGGACAGAAGTCTCTCTCAAAGTTTTGTCAAGAATAGCTTTATGAGCGGGGGATATGCGTAAGAGCTCAAGGATGGAAATGAGCGCGAGTGTCTTCCCTAACTGTTCTACAAGGTCATACTCAGGCTTGGTTGATGAAGAAGTGGTATTTTTAGTGGAGGCACCTGGCAACGTAATCTTACCTCGAAGGGTTGTAACATGATATTCGGAGGTATGTTCGGAAGAATATCCAACACCTCTTAGGACAATCTTGGGTCACTGAGGAGGATTCTCAGGGTTTTTGTTCTTGATGGTAATAGTAGAGATATAATTGTCCATTGAGATGTGATTGATAGTTGAATCATAGTTGTAGGATGCTCTGGTATAGTTGGTTTGATCCTCTGTGGCTTTAGCTTTTCCCTTGTCATGTTTTGGGAATGGTTCCTTAAACATCTCATGTTCTTGATTGGAGGAATGTCCCTCAATCTCAATGTCACCTCTATCAATGAGATCTTGTATGATGTTCTTCAGTCGATGACAATTTCCTGTCTTATGACCCTTGCTCTTATGAAATTCACAATATTCATCATCATTCCACCAATTTGGTTTAACCTTTGGCTCATATGGAGGAAAATCTGGAATAGTGATTACCTTGTTTGCCACAAGCTTTTTGAAGACTGATTCAAGTGGTTCTCCCAATGGGGTGTACTTCCTTTGTGATCTAGAAGTTGTTTGAGTATTCACTTGATTGTTTGTAGAACTTGATCCCGAAAAGATGAATTTGGGTCGCACTGTGTTGGCATCAACAACACCGTCATTGATTGTGTTCTTGTTTTTATTCCAAAATCTTGGCTTGTCTTTTCCTTTAAAGTCATCTTTGTTTTCCTTGAATATCTTAATGATTCCTTGTTCAATTAGAACCTTTTCTGTTGCTAAGCCTTTTTCAATTACGTCCTTGAAAGTGGACAAACAAGCTTTTCTTAGATCATAGCCAATGTCCCTGTTAACATTTTGTGTGAACATTTCTACCATTTGTTTCTGTGGAATTTCACAAGAGCATCTGCTGGCTAGATTTCTCCATCTTTGCAAAAATGATGCAAAAGACTCTCCTTCTTTTTTCTTAGTATTGCACAAAGTAGTGATTGAGATATCTGTCTCTATATTATAGGAGAAATGTTGAATAAATGCCTCTGCTAAGTCACCCCATGATTTAATACCAGGTGGGAGTTGGGAGAATCATTCCATAGCTTGATTGCCTAAGCTTTGTGGGAACAATCTCATCAAATATGTCTCTTCTGCCGCTACCTCAATGCAAGCTGTGAAAAATTGTCTTATGTGTGCCTTGGGGTCTCCTTTTCCTCTATACTTATCAAATTTAGGCGTCACAAAGTGTGCAGGAAATGGAGGCATTGGAATGCTCTTGTCAAATGGATAAGGACATATGTCTCTCATTGTGTACGTTGGCTTTGGTGTATTTATGTCCTCCATTTTCTTTTGTAAATCTTTGATTTGTTGCTCCAAATTGCTCTTAGGTGGAGATCGACTTCTTGAACCATATCCTATGTTTGAAGCACCAATTGGAGGAGGAGCTTGTTGCATATCTGGATGATATTGATCATACACATGTTCATATGGAGGAGGTCTATATTGATATGGCATATATGGAGCACTTGGTATAGATTCATGTTGAGGAACGCCATATCTATTTTGCGCATGTATACCATATTCTACAGGCATGTCATGTTCTATTGCGTTGCCCCCAAATTTGACATGGGGTTTCCTTGTGTCCAAATTTTGAGCATGCCTTTGAATATCCAATTGTTTTGGTTGATCCATAGCTTGAGCATATCCATCTGCATAAGGCTTCCATAATGGTCTTTGAAGGTAAGTATCATATGTTTGAGCATGTGTATGTGGGACTTTTGGTTTTTGAAGCAAAGTTGATGGTGATTCAGGTACCATATGTGGTCCTCTATTTCCTCCACTATTAGGTCTCCTTTGATCCATGTTGGAGTGAGTTTTTTGCAAAGGTCGGTTTTTCATAAGTTGAGACATGTCAAAATCATGAGGTATCTTGGCTCCACTTTGTGCCATCATGTGTAAAAAGTATTGTCTATCCCTCCTCATTATTTCTTCAACCAATCTATTGAAATGGGGATTCATAATGGATTCTTCTACATCTGCTGAATGTATTGAAAAGTTGTCCACATTGTCATTGTGTGTAGCATTGTTGTTTGTAGTGTCCATGTTCTCCACATTTGGAATGTTTCTATAGACATCCATGTCCGGCAATGTAGTGTGATCAGTATTGAAAAATAAATCATTGTCATACTCATAAGAACTCATGTTTGCGGACTCTTGAGCCTCTTTAGTTTCTCTCCTAGATTTTTGAAGACGGGTTTCAACCATGAACTAGGTATTGACCAAGATGTGTAAGACTAGATGAAAATGAAAAAAAAGTATGGAAGACCAAGAGTTGAATGGAATGTAAATGAATCTGAGGTGTACTTGCAATGTCCAAAGTGTAAGACCAAGTATGTATGTAGTAGAGTAGGTGTGACTTCCAAAGAGAGGATAGTTTCTCTTGATGAGGTAAGCTGACCTTGACTCTAAGTAAGACCAAATGAGACCCAAAGGTAAGAAACCTTGATGAGGGACCACTTAGCAAAGTGTAGTTGTATGTAGTTTGTTGACAAAGTATGATGAGGACAAGCAAGTGACCTTTTGACTCAAGTTTAGACAATTGTGAATGTAATGAGAGATGTAAAGCAATGATGGACTATGTGAGACCCAAAGACAGGTTGAATGCTAGATGAAACCTGAAGAAACAACCTAGGAAGCTCAAGTATTCCGAAACTGATTTCTCTTGTTTGCTGGACTGTAAAATTTTTCCAATTTGTGAAGTTGTTGGTTGTGACCAAATCTGAATGTTTGACTATTTTTTGTGACAAGAGGACATAATGTTGATGAGGACTCAATGTTTGCAAGTGTTTAGACTCAAAATGACTCCAAGAAAAGTGTGTTGTTTGATGTAAAGTTGTTTTGCATACACTTGAAGACACAAAAGACACAATGTTTTGTTGTTTGGTCTTGAATGTTTGAATGTTTAAAATAAGTCAAGCACAATTCTTATGGCTGGCCAAGACAATAGTTGTTGATCCCACATGGGGTTTTACCCCTGAGGCTACGCTATTCAGAGCGGATACTTAGATGCTTGACCTCACTGGCTCCACCCTCGGCACTCACTTCTCGGGTCAGCCAAGCATTAGTCCCCATGAAAACTCCCCATGGCAAACTTTGTATCTCTACTAAGAACCGTATGTGTGTGGGCCGCTACCAGAGGTCTGACCTCCTGCCCCAACAACTAGAAGGATTTGGGCCTCTAAAACAAAAAGGTGCTAGTAAGGGCATCCGCTCATGTGGCCATACATGCGGTACTTTCAACTCTGTAAATACAGAAGGCTCCCAGCTGGTAGGGGTTACGCCCTACAATTGATCAAATAAATTTGATCAAATGGGTTTATGGGGAGACATAGTGTCAGTATGAACTAATCAGCACATGTTATTCATAGTTTTCACCATGAATACATTTGATTATAGTGGTTCGGATGAGGTGGGTTTTCCTCGCTACCACTTGGGTCGTTCTCTTCTCACTAGTAGTCCTAATGACCACACGGGAAGACAGACCCTCTAAAGATTAAACAAAAAGAGCCTATTGCTCAAGACACAAAAGACAATGATTCAATTTTAGTGCACCAATTGAAGTGTTTGCTAGTCTATGAAAACAAGGTACACAATAAAAATCCAAAAACCCTTGCCAAGGACCTGCAACAAAGATTTATTAGTAGTTTGGATTGTTTCAAATGATCACCCCTTCCTGCAAGCACACAAGTTAGGTAAATTTTAGATCCAAAAGACTTTGTGAAATAGGGGCCTTCAACAATGCGTTTTGTTGACCAATTCAAAGACCTGATTCATCATAAAAAAAGACCACCTGTAAAATTTCAAGAGATTTCCAGAAATGTAAGAAAATCCAAAAAATTTGCTAATTTGCTCCAAAAATTAATTTTTTATGAAAAATCATAAAAAATTCATATAAAATGCAAAATCGATCCAAAAAATCTGAAATTTTGAAGAAATTTTTCTAATACTTTTCTTGACTTGCACGAAAACTTTTATGTCAAAATTTGAAGCCGTTTGTGAGATCTGATCAAAATAAAGAAAAACCCTAATTTTTAAAGATTTGATTTTTAGGGAAATATTTTGCATCAAAATTAAATTCACAAAGAATAGATCCTATGTATAATTATGAGATATTTCCAAAAATGTTAGAAAATCTGAAAAATTCTCTCATTTTCTCTCAAAATTAATTTTTTATGAAAAATCATAAAAAATTCCTAGAAAATGAAAATATGCTACAAAAATTCTAAATTTTGGATTGAGAGCTCCTGATACTTTCTTCAACCTGCAAAAAAAATTTGGTACAAAATTTCCTATCCGTTTGTGAGATATGATCGAATCTCTCCAAGATCTTGATTTTGTGTCCAAAACCCTAGCTGCACAAGGTTATTCTCCAAATTGTTTTACAAAATAGCAATATAGGGTTAGAAAAATCCGCAAAAAACATAGATCTAAGAGAAATCCATGTCCCACGGGGCGTGCCAAAATGTTTATTATGAAAGTGGATAACAATAATAACAATATTGAAAGGCTAAATAAATCCAACCACAAAACCCTAGCCTAACAATCAACAAAGATCCACCATAACATATGAAGATTACCTAAGACAATGCAAATCACATGAAATCACAAAGATTATACCATCACATGTCCTATAGGGTTTTGATCTCCATTCTTCTTATCTCCATTGATCTTGCTTGATATATTTGCTCTCAGATTTTATGTGCATAAGAGCTCAACAAAGAACGGAATGTGGTTGCAAGTAGAATCGTAGTGTAGTCAAGTCCTCCAAATTGTCGATTAGGGTCTGAGTGATTAGAATGATTCATTAGGGTCTGATAATGAAGGAAGCATCTCCTTATATAGAAGACACTATATGAAATGGAGGGATAAGATTGAGAGGTGTAAAAAGGAGGTTGGCTAGGATTAGAGAGTAGGTAGAGGAAATAATAAAATAATGAAAGGGGTAGGTAGTGTAGGAATTAAGAGATGAATGACATGTGTCATGTGTAGAAAAAGCTAATGAATTAATTAAATAAATAAAGATTTATTTAATTAATAGAAGAAGTAGGATAATTAAATAAATTAAATATTTATTTAATTTAGGAAAGGGATAATTTAAATAAATAAATGTATTTATTTAAATGAGAAATAAGGTTAGAAGAGGATAAATGAATTAATTAAATAAATAAGGATTTATTTAATTAATAGAAGAATTAAGCTTAGATAATTAAATAAATAATATTTATTTAATTAGACATGACAATTTTGGGTGTCTACACTACCATTTCACCCTTATGCATAAACAGGTAATCTATCATCAGATCATAATAATAGCTAGTTCAACATGTTTTATGGACAGGCATAAAACACAAAACTATCATGTGCTTGACAGACAATAAGAAAGCATCAGAAGATAAAAGCATCACACATGACACACATATTTTTCATGTGGAAACCCAACTGGGAAAAACCACTGTGGGGATGAATACCCACAAGCTATTTTTCAACTCTTGAGAAGTCTGCTCTGTTAGGAGCCTTGTCCGGTTAGAGACATTACAATAGGTTCTGCTAGGAACTGATCCTGTTAGGGATCACCCGATTAAGGGATGGCTAGAATACCCGATTAAGGGTTAAACCCTGTTAAAGGTTACCTTGTTAGAGGATTTCAAGAGCTCAATAGCTAAAGGATTTCAAACTCAATAGCTTTGAATTACCCTATTAAAGGATTTACAACAAGTCAGTTAAGGCTACCCTGTTAAGGGATTTTCCAACTTTTGAGGTGGTTAGAGATCAACAGGTATTACAATGATCTGGTAACAGCACTCAATGCCAATGCAGATCCGCTTGAGCTCCTCTTCACCTTTTGCACTTACACTCTGAGGTATCACTACTCTCCTTTGGGTTTGGCAAGAATCATGTATCCCTTCTCTTGGATACACACACACAACTTTTGCCAACAACCTTGGAAGGAGACACAACATCGACCTTATAGGAAAACAAATAGGTCGGTAGTATAAACCCTAAACCCTAAACCTGTTAGGTTAAGGATTTCAAATAGTTCAATCCTGACCGTTGAGCACACTGCATTAAATGTAGCAGTTCTTGATCCAATCTCAAGACATTCTCCATCGTCCATTTCCACCGATTTTATGGCAGCTAATAACCCATCACACATTATCACCGTTTTACAGACTTCTCACATCCCCGAGGTAGATAGGAACAATCTCCTTCATGCAAGATCCTTCACGCGCACAAGGCTTATGTGGCAACACGATCTGTTCTTTGTTACCATGCTAACTCATCACACAAAGTCACTGGTTGAGCCACACAGGCTTGAAGTACTCAAACCAGAAACCCTGAAGTTGAGACTACCAACCGGTAGTCATACAACACTTCCATGAGCCGGTTCACATAACTATATGTAGGTTCATCATAAACAAACACATCGCTTCACTTTGGCACAAATGTCGGTTCACAGTGTTCTACCGGTTCTCTCATATGCCGGTTCTCACTTCTTCAGCATATTGACATCAATGACAATATAAAATGTCATGCTTCACTTTGGCACAAATGTTGGTTCATAGTGTTCTACCGGTTCTCTCATATGTCGGTTTTCACTTCTTCAGCATATTGACATCAATGACAACATACAATGTCATTATGTCCTCATACTGGTTCACATAATGCCAACAATCTCCCCCTTTGGCATTGATGGCAATAAACAAAGATATCTTCTCCGCTTCACATCTTCTCCCCCTTTGACAATAATGCCAAACTGGAGGCACAAGCTTCCCTGTTCCATTATGTTGCTCCCCCTGAGGAGTAGCATCCTTCAACACATCAATCCTGAAGAAAAATTTGACTATGCAATACCTAACTGATGTGGAGCATATACCTTTAGTTTACCTCCTGAAGGGGCAACACCTCTAATTCACCTCTTAAGTACATAAATGTAGGCTTTGGGAGAGGCTTGGTGAATATGTCTGCTAACTGCTCCTGACTGGAAACATGTTCCAGTGCAATCTCTTTGTTCTGAACCTTTTCCCTCAAGAAATGATACTTAAGCTCAAAGTGCTTGGTTCTAGAATGTAAAACCGGATTCTTGGATATATTAATTGCACTAGTATTGTCACAAAATATACTTACCAGTTCAGATACAAGAACTTTGAAGCCATTTAGTACATGCTTCATCCAAATTGTCTGAGTGCAGTCCATGAAAGCTGCAACATACTCTACTTCTGCTGTAGACTGAGAGATACAACTCTGCTTCTTACTCATCCATGAGACCAATCTACCACCGAGAAAGAATGCACCACCTGTTGTGCTTTTCTGGTCATCTATATTGCCTGCCCAATTAGCATCTGTGTATACTCTCAAGTTGAAGTCGTTGCTATAAGGATACCATAATCCATAGTCAATAGTTCCCTTCAGATACCTAAGAATCCGCTTGGCTGCAACCAAGTGATATTCTCTTGGGCTTTTCTGGAATCTTGCAGTAATGCCAATTGCATGTGCAATATCCGGTCTGCTATGCACTACATAATGCAACTTACCAATCATTGCTTGGTATTCCTTCTCATCAACCAATTCTGAGTCATCTTCTTTAGATAGTTTACAATTGGTGACCATTGGAGTACCAACCGGTTTGCTATCTTCCATACCAAAGGTCTTCAACACCTCTTTGACATACTTGGACTGAGTGATAAAGATTTCATCCTTCATCTGTTGGATCTGCAGTCCAATGAAGAATTTAATCTCCCCTATGAGTGACATTTCAAATTCTTTCTTCATCTCATCTACAAACTCATGACTCATCTTGTCATCTCCACCAAAGATAATGTCATCAACAAATACCTCACAGATCAGGATCTGATCTCCTCCAGACTTCAAGTAGATATTACTATCTTCACTTGTTCTCTCAAATCCAATCTTCACAAGATGTGAATGCAAACGTTCATACCATGCTCTAGGTGTCTGCTTTAGTCCATATAAGGATTTATGTAGCCTACATACCATGTTACTGTCTTCAGATAGGAAAAACCCATCTCGTTGCTCAATATACACCTCCTCTTCAAGTACACCATTTAGGAATGCAGATTTTACATCCATTTGATATACTTTGAAACCTTTAAAAGCTGCATATGCAAGAAGCATACAGACTCCTTCCAATCTGGCTACGAGAGCAAAGGTTTCACCATAGTCTTCTCCTTCTTCTTGAGCATATCCTTTGCACACTAATCTAGCTTTGTTCCTAATCACTATGCCATCCTCATTCAGCTTATTTCTGAAAACCCATTTAGTACCAATGAAATTTTTTTGCTCTGGTCTGGGTACCAAAGACCATGTACCATTTTTCTCTATCTAGTCAAGTTCCTCTTCCATTGCCTTGATCCAGTCTTCATCCTTATGTGCCTCTTTGAATGATTTAGGCTCAAATTCAGAGACCATACCTGAGTTTTCTCTGACCTTTCTTCTTGTGAGGATTCCTGCATCCTTATCTCCTATGATATGCTTAGGATCATGATTCAGCTTGACATACCGAGGAATGGTCTTGATAGATTCCTCTTGCTTTTCTTCTTCATCCTCATCTCCATCAGTATCAACATCTACATTTGCCGGTGTAGGAACATTGTTACTGGTACTCGGTTGGCTATCAACCGGTTCCCAGAAGGTTGCAACCAGTTCGTTTACCGCTTGCTCACTGTCGATTTCCTTAGTTTTCTCATAGGTTTCATCAACTCTTACATTGATGCTTTCCATAATTCTCCAAGTCCTTTTGTTGAAACACTTGAGAGCTTTTCTCTTGGTGGAATATCCTAGGAATATTCCCTCATCACATTTCGCATCAAATTTGCTCTGGTGTTCACTCCTCTTGATGTAACATTTGCTACCAAACACTCTAAAGTAGCTAACCATAGGTGTCTTACCGGTCCAATATTCATAAGGAGTTTTATCCTTAGCTTTCTTGATGAGTACCCGGTTCATTGTGTAGACTACAGTGCTCACCGCTTCTCTCCAAAAGGTGTGAGCTACCTTTCCTTGAATCAACATGGTTCTAGCTGCTTCAACCACAATCCGGTTATTCCTCTCTACTAGGACATTTTTCCGTGGATTCTGGGGGGCAAACAATTGCCTCTTGATGCCATGTTCTTCACAGTACTTGTTGAATTCACCAGAAGTGAATTCCCCTCCTTGATCAGTTCTCAGGCACTTGATCCTTTTATCGCTTTCCTTCTCCACTAATGCTCTGAAAGCTTTAAACTTTACAAAGGCTTCAGACATGTCTTTCAAGAATGTGACCCACATCATTCTTGAGCAGTCATCAGTGAGAATCATGAAGTACCTATCACCCTGCACACTTCTAGTTTTAATAGGACCACAAAATTCACCAATTCACCATTCTTTCCTTTGATTTTGTAAACTCCATTCTTGAATTCCAGAGTGAGGCCATTGTCATTGAGCTGGGCAACACTCATAAGGTTGTGTCTAAGACCATCAACCCAATACACATTGTCAGCACTACTCTTTCCATTTGGAGAGATGGACCCTCTGCCTTTGACCATGCATGGTGCATCATTGCCAAAGTGAACCACACCACCATCATACTCCTCCAAGGATGGAAACTTGCTCCAGTCACCATTCATATGGTGAGAACAACCATTGTCAATGATCCACTCATTGGAATTATCAAACTGGGAGACAAGAGCCTTCTTGTCTGACACATCTTCCTTGATAGCAACAAACACAATATCTTCATTTTCTTCATCCTCTGATTCTTCATATGTGACACCTTCATCAACTACCACAAAATAGTTTCTCTGGTTTCCTCCTTTGAATTTCTTGAACCTTTCTGGTTTGTCCTTGTTGTCACCATTAGGACAGTTTATAGCAATATGTTTTATCTGGTTACAAGAAAAGCATTTCAAAGGTAGCTTACCTCTGTATTTGCCAGTTCCTTTAGGAAGTTTCCTAGAAAAGAGAGCTTCAAATGCCATCAGAATCTCCTCATCATCCATTTCTCTGCCCTGTCTTGGTTCACCACTAGTGCTAGCTTCTTTTCCTTTTCTGGATGGTACTGCAGAAGCTTTAAAAGCTGATTTAGCCTTTTGAACACTACCATCGAAACTATTTAACTCATAGGTTGTCAACTTTGCAATGATGGAGTCTAGGGATACCTTAGTCTTGTCTATTGATCTTAGCTCTTGAATAGCAGCAACCCTTATTGCATAGACTGGCAATAGGGATCTCAGGACTTTGCTTACCACAGTGGAATCTTCTATTTTACCACCTACACTCTTGATATCTCCAGCAACTATTTTCATTCTTATTCCATACTGTTGAATGGTCTCACCTTCAACCATCTGCATATCTTCAAACATCCCTCTAAGGCTTTCTTCCTTATCCTGTTTTACATGCTCATCATCACCATAGATATTTTCAGGAGCATCCCATACCTCTTTGGGATTTACCTTATCTTGAACATCAATAAACTCAATGTCAGATAAACTACTAATTAGGGCTTCCAAGACTTGCCCATTCTCCTGCATCTCTCTCTTTTGGTCATCGGTAAGGGTACCGATAGGAGCAACATAGGCAGTCTCAACATAGCTCCAGTGTTGAGCACCCATGCTTCTGATGTATATCTTCATTCTGTCTTTCCATATACTAAATTTTTCTCTGTTAAACTTTGGACCTTCCCTCTTCATCATTAGATTGGGATCTTTACCTCAAGCGGTTAAGCTTATAGCACAGAGGACCTGGAGGACACTCTAATACCAATTGATAACTCAATGATGAATGGATAGTACTAACCCAGTACTGAGAGGGGGGGTGAATCAATACAAACAAAAATATAGTCCTAAACCGGTTTGACAGCAGACACTTCAAATGACTAGCAAATAGTGACACTGGTTCGAAATAGAGTGCAACTGGTAAAGCTATGAATGACTGAGACAAGCATTAACCGGTTACTCACATAGCTTTTCACTCAACTCAAGACTACACTACCATTTCACCCTTATGCATAAATAGGTAATCTATCATCATATCATAATAACAACTAGTTCAACATGTTTTATGGACAGGCATAAAACACAAAACCATCATGTGCTTGACAGACAATAGGAAAGCATCACACATGACACACATATTTTTCACATGGAAACCCAACTGGGAAAAACCATAGTGGGGATGAATACCCACAAGCTGTTTTTGAACTCTTGAGAAGTCCGTTCTGTTAGGAGCCTTGTCCGATTAGAGACATTACAATAGGTTTTGCTAGGAACTGATCCTGTTAGGGATCAGTTAAGGGATGGCTAGAATACCCGATTAAGGGTTAAACCCTGTTAAAGGTTACCTTGTTAGAGGATTTCAAGAACTCAATAGCTAAAGGATTTCGAACTCAATAGCTTTGAATTACCCTGTTAAAGGATTTATAGCAAGCCAGTTAAGGCTATCCTGTTAAGGGATTTTCCAACTGTTGAGGTGGTTAGAGATCAACAGGTATTACAATGATCTGGTAACAACATTCAATGCCAATGCAGATCCGCTCGAGCTCCTCTTCACCTTCTGCACTTACACTCTGCAGGTATCACTACTCTCTTTTGGGTCTGGCAAGAATCACGTATGTCTTCTCTTGGATACACTCACACAACTTTTGCCAACAACCTCAGAAAGAGACACAACATCGACCTTATAGGAAAACAGATAGGTTGGTAGCATAAACCCTAAACCCTAAACCTGTTAGGTTAAGGATTTCAAACAGTTCAATCCTGACCATTGAGCACACTGCATTAAATGTACCAGTTCTTGATCCAATCCCAAGACATTCTCCATCGTCCATTTCCACCGATTTTATGGCAGCTGATAACCCATCACACGTTATCACCGTTTTACAAACTTCTCACATTCCCGAGGTAGATAGGAACAATCTCCTTCATGTAAGATCCTTCACGCGCATAAGGCTTACATGGCAACATGATCTGTTCTTTGTTACCATGCTAACTCATCACACAAAGTCACCGGCTGAGCCACATAGGCTTGAAGTACTTAAACCGAAAACCCTGAAGTTGAGACTACCAACCGATAGTCATACAATACTTCCATGAGTCGATTCACATAACTATATGTCAGTTCATCGCAAACAAACACACCGCTTCACTTTGGCACAAATGTTGATTCACAGTGTTCTATCGGTTCTCTCATATGCCAGTTCTCACTTCTTTAGTATATTGACATCAATGACAACATACAATGTCATGATTCACTTTGGCACAAATGCTAGTTCACAGTGTTCTACCGGTTCTCTCATATGCCTGTTCTCACTTCTTCAACATATTGACATCAATGACAACATACAATGTCATTATGTCCTCATACTGGTTCACATAATGCCAACAATGTCCTCCTTTGGCATTGATGGCAATAAACAAAGATATCTTCTCCGCTTCACATCTTCTCCCCCTTTGACAACAATGCCAAAGTGGAGGCACAAGCTTCCCTGTTCTATTATGTTGCTCCCCCTGAGGAGTAGCATCCTTCAACACATCAATCCTGAAGAAAAATTTGACTATGCAATACCTAACTGATGTGGAGCATATACCTTTAGTTTACCTCCTGAAGGGGCAACACCTCTAATTCACCTCTTAAATACATAAATGTAGGCTTTGGGAGAGGCTTGGTGAATATGTCTGCTAACTGCTCCTGACTGGAAACATGTTCCAGTGCAATCTCTTTGTTCTGAACCTTTTCCCTCAAGAAATGATACTTAAGCTCAAAGTGCTTGGTTCTAGAATGTAAAACCAGATTCTTGGAGATATTAATTGCACTAGTATTGTCACAAAATATACTTACCGGTTCAGATACAGGAACTTTGAAGCCATTTAGTACATGCTTCATCCAAATTGTATGAGTGCAGTTCATGAAAGCTGCAACATACTCTGCTTCGACTGTAGACTGAGAGATACAACTTTGCTTCTTACTCATCCATGAGACTAGTCTACCACCGAGAAAGAATGCATCACCTATTGTGCTTTCCTGGTCATCTATATTGCCTGCCCAATCAGCATCTGTGTATACTTTCAAGTTGAAATCCTTGCTATAAGCATACCATAATCCATAGTCAACAGTTCCCTTCAGATACCTAAGAATCCGCTTGGCTGCAACCAAGTGAGATTCTCTTGGGATTTTTTGAATCTTGCAGTAATGCCAATTGCATGTGCAATATTTGGTCTGCTATGCACTACATAATGCAACTTACCAATCATTGATTGGTATTCCTTCTCATCAACCAATTCTGAGTCATCTTCTTTAGATAGTTTACAATCAGTCACCATCGGAGTACCAACCGGTTTGCTATCTTCCATGCCAAAGGTCTTCAACACCTCTTTGACATACTTGGACTGAGTGATAATGATTTCATCCTTCATCTGTTGGATCTGCAGTCCAATGAAGATTTTAATCTCCCCTATGAGTGACATTTCAAATTCTTTCTTCATCTCATCTGCAAACTCATGACTCATCTTGTCATCTCCACCAAATATAATGTCATCAACAAATACCTCACAGATCGGGATCTAATCTCCTCCAGACTTCAAGTAGATATTACTATCTTCACTTGTTCTCTCAAATCCAATCTTCACAAGATGTGAATGCAAACGTTCATACCATGCTCTAGGTGCCTGCTTTAGTCCATATAAGGATTTATGTAGCCTACATACCATGTTACTATCTTCAGATAGGGAAAACCCATCTCGTTGCTCAATATACACCTCCTCTTCAAGTACACCATTTAGGAATGCAAATTTTACATCCATTTGATATACTTTGAAACCTTTAAAAGCTGCATATGCAAGAAGCATATGGACTCCTTCAAATCTGGCTACGGAAGCAAAGGTTTCACCATAGTCTTTTCCTTCTTCTTGAGCATATCCTTTGCACACTAATCTGGCTTTGTTCCTAATCACTATGCCATCCTCATTCAGCTTATTTATGAATCTTAGATTGCCATGACAATAATTTGACAAAAAAAAAACATAAAAAAATAATCCCTTCAAAATCACTTTAAAGAAAGACAATATCACTCAAATCTCTAATATTCATAAGAAGACAAATATACCAACTTAACTCAAACAATATCACCTAATCCACACCTTTCTCCAAAGAATTATAAGGTCATTAATAGTCGCTCAACATATGACCCACTATAATTATTTGAAAATTCAAATAAAAGTGAAAAAATCAAATCATATAAAAATAAATGAGTGGAAACTTTTTAAAATGTAAGTCAACAAGACGAATAAAGAAAAAGTATATATATTATTATATTATATAAGCATAATATTAATAAATAAAAAATGAGTAGAATAGGATAAAATCACATTTCTCTAAATATGTTGGAGAGCATATATGACCCAAACCATAGATTTAACTAAACAAAATAATAAAGATAAAATAAAATAATGTTTGTTTATAGGTTGAAGGGTATCATTATTTATAATTTAAATATAATAAATGATAATTGAGATATTAAAAGCAAGTTTTAATGACAGTGGGGTAAAGAGAAGTGTTTAAGAATTAGTATGATAAAGGTCTTACTCTTTTACATTGGGGTGCTCTTTAACATAGATAATCAATATTTTGATTATACTTTTCACATTGAATTAGAGTGGAGAAGTATATTTTTTTTAAACTTTCATTTGAGAAGTATATTTTTTGTGGCTACATATGTAAATCTTGAACATTTAAAATTAAATATCTTAATTTAATCACATGTTTCCATTCCTTGTTAGTTGTTATAAGTATTTAAACACTAACCTTCATTCAAAAGAATCATTTATAATTGAGATTAGAATTTATTGAGTGCATCTAGAATTTAATTTCAAAGGGATAAAAATAATTACAATATAACATTACATTATGATTCTAGGAGCATATTGCATGTTTGTTTGTTGTTCCCAACCATGGTTCACTATCCTTAAGATGGCCCATTCTAGGGTCTTGAAGAGAACATGACCATTATAAAATTAACTAAATTGTTCAAAGGTGTTTTTCAACAAAATCTATTCTTTATCATATTTAGAGCACTTGCATAAACATAAATCATCACCAATCAACTAAAATTGACCGAATTGTGTCTTCAAATCATAGCTTTAGTTCCACATATTTGTTTAGGTTTACACTCCTGTACTCACTTTTGCACTCAAAAGAGTAAATCAACAAGTTACACAATCAAAATTCTAACTCAACAATAATCATTTGACAAGTGCCAAAATTTTGGCATCATGGTGAATGATTTTTTTTGACATTTACATAGTGATATCTTCATCAAAATTATAGCTAAGTGTCTTTGTGTTTAATTATTAATTTTTGCATTCGTTATATTTCTTTCAGTTTTCTAATATCAATCTCAACTCAATTGTCTATGTTAATTGACTTAATTATTAATGACTAGATTGTTTATGCGAGTGTGATTTTCCCCTTACATAAAATGTTGAACATGACTTTTTTACACCCATTAGATTTTTATCTTGATGGTTTATTCACTCTCCATTAGGATTTCAAATAATTTTTTTTATTATAATTCAATTTCTTATTTGATTAGGGTTAAAATCTACCTCTAAGTGTTTATTATTCATTTTGTTATCTCCTAAGGTTGGGACAATATACTAATATATCTTTGGTTCCTATCCTCCCACCCTTTAGATGTAGGATTCAACCTTTGCTTTTTAGATTTGATCATTATTGATTTGTCTAAGTAATATCATATTTGATTATTACCATGGAATCATCATTGTACTTTAGAATTTTTGTTTCCTTTTCATGATGAACCATTTAAGCAATGAGTGCATTATTATTTAACTCCTCATGTATGTTGTACTACCTAGGGTTCTTAGTTAGGTGAATGATTTTGATAATGAATATATGTTTTAAAATATTAACTAGGATGTTTTGCAATATTTAATGTGTATGTGGTGCAGGAGCCCCTAACATGAAGAAAAATTGGAGGACACCATGGAAGCATGACAAGGATGTTCATGGGTCTAATAGATCCAATTTTGATGTCCTAAAGACAATTATGGCATTTCATTGTAATGATCCTAATGTAATGGTTAATTGTCCTGATGGGCCTAATAGGACCATAGGACCAAATATGGGATTTCAAGGTTATAGGATTGGGAAGGGTCTTAAGAGTGTTTAGACCTCCTGAATAAAGCATTTTGATCCTTTAAGAGTCACAAGAGTCATTAGCTTTGGTTAGAAGTCATAATAGGTTGTTCAATAGGGGTCTTTAATTCAAATATTTGAATATAACGACTAGTGCCATTTTGGTGGGAAATGACAAAATAGGTTTGTTAATCATTTTTAATGACAAATAAATACATGGATTGGTTGGGGCAGTTGTTGGAGGCCTACTTAAAGCCCTGAGAGGCATTTTTACGAGAGAGGAGAGCACAAACAAGTACAGATAGTACAGACTGCAACACAATATCAATAAAACTCATTTATTTTCCTACAAATCTGTGGTTTCATGTTTTCTTTGCACTAAAGTAGTTGATATTGGTTTTTGTAATGAAGTGAGGATGGTGTGTGTGCACCCTTACATTTTTTTAATCTACTAAAGGTTCAATAAACCTGGGATCACACTTTGCACTGTACTTTCCTAAGTCTGCAGTCTTTCATTTACTGTTTTGTTGGTTTCCTTTGACATAATGATCTAGCCATAGATTTAAGACTTTGTTTCCTATAGATTGGATCATCCCTAAATTTTATCATACGTTCCTGAGCCTTTAATGAAAGGAAGGAGTGAAAGTTTGGTGTACACCGTGGAGGATTGACTGAAAATGCATGCTTTTTGTGCCACAGTTATAGCAGTAACAAATTGGCCTTGAGGAGGGGTTATTTTTATGTTTGAAATAGTAAGAGTATGTTGATGAAATGGCGAATAATCCTTCATTTGATTCTAGAAGTGTGTTTGGATTACTTTTTGAGCAAGCCCTAGGCTTAAGGGTGAATTAGTGAGGGTTTTGGGGTTAGGGCATATACAAGCCTTACCTAACCATACAACCTAGAAAACCCTTGGTTTTGGATCACAACCAAAACTTTATGGAAGGATTCTTTCTGGAGAAGTATTTGCGGAGTACTTCCTTTGCAAATGTGGCCTAATTAACCTACCAAATACAGAGGATAGTTAGTTTTTGAGATTGTTGGTCCAAAGTAACAATACTTGAGTTTTGGACATGTTACTGTTGGCTGAAAAGGGTATCATGATATGTGATTTTTTTGTTTGGTTATTTGAAACTTTGGGGAGATAATCGCCTAAACAATGTTTGCAGGGCTAGTAGGAGCCTAGCCTAGTTTAAGGATAATACTTGAGTTGTCTTGACAAATGGAGTCTTGATGTCTTATGAACCTTAGACACATATTGTTTGGGAGTCTTTAATTGGTGTAGAGGCAAATGATCCACTTGGCTTAGTGGAGGAAAATTTTTGAGCATCTTAGAGGCATTAAATGCACTTGAATCACCTTAGGAGCATGGGGTTTGGGTCCTAAACATATATATCTGCAAGTTTTGCAATTACTCATCTTTCCTCTGCATCGATATATACTTTGATAGATATCTCTCATTCACAAGTACATAATATTATATTACCATCTATCTATATGTGATTTCATTATTTATCATGATATAATATATTGTTTTATTTGTACCATTACATGTGGCCAAAATCAGTGTGTATTTATGCTTCATTGTTTTATTCTTCTAGTGGTTATATATTTAAATACCTTAAGGATTATTTCATACCATTGAAAATTTTATTTATTTTGAGGTTCCTTCCTCATCCTATGATGTTTTATCTATAATCATTCATCTTAAATTTTGACGATCTTATTTCTATATTTCTTTATCCCAATATTTGTATGGCTTGTACATCATAATGCCCAACCTTTCACATTATGTCATGTGAGCCTCCTGTGCATATATCTATTTTCCATTCCCTAAATACTATATAGATTTATCATACATACATATATGCATATGATAAAGTTATACGGTTCATTAGCTTAAGAGTACTCTAGCTCAAATATATCTTTAGGAAAATGAATACATTTATCCAAGACATGTAAAAATATTTTAAAAATTTAGCTACATCATCATTTCATTTGATATTATTCATGCAAAGCTAGTTACCATTGCCAATCATATTATCAAGATAATTCTTATACTTTATGTTCACAACGTGAGTTGTTTCCTCCCATTCCTATTTAGGAGTATCAACTACTATATATTGTGGTTAAATATGCAGACATGAAAAAATCAAACAAGATTTAGTTGATCATGAATTTGTTCTAAATATTTCTAGTAACATTAGTTTTTTAGTATTATATACTTCTTTCATTTTTAGCTGAAAATGAATTAGGGTCTAAATTTACTATTAATGATTTTGATGATGTTAGTCATGAATCTCTTGATATTGTTACTCTTCCCATTACTCTTGGATCTATTACAATTGATATTGTTTTTCATGTGATTCTTGTTTATTTACTGTGTAATATTTTTTTAGGTCATCCTTAGATCTCGCATATTTATCCAACCTTGTACACTTCATCAAAATTTGAGGTGTATTTGTAATAGAAAAAATAGTGTTTATATTCATGCAATTAATGATAATCCTTATCAATATTGTCGAGTGGTTGAAATTTTTAATATTCTAGCTACTCCTAACCAATTGATTATACCTACACTACCATCAAAAAATTATTTTCCTTCATTTACACCTTACATTAATTTTATATCTTAATGCAATAAATAACATGAAGTGAATAATAGTGATTATATCATTCATCGTTTACATATGGATCACATTATATATAGTTGGACACCTTCAACTTTTAAGGAATATATTATAACAAATGAGGGTGCTCTTAGTCATGGATATGAGACTAGTGCCAATTTATAATTGTAGTTTATCTTATTCTTAGCTATCTAAATACAAAATCAATCATACCAAAAAAGACACTAAACTTACGTGGAGAAACCCTTTCAATAGAAAAATCCACCAAAGAACAAGGGAAAGTATAAATTATTAATCTTCAAAGGAGAGAATACAGCAATAATAAATTTCACTTCACTTCTCCAACTAATCTTGGAACTACATGGAAACCTCAAATAAACTATGATCAAACAACTATGTCTTGGCTCCAATTTATAGCCAAATGGCAGAGGAAAACCCACAATTGTTTTACCAAAATGAGTAGCCAAATCCACCTGCCAAAAACCCATTCCTTCAAGAATGAATATCTACGAGACATAATAAAATAATAAAACTCTTCAAGTGACTCCTCTTTGGGCACTAAACCCAAAACCACTTAGACTTTAGACATTTTGAGTGCGTCAAAACTTCCAGTGCTACTCAGGTTCCCAAACGGACACTTTTCTCCTCCCAAATTTGGGATTTTTATGCATGATCCTTCATGTCTCAATATGGATGTTGGAAAGAGTGTATTTTTTCCATTTTAATTTACCTTTTTCATCTCTTGAAAATGTAATTACAATTAGCTATAAAGTACAAATAACTAATATTTTTCTCACGTCTTAGGGAATACTTTCCAAGGAACATGGAGACACGTGAATGGATTAGGATTTCAAGGTTATTGTCACCTTATCCTAATAGGTTATACATATTATCAATGATTATAAGACTAATGGTGCTCAACTTACACTATATCATGAGTTTTCTTTATAATTACTAGGTTCTTTTTTCTTATTTACTATCGATGTTATTCATCAAAGTATAATAGATACATATATTCTTTGTATAGTGTCATCTCACTTCTAAGTATGGATGATGGTAAACCTCACTTTATCTTATCCAAAAATTATGCTAACCAATTATATAATACACTTCTTTGTTGGTTTGTGATGCATTGTCTAGAGAGAAGTGATTTTGTTACATTTCTACTTACCTTAAATTGAGAGAATCTCCCCTAGAATGATGGGAATAGTTTAGAGACATGTCTATATTGGATTATCAATGTTAGATAACTTAATGATCATAATAAATCTATTTCCCTTAAATAAGTTCGTGGTGGAATATGTGGCGGTCATGTTAGTGCTAAGTTGTTTGTTCAAAAACTCTAACACATGGGTTATTATTAGTGTAAAATAAATATTCATATATTTTTTAAGTGTGAAATACCAAATGCACAATAATATAAATTATGTGGACTCTCATGGTATTCATCTGTTTTACCTCTTATTGGTTGTTTTCTACTTGGTGTTTAGGATTGGTGCTTAAGATTGTGCCCACTTCTTTAAATGGACACAAATTTATTATCACCAGTATAAATTATTTTATTATGTAGATCGAGACCATCCCCCTTAAATCTGCAATGACATCTAATATTTTTTCTTTCCTTATTGACAATCTCATTTTTAAATTCAATTCGATACATATTTTCATCATAGATAATGGTACATCTTTTAAAAAAGAAAGTGAAAAAGATAGTAAAACTTTTTTTTTACTACCCATAGGGTAATTGTCAAACCAAAGCTACTAATAAGACTATTGTGAAATTTTAAGAAAAAAGAAAAGTTAATGTCATTGTACAAATTAGCATGCTAAAGTAATTCTTATCTTATGGTCTTACCTTACTAGTATTTGCACTCTTTCCAAATACATGTCTTATTTGTTGATTTGTGATATTGAGGTTATTTTTCCTCTTGTTAGAGAATACTCTTGTTATCACATGATTAATGATACTACATATAAATGACACTTATTATAGGAGCATGAGACATTTGATGTAATAATTTTAATTTATTAATAAATTTTCAAGCAAATTAGTTACAATTGAAAATTTGAAATTAGTTTAAATAAATATAGTTCAAAGTAAGTTTTGAAACACAACTCATAAATAATAGCCAACTACAAAACCACAAATCAAGGAGCATTCATATAAAAAATTATAAAAAGATCTTTTGCACAATTGTTTAAACTAGCACTAACATGTACCTATAATAACAAGACATGGCAAAATTTTAAAACCATCATATAATTCAACTAGCATTAAAATTGGTCAAAGTTCATACCAACACCATTATTAATATTTGAAACACTAAGTAACAAAATGGTATAGAGAGAATCAAACATCATAGTTCAACTAATAGATAAAGTCATCAATTGAAAAAGAGCTATAAAAATATTGGGTTGCAACTAGTTACCCATCATTAGAAATTTTCTTTTTACCATGTCCATAGACCAAATACTCAACATTGTTCTTTAATGTCTAAATCCTAACATCAAAACATTATTTTAGCCAATCGTATGGATACATTCTAATGAGAATAATAAGGTATGGGGAAGAATAATGTTCATCATTAATTTTTGAGGATACCAAATAATCAACAAGAATTTCAATAAAAGTCTTATCTTAAATCTATTTCTCTTTATCTATAGAGGAATACAAAACCAAATACTATAGTAAATGAAAAGGAACAACACTGGCAACTACAATAGGGACAAAAGAAGCTTCATATTCACTACCTTAAATAGAACTAATTGTAGGAACCAAATAAACCAATAGAAGAGACGATAGGGGCTTTAGTCAACAAAGGATAAAAAAAACACTAACGCAAGTAAGAATAATTTATAGATTAACAAATCACCCACAAAAGCATCAACATTTGAAGGAAAATTAGAACTTTGAAGACTTGACATCATGAGGCCTATATCAATAGGATTATTATTTTCATAATTGTTAACAACCACACTATTACTTACTACAACTAACCATCAATACCATATAAAAAATCATTTGAACTAAAACCACAATGAGAAACTATAACATCATTCTCCACAAATTTCTTTATATCCTCCTTTTTATGATCTTATAAGACAACATTATTGACCACCATAAAGATTGTGATTTTGTTTGAAAATCTAATGAACAAATGCTTAGTATCATTTAAGATCACATTATTTCTCAAAATCCATAAATATCAAAGTATCTTAGAAGATATTAAATACCAAATATTTTTTATTTGTTTGATAAAAGTAGACAAGCCACTAAACTATATTTTATTAATATTGAATTTTGAATACAACAGGTTCAAAGGGCATACTGGTAGGAAAGAACCCGAAAGAAAACCTTCGATTGTGGCCCAAAAATGCAAAAAAGTAAAAACCCGATAATCCCAATTACATATCTTATTGTAATCACCCTCCCATTACATGGCTTTCAAAAGATATACATATAATTGTCCATACGACCATCAAAAAGTGAGAGAGAACCACCCATCCCATGAGATATGATCTGTAGAAGTAGAATCGTAGCATCAAAGCTTCCCGGGCTCGCCAAAAATTTGAGCATATCAATAGTACAAAAAACCTGCATCAAAAAGATATCAACCAACAGATACCTGCATAAAGTAGTTAAATCTGAAACCAAGAACTTGAGCTCTCAACAAGAGGCTCTCTATCCATGCTCGAAGGAGGGATAATTTGCAAGGGAAATTCCAGTCGTCAAGGAGCTGAAGCCAAGAAATCAAAAGAGAGCAGAGAATGTAAACCCATAAGCACAACCAATGTCTTATCCACAAACTACGAAGGAACCCAATCTAGTGAGATTTCAAATGATTTCAAAGTATCCCCCAATATGTCACATAATAAACCCATTCTCAACTCAAACAATAATTCCCCACACCTCCCATTATCCAACAGATCAAAACAAGGAAGAAAGCTCCCATAATAAAAAGAGCCCAGCTCAAAATGATAATTATCCAATGCAGACCTAACAAGCTCCTAGGAGCAAATCGAAGAAGGAATGAACGCATTAACCAAGAGTTGGAGTAAACCCTCATCAAGCAAAATATCATGGCAAACAGTAAGAAATCAAGACAAAATCTCAGAGCCAAAAAAAGAAGAACCAGACTACAACCAGAGAGTTCCCACCAACCTACAAACCTCAAAATCCACTTGAGGAGTAAGCAAATGAAACACCTTTCCAAGCATCTCAGAATTATTACATGAAACCTCATTATATTCCTCAAGCTGACATTCAACAATGACCCTGTATCTTGAAAGAGCAATAACACTTGACATATGAAAAAAACTCAACAAGACCGATACAAAGTTTATTGCTGGATTGAGAAAAGCTATCGGCTTTTAAAGACAACAACCACCAAAAACGTGAGCAGGACAAATCACACCGCTTCATAATTACAAGTGAAGGCAATTAAGCAAGATTAAAGCTCATGTGAGATACATCATAAATGAAAAACTTCTCATGATGGTGGCGGCACAAAAAAGCAGTACTACATATCCCATCGAATGCCACATAGCAAAATGCTTACCCAAACATGATCACAACACAAAATACCATGACCAAATGCAACAAAGCACATTCCCTACGTACAACACGATACAATAAACACTTTTAAGAACTTGTGCGAGAGCAGAGCGAGTAAACAAGCCACAACATAACTGCTGACAAGGCACCCCCCTAAGACCATAAAAGGTACCCACCCTTATTGCCTATGCCAGATCATAACCGTACTTTATAGCCAGAAAGAAATTCTTACCTACAAAGCATCCTTACCACCTGTACATATACAACAAACATCCCTACCTCTCAAGGAAGAAGGGCAGCAAAAAAATTTATGATGTCCATAATTTTTCAATCCAGACATTTTGACCAAATCTTTTTGGAGAATCTTGCACTTATTACTCATTGCTAGACCACTAAATGTTATTCTAAAGAGATACATCCTAAGAAAACAACATCAATGTTATTCCAACTTGAAATTCATCTTAGAAAAAATTACCTTTAATATTTACATTCTTAATCATAAAATGATTCCTTTATGTTGTTTTAGAATATCACCTTCCAAAGGTCAATACTTTGCATATCTTTAATGACCCATTTGATAGTCAAAGAGAAGTCATACAAATAAATATTTTTTAAACCCATGCCTCGCAAAATCTTAAGATTAACACATTTATCCCAATAAACAACATTTCTTATTCTATTTGCCTTTTTATCTAAATAGAAAAAACTTATAATAAGATTGTTTAATGGGTTAATCTAAACAATAGCAAGCCATTTATATGAAAAGTAAATAATATAAGAAAATAAAATAGACAAACTTGAAACCTCCTAACCATAGAAATAAGCTTACCTTCCCATAAAATAATCTAGAGGTTATTTTTTTCATAACTCATTTCCACATTAATTTTAAAAAAGTTCAAAGAGAAGGGATTCCTAAATATTTTATTAGATCATTCACATCAATGCATTTCCTACATTTATTTAAAGTTTAATTGGAATAAGAACATTAGTATTGAGAGTTACAATATTAGATCTAGAAACAACATAATAAATATTGAGCCTATTATCTAAACTATTTGATTTTTGTTAATCCATATAAACAAAAATAGAATTATTGTCCATTATAAAACCACTTGAAGACAAACATAAATCCTTAAATAGAGACCTTTGAACAAAATTTCTTAGCAGATAATAAATTGATTTAGCAAGTAAATAGACATTTGAAGAGGAACTTCATTCACACTAGTTTGAGTAGAATCATCTTTAAAGATAATATTGGCTATCATATAGAATTCAACATTAAACTAATAAAAGGACACTCATTTTTTCATAAGCTTTTGAAAATCGAGAAGAATCGTGGCAACATTTTGATTAGCATGTTTATCTTAGTGCACCCCTTAGTAGATTATAATCAAATTATTTGATATATATTATCTTCAACAAAGATAATTTGAGAAGATGAAATAAAACTAGTTGAAAGCTTATGTAATTTCAAACTAAGGGTTATGGGACACATTTAGCAGAGTAACTAGCCTATAATTTTTCAATTGAGTAAGATCACCTACTTTAAGATTAACTTCATAATAACTTTTTAATTTGGTTCCTTAAAGTACCATTTTAATTAATTCCCTGTAAATCAAATATAAAATTTTATCAGTTTGATTACAATTTTTATAAAATTTAACTGGAAAACCATCACATCTAGATGATTTACATTCTTTAAAAGTAGTTAGTGTTATCAAAAAGAAATTAAATAGAAGAAACAATCCAAATCAAGATATTTTATATAACTTATATTAGAAACAACTTTAGAAATACTTTCTCTAGCTTTGAGAATGACATCGCTACTGCTAACTAAAGAAAATACATTTCTATAGAAGCCCTAAAATTCCTTACTTGCATTAACATCATCTTAAAAAAATTACCTATCGTATAATAATGTCAATTCTATTTTTTTAATGCTAAACTTTTCTAAAAAAATTGAACCTTTGTCACCTAAATTTATCCACATCAATGTAGACCTATATTTTACTCCTCTAACTTAATAAGATTAGTCACACCTTAAATAATATTTAAACGCCATGGTCTCATGTTTTAAATTTTCATTAAATGTGTTAAAAAATGAATCTCTAGTCACCTTCTCACCCTATTAGCTCTATTCTTAGATTTATTTTTACAATTAAAAAAAAAAAGTTAACAAGAAACACTTTTGATTTATTCCATTTGCAAATACTAGAGCCAAATGTAAATTTCTCCAAATTCAAAACCTAAAAGTTAAATAAATTGGTACAAAAGAATAAGTCTATAGGTGAGATGTTCATTTTATATAGGCATTTAAAACAATTAGATCCTTCAAGGCAAATAAGAAGGAGAATAATTCAACCTTAATTGTACAGGGTCTTTTGGAATATATTGTTATCCAAAATTAAAGGAGTACCAACTAAAGAAACATTAACCATGGATCTATCTAATCTAGATAAAAACTATGTACTAAATTTTAGGATATTTGGTAATTTAAATAAAAAATAGTTTTGTTTTGATTCTTATATTTATAAGAAGGATCGACTATATAAGTTTTCTTTTTAAATTTATTTCAAAAAAAAAATTCATTATTTTACAATTCAAATTTATAGTAATCAAATTTATCCTCACTTACTTCCACCATATTATAATCAAGAGCATAGACCCAGGGAATGTATCATGAATTAGTCTTCAGCCAATTCTGTAAGTTTGACATCTCTTTGTAATTAATAGAATCCTAAATAGCGAAAATACAAAAAAAAATATTGTTAATATTTAGATGTATCCATAAACCTTGTTATAGAAAGAACGACCATTAATAATAATATTAGTATAAATTAGGGTTTATAAGAATAGAAACAACCCCCACTCCTTCCTTTCACATTCTTAGAGGAAGACAATAAAACATTAGGCCAAATAATCAAACATGAATTTTCTAGCAAATAACCAATAAAGTTAACTTTTTGTAAAAGAACATAATCTAAAGTTTTCCTTATTTTATACAAGTATTGACCAAATATTTCCTATCATAGGTCTCTATAACTCTAACGTTCTATCTTAGTATCTTTATCAAACTAGAAAAAAGGAAATGAAAATAAACTTACTAAATATTCTCCCTTTCATAATTTTTTCAAAACAATATGGAAGAAAACTAGTATTTCCCCTTTCCTTAAAAAATCAACCTCTCTATTGAACTCTTAGTATTATAATAATTTTCTCTTAAAAACTCAGCCTAATTATTCAAATTCATAGGTCTCATTGAATACTATCTAACATATTTCAAACCTTGCTCATTTGATTTAACTATCAACCCTTTCAAAGGATTTTAAGAGAAAGGATCAATTGCTAAAGAATTCACAACAGATTTTAAGGATCTTAAACCACTTAATGTTATCTTACTCTTAATTAGTATTTAAATCATCATTTAAACTAGTTGGCTTTGATCAATAAAGTATTATCTATGCAAGGTTGACTACTAGAATTAGTAGGAAAGATTTTATAATTAGTAGGAATAATTTTATTCTTCAATATCTTCTTTAGAAAATTTAGAAGGTGAGACTTCAACTATAATTTATAACTCCATCTCACCATGATTTTAATAATTTCAATCTCCTTGAATGTCTACCAATACACATATTGTCTTTAAATGATTATCTTTCTTACAAAAAAGATAGGCATTCAAACCACCTAGCATCATAATTTTATAATTTTTTTGTTGATTTATGAAGAGGAATTGAGAAAAAGGAGGAGAAATCTTTATAGTATGATTTAAATAAATCAAAACCCTCGCATTCATATCTAAGAGAGAAGACAAGGTATTCTTTGTATAGTTTTATCACTTCTTCCACTACCTTTAACACATATGACAATAATAACAATAGGCTATTGGGGATGTAACAAACCTCAACCTACTTCTGGGAGGAGTTACACCCCACATCTTCTAGATTAGCTATGATGCCCCGAGTAAATTCTTTAAAAACAAGAATATACCAACCTTCCAAAAATTGGATAGAATATATTTTTTTATTGTTATTATATCTAAATAGTTAATAAAAATACTTTTAAAGAATTTTATAAAATGAAACATAAAGTCATAGTTTCTTATGCTAGACACATGCAAAATAATCATCCAAAAATATTCTCGTAGGTAGGAATTATGATGTTAAATAAATAAAAAATGCTAGCAAATTTCAATCTTGATTCTTCCTTCGTATTTATTTCACACATAACTTCATCAAGATTCATGGTATTATTTAATTGATCACCTTACATGAATTCATGTTATAATGATTTCTAAACATGAACCCTCTATTTTTCAACACAAATACATCACCATTATAAACTAGAGGATTATCTTTCATCGTTGAGGTCTATTTTAATGTATTATTGATGTAGGAGCTTCTAGGTGTTTTTGTAATTCCCTGCTCCTCAAATTTTGTTTTCTTTCTTTTAGTTTTAATTAAGATTGAAGAAATCCTAACTTGGTTCTCTGAGTTTTTTTGTTTCACAAAGTTACACAAAGTTCTTTGGTCATCTAACCTTGTTTTAAAACTTTGTTTAGAAGCTGATGAAGTTCTTTTTATTCATCTTAGACCCAACAAGATTTTTCAAAACAATGGCAACAAACTTGACAAGTTCACAAACTAGTTCCCTTTCCTGATAGGTTGCCCAACAAGGTTTGGAATCCAACAATGTTTCCAAGTGATTCCTTGTTCTCAGCAGTTCTTCAAAACTCGAAGAAGATTTCTTAACTTGACTTGTAGCTTGAAGAGGTTCTCAATTTTGGTTTGCAGACTATCCGTCTTTCATGAACAAATGATTTGTTAAAGGCAAAGATTTGGGGAAGTTTTAGAACTCATTTTGGGACCCGATAAGGTTATTGTAACTTGTTCAACCATTGATACTCAAGCATATTTTTCATCGATGGTCATTGAAGAATGTAAAAAGAGGGCGCGGTTCATTATGTCACATGTTAGTGTATAGTTGATTTGTGTGAATGACCGTTAAACTCTCACCTTTTTGTATATAAATTAAATTTGCCAATAGTTGGGGTAGTTACAATAGACAGATGGGATAAAAATCAAAGAGTTGCTAATAAAGAAGAAAAAAATTGGTCTGTTGTCGATTGGAGGGAAAGAAGGATTATGATCAAAAGAGATTGAGACTGAGATTAGAAGGATTTGGAAGTCGTAGAGATTGGAAAGATCAAAGTTTGATGAATGTATAATATTTTTGTAAAACTTTTAATATTTTCTAAATCTCCCAATAAAGTACATCATATTTTTGTTTGTTGTGCATTGAATTTCTTGTTTGTGTTGCATTGAATTTCTTGTTTGTGTTGCATTGAAAAATATGAATGTTTTGATATGACAAGTTGTTTTGATATCACTAGTATCAAAGAAAGGTTTAAATTGAAGGTGTCAAAAATACGAAGTTCTACAAGAGATTTTTATTGTGGTAAAAAGATGAAGATAAAGGACTTGCAGCTGCAAAGAACTTTTGTGCAATGGCACATAGAGGACATGGTTGACGAAGAGGGGCACGCATCATGTTGAAGATGTAAGTGATGACAAAGAAGAAGAATATGTTGGCGAAGATTCATTTTATTAGCTCTCTTCAAGATAAATTTTTGGTTATAATACAAGGTTATGAATAACAAAACTACTCCTAATCATGTACTACTAGTATATGTTGTGTTTTAATTATGTATTATTGAAGTATGATCTTAAGTCAATGCCAATTTATTGGGTAAACAATCATAGATATCAAATTGAATAGCAAATAAAAAATAAATATACAAAAGTTATGCATTCACATGCATAAAAATAATGACAAGTATGCTCTAGACAAAAGCTATGCATTCACATATACCAAAATAATGAGAGCGATGTAAAGGGCATACTTAATTATCCATCAAAACACTACACAAATCCATTTAAAACATGCAAAAGGCCATTATAAATCTTGCCATATTTGGATTGTTATTACATTCACCGATTTCATGTTGCAATCATACCAACAAATATGGCAAGAGGAACCCTAGCTAAGAAGAATCCTCTAAAGATCTATATGAGACACTGAAATACAACTTGTCATATCAAAACATTCATGTTTTTCCTTGAATCTACTCAAATAGTTTGTACTAATGAGGTTTGTGTCCTAGAAAGCTTTAGAAGCCACACAAGTATTTATAATATATAGTCAAACTAACCTCTGTAAAATAAGATCAATTTCACAACATATACAATTGAGCAACAAACCTAATCGCTTCATATTGTAGTACCCTTAGATCCACGATAGAATGCAAATCATACCCGAATAGATGGTCAATATCAAATAATAAATTTATATATCAATTCAAGTAGTTGGCTTAAAGGGGGCACCACTAATACAATAGGTGAAGTAGGTTAAAGAAGAAATACACCTCAAACCTAAGAAACATGCCAAAAACTCGAAGTGCACTTTATTGGGCCCAAAAAAGAAGTTTGACATTAAAAATTGCTAACCCTTGACAAAAGAATAATGCATTATTAAGGGTTGGTCCATCGACCTATAGTGTATCACTTTGTATGTTGAGCTTATAAACAAAGGAATAAAAGTCATGAAACCTCGACAAGGCACTTTGTTTATCGAGCATCAACCTGAGCATTTATTGAACCACATATCAATAAGGAAAAAGAGCAAGAACAAACCCATGACACTAATGGCATACTCTTCCATTATGACATGAGCCTCGAGCCAAAAGTGTACCTCTTGCCACGAAAGCATAAAAAAGGGAAGATCCATAAATATTGATAAACCAAACACTCAAATGATTTTACTCTTCCTTGTCAATGGTTGGGGGTTGGCCGAGAACGAGGAACTTGGTTAGTGATTCTAGTGGTTCTAGAAACCACCACAACCTCTAACATATTTTATGTTTTCCATCCTTCTTTTGTCAATTTTCCTTCTTCATACCTTCCCACACTATCCTATTCCTTATTTTACGATTCATTGATCCTAAATCCAAAACTAGGATCCAAGTCAAGGACATTATGACAGTTCTTAGAACCATTGAAAGCTCCAACTCATCATAAATTAGATAAAAGTACCAAAAAACATGCCAAAATGGAAATGGGAACACTTGTAAGCTCTTCTTCATGGATATGCATTGCTTTCACATTTCTCCCAATTCGATGATTTTTGCCCCATCAAGAACAAAATCATTGCTAAAGGGAGTTCTAGGAACCATGTTAGGGTTCGACAAATGTTCCAAAATGATGAGAAGATTGGACAAAATTCACTTTGAGATGAATATTGTCTAAGCCATGAAAAAATGGCAATCAACAACAAAAAAGGAATTGGGGATCCATTGATAGTTTTGAGAATCCATCAATAATTTGGGGAATTTGTCAGTGGTTTTGATGGAGTTTCTTGAAACTAGAAAAAACCTCTAATTGGTCATAACTTACTTAATTTAAGTCCAATTTTCCCCAAATTTGAAACATGGATACCCATTTGGGCATTTTACGTGATGAAACATATAAACAAATCCCATACTTAGTGAGTTCATGATTTTTTTAGCTTTAGGGAATCAACTAAGGGAGAAACACACAACCAAAGACATGAAATCAACACGGTGATCGCGATGAACTATTTTTTAGATGATAAGGTCATTTACATCAAAGAATATCAATGATAGCTAATGTGGGAAAACTATTAACTAGGTAATAAATCATGACAATAACTTATGCCTAAAACTTTTTTTTGAAGATAGATCCACTAAGCATACTCCTTGCCATATTCATCAACATACTATTGTTGGTATGTGGTGATTGATCATTCTTTTGGTCTTAATTTTTGGTGACTTTGATAGCCATGTTTTTTTCACTGAATTAATAAAAAAGAAGCATAGGGGACATAGCCTCTCTTATGGGACCCAGGGGTGAAGTCCTCAGTAGGGGTCTAGGGGCAATGCCTCCAAAGCAAAACAATACCTATTAATTAATAACTTGATAAATAATTGGTTGTGAAATGTAAAAGATATGAGATTGTAATTTGCTATTCATTAGATTAAAAAAAAATGTGGGTGGCCATTTCACTATGGATGTAGCCAACCTTGGGTGAACCAAGTTTTGAATTATCATTTTTGTCTTTTATTATACATCATATTTAATATTATTTGTTTATCTAGTTTGTCTAAACCCCAACAACTATTCATTTTTCCTATAACTCATTTTTATTAAGCAATGTGATTATTAAAATTGTTAAATTTCCACAATCCATAATAATATGTATATCTGCTTTTTGGATTTGATTGTGTGGCTTTTTTTGCATCAACATTTCGGATCACACTTTGTGATCCATCATTAGGATGTTTAGAGAATTTACTTTCTTTCATATCCTAGCATTATATAAACATCCTGATGATGGATCACAAAGTGTGATCCAAAACATTGATGCAAAAAAAGTTACACAATCAAATCCAAAAAGCAGATTTACATAATGTGATTATTTTTTCTCTTTCTCATATGATCCTTATAGATTCTACCAAAATATAATAAACAAAACTCCTTACCATTATTAAGTCTCAAAACCTTAATCTTCCTACAAGTTTGATTCTCTATAGTAGCATCAAACTCTTAAAAATGGTTGAAGACTTCAAATTTATTTCCAAGGAAATATATTGATGTCCATCTAGTGTAATCATGAATTGAAGATACGTGTAATATATAAGTTCAAAATCAAGGAAATATTAATAAGGCCAAATTCATCAAAAAATATTAAACCGAACACCCTAATAGATTTATGAAAATTAAAGTAAGTAATGAACTTGATTCTTTTTTCCATATACACAATTTTCATCGAATAAATTCGAGATTAGAATTATTTAATTCCTTAACAAGGTTTTTATTGTGTAGATATCTTGGACCCTTCTCCTTTGTGTGGTCCATACTTTGGTTCCATAACATTGTATTATCACCCAATAGACTAGTATCCAAAGCATGAGAACCCTTAGGTACCCAAAAATCACAACCATTGAAATTAGATGCATCACTTCTCTTTGCTATAAATTCTAATGGTGAAAGCAAATATTATGTAGATGTATTCACTACAAGAAAATTTATTATATTAGATTAGCATCCATCTAACTGAAATAGAGTGCCTATGTGGACACCCTTAGCAAACACCGTAGCTCCTCCCACCAACTTGTACCCTCCACTTGAGAAAGTAACATATACCTGTCATTAAATGTACTTAGAAAATTAGATTTCATATCAAACTAGGGATATGCAACACACCTTTTATTATAATCACTTGTTTATCGAGGAATAAAATCAAAATGCTTTCATAGTGAGTAGCCTTCATATGAGTTATCTCCAAGGTGCATCTTTACACCATCATATTGTTTATATATTTTAAGAACCAACCTTGACATGACGTCATATAGAAAAAAGGCACAAAATTACATCAAACATGTACTATTTTCTACATAAATTATGTAACAAAGGCATCACCATCATCCTAGGAGGACTTTTCAAACTCGTCATCATCATCACTCTCTCTTCTTCCTTTTCTCCTCTTCATAGTATCTTCTAAAATGACTTGTCCTTTTTCCTTGATATTTATTACAAAGGAAAAAGGACAAGTCATTTTAGAAGATACTATGAAGAGGAGAAAAGGAAGAAGAGAGAGTGATGATGATGACGAGTTTGAAAAGTCCTCCTAGGATGATGGTGATGCCTTTGTTACATAATTTATGTAGAAAATAGTACAAGTTTGATGTAATTTTGTGCCTTTTTTCTATATGACGTCATGTCAAGGTTGGTTCCTAAAATATATAAACTATATGATGGTGTAAAGATGCACCTTGGAGATAACTCATATGAAGGCTATTCACTATGAAAGCGTTTTGATTTTATTCCTTGATAAACAAGTGATTATAATAAAAGGTGTGCTCCATATCCCTAGTTTGATATGAAATCTATTTTTCTAAGTACATTTAATGATATGTATATGTTACTTTCTCAAGTGGAGGGTACAAGTTGGTGGGAGGAGCTATGGTGTTTGCTAAGGGTGTCCACATAGGCACTCTATTTCAGTTAGATGGATGCTAATCTAATATAATAAATTTTCTTGTAGTGAATACATCTACATAATATTTGCTTTCACCATTAGAATTTATAGCAAAGAGGAGTGATGCATCTAATTTCAATGGTTGTGATTTTTGGGTACCTAAGGGTTCTCATGCTTTGGATACTAATCTATTGGGTGATAATACAATGTTATGGAACGAAAGTATGGACCACACAAAGGAGAAAGGGTCCAAGATATCTACACAATAAAAACCTTGTTAAGGAATTAAATAATTCTAATCTCGAGTTTATTCGATGAAAATTGTGTATATGGAAAATAGAATCAAGTTCATTACTTACTTTAATTTTCATAAATCTATTAGGGTGTTTGGCTTAATATTTTTTGATGAATTTGGCCTTATTAATATTCCCTTGATTTTGAACTTATATATTACATGTATCTTCAATTGATGATTACACTAGATGGACATCAATATATTTCCTTGGAAATAAATTTGAAGTCTTCAACCATTTTTAAGAGTTTGATGCTACTATAGAGAATCAAACTTGTAGGAAGATTAAGGTTTTGAGACTTAATAATGGTAAGGAGTTTTTTTTATTATATTTTGGTAGAATCTATAAGGATCATATGAGAAAGAGAAAAAATAATCACATTGTGTAAATTTGCTTTTTGGATTTGATTGTGTAACTTTTTTTGCATTAATGTTTCGGATCACACTTTGTGATCCATCATCAAGATGTTTATACAATGCTAGGATATGAAAGAAAGTAAATTCTCTAAACATCCTAATGATGGATCACAAAGTGTGATCCGAAATGTTGATGCAAAAAAAGCCACACAATCAAATCCAGAAAGCAGATATACATATTATTATGGATTGTGGAAATTTAATAATTTTAATAATCACATTGCTTAATAAAAATGAGTTATAGGAAAAATGAATAGTTGTTAGGGTTTAGACAAACTAGAGAAATAAATAATATTAAATATGACGTATAATAAAAGACAAAAATGATAATTCACAACTTGGTTCACCCAAGGTTGGCTACATCCATAGTGAAATGGCCACCCACATTTTTTTTAATCTAATGAATAGCAAATTACAATCTTATATCTTTTTACATTTCACAACCAATTATTTATCAAGTTATTAATTAATAGGTATTTTTTTGCTTTGGAGGCATTGCCCCTAGACCCCTACTGAGGACTTCACCCCTGGGTCCCATAAGAGAGGCTATGTCCCCTACGCTTCTTTTTTATTAATTCAGTGAAAAAAACATGGCTATCAAAGTCACCAAAAATTAAGACCGAAAGAATGATCAATCACCACATACCAACAATAGTATGTTGATGAATGTGGCTAGGAGTATGCTTAGTGGATCTATCTTCAAAAAAAAGTTTTAGGCATAAGTTATTGTCATGATTTATTACCTAGTTAATAGTTTTCCCACATTAGCTATCATTGAGAAGACACTTGTGGAGGCGTGGTTGGGGGAGTTTTTTTAATTGAGACATATATTCAAGTCTTTAGTTGCAATTTTTTTGTACACTTAGCTTATGAAAAGTGGTCTAAGTTAAATAACAAGGTTGTATAATGACTATTCATTATTTCTGATGTCAATGAGAAAGGGTGCAAGATTTCAAATCTTACATGGCCATTTTTTTATATAGCAAAGTGTTTTCTTTAGACAAGTTGAACCTTCTTCCCCATAATCATAGTTTGAAAATGATAATATTAATATGATTAAAAAAAAGCGAGAATGTTGAACTAGAAGATCACAAGCAACATGAAGAGGAGGATAAATTAAACAACTCATAGAATTATAAAGACAAGATAAAACCTCCCCCAGTATTCTCAAGGAGGATCATAGGGGGAGGTTGTATATTCTCTTTATAATCCTCTCAATTAAGTATGAGCCTAAAAATGTCCATGAGGCATTAGGTATGTGATTGATTGGGTTGGACCAAAGCAAGTATGTGAACTCAATATTGGAGATGTTCAACATGACAACTTGCAAACCATTATGTGTTCTTGTTTCAATTGGGACTAATTTATAAATAGAGTATTATAACATATCCAAGTGAGATGGAGGATATGGCATAAGTGCCTTATGATAATGTTGTTGGGAGTTTGATGTATGCTATTGTCTATATTGGATTAGAAATTTTTGAAGTAGTGACAATCTCGAGTTGATTCATGGCTACTCTTAGATGATTACATTGATTTAAAATGAAGAAGGTATTCAAATATTTGTGGCATGTATTTGAGGAATAAATTTGTTATCATGGTAACTCTATAGGAGACTGACACTCAATGCTTGTTTATAGATTTATAGATTTAGATTTGGTTGGGGATGTTGAAGCGGGAGATCCACTAGTGTAATTTTTTCATCATGTTTGGTGGTGTAATGAATTCAATGAGTAAGTGACAAGTCATGGTTGCTTATTGCCTTAAAAAAGTAGACTACATTATAGGTAATCATGCTTGTAAGGAAGGCTTCTAGTTTAAACATTTGCTGCAATGCGAGGTTAGCTCTAAGAACTATTACAAGTTTATGTTATAGCCAAAGTTCCATACGTCTCATAAAGAACCTAAATTTTCATGTGAGAATGAAAAATATTTATGTCCAATATAATTATGTTTATGACATAGTAGAGGATGAGAGGGTGACGTTGGAGAAAATTGACACTATATAGAATGTTTCATATACCTTGACAAAGCTAGTGAGTACTAGAAGATTTAGGTGGAGTTGTGTGTCTATGGGTCACTTTGCCCCTAGCAATTACTTGGTAGTATTAGTACCGTATTTTCTCTTATAAAGGTGTTTGAAAATTGAGAAAATTCTAAGAAATGTGTCTTAATCTTGTTTCTAATGCTGAGAATAAAAGATATAAATTTTGAGCCATAAAATAAAAAAAACTCAAGTTTTGTGCTATAGATGTAGTTTTTTGTCGAAATGATTATTTTGAGATTTTGACATCATTTTATAGATGCTTGAAATGTAGATCTCTCCAAGCACTACAATTTACAAAAAAGGGGCCCAAACAACCTCACAAATCAAAAGTTATGGCTTTTAGAAGTTGGATCTCCCACATTGCAAATGCATAAACATCTATGACACATAAAAAGAGTTGTAAGAGAGTTACACTTATTAAACAACTTATCATGCATTCTATGACATGACATAATACACATTTGAATATAGATAATGTAGTCAAATAGAGTGCTTGAGTTGGTGAGTGGATTTCTATGAACTTATGATAGGTGGAAGGAATATGTTATTTTAGCTTGTGGAATCATCTTGGAAAATGGGTGTTGGACTTTTGAATGCGATCTGGGTGCTATATTTTGGATGGCTTTAGCTCATCACTTTCTAATTATCATTTCATGATTCTTTGTATTTTCCCTCCTATTTATCAGGTGCTTGAGATAGATGTTTTGATAGAGAGTCTTGTAGGTATTGTTATGTTGTCAAAATTACTTCAGATTTTTTGCTCGGTGATATATTTGTAAAGGCTTAAACTCTACAAGTGTATTGTAAACTTTGGTTATCGAATAATATATTGAGTTGCTTTAGAGTGTTAGATTTTTCTCTTGAAAGAGTTTTCCCCATTTAAATCATTATTTTATATTATTATATTAAAATTGTATTTATTTCCTTGTAATTTTATGATCAGTTTAATTTTTGCACATACGTATTCTCATATATTAGTGTAAGAAGCATATTCTACACCTTTTCTTACTTTCATTTGGATAATGTGAAATTTATTGTCATACTAACATTCATTGTGATCTATAATAGCTGGAATTTGCATCCACCTTGATATTGGCACTCATTATCAATCAACTCAATGCCCTAAAATAGCAAGTTGATACTATAAAAGGTTAACCAAGACTAGAAAATGACATACACTACCCACTCCACCTAGTTTACTTCTAGTTCTTAATGAACCATACTATTTTCTTCAAAGAAACCCATTAAGTCATCGAAACTAATAAAATCCACATTTTGTTCTTCCATTGAATTGAAATGCAACATCCACTAGCTAATAGATTCCAATAGATTAAAACAAATCTTTCTTTGATAGGAATAAGCATATTTTACATTGATGAATCCCCTTCTTAGGTAAGTTATTGGCATATTGCTAGGTATTTAAACACTAATTGCCATCTCAGGTCTAAGGAACCTACAATTTAAAGATTGAATTTATGGGCCTCTTAAGTGTTTGCTTTGCATATCGACCAACTTAAATGCCTTCTCTTATAGATGAGTACTTAATGAAGGAGGAAGATGGGTGAACTATATTAAACCACTCATTTTTTATAAAAAACTTCCATGAATCTTGAAAAGATGTGTATAAGTATTTTAAGTTGTCTAGAGAGTACCCCTTGCATAAAAATTAGATCTTTGATTTTAGTGTCTATTTACCTTGTTTTAACCATACTCTTTGTCTCATACATTGTCTCCTTTAGATGGTCGACTCACTTTACTCATGCTCAACTTATATATGATCTAAAATTATCATAAAATAAACTAACAATAAAAAATAAATTTGATTAACTAAATTCCCCTTAAGTAAATATGGATACACTAAAGTTTGGCCGATATATAGACTCATCCACTTACACCTAAATGACTTGTATATTAGAAGTCAATTGTTCAAAACTTAGACCACCATTTATCAAAAGATTTATAAAAGCGATCCTTTAAAAACTGAAGCTATTGATTCTCCACTAGAAAAGTGCAATCCTTCAATCTTAAGCAAACTGTCTATAACTAGACTGAGCAATTTTAAAAAGAAGAAAAGTAACAATAACAACTATAATAAAACCATAACGATAATAAAACATCTAACCGTTGGTCCATTGCGTCATTTGCTTCCACGCGCAAAACACGGACAAATTTATCCATAAATAGAAAAATGAAAACTGCGCGAAACCACGACAATTGGACGGTTTAACTTTGTGTTAAAGAAGAAGGCACTAGCGGTTAGAGAGGGTAGAAAAATTGGGACGGCTTTTGCATTTACAGCGCTCTCCGTTTTAACTGTGTTGAAGAAGAAGCCGCTAGCGGTTAGAGAGGGCAGACAAATTGGGAAAGGTATGGGCCCGGCGGCGGCTTTTCTATTTACAGCGGACTCCTTTTATTTTCTCTTTTCTCTCTACTCTCGTTGTCGTATGTTGCGGAGAATTTATTAGATCTCTTTTAGGGTGAAGAAATAATGAATTGTTCTCTGGTGCAGCGGGACGAAGGGGGTTACTGCGTCCAACCATTGATCGTCCTGAGCTACTGCAATTGCAATTGCCCCCATCGGCCCTTCATCTATACGAAAAGGGAGAATTAAAAGGGCACGCGAATAAAGATGGAGTGGTTCACGAAACGGGCGATTAAATTCGGGCTGAAGAAATTTTTGGGGAAATTCATTTTGGGGGAGCTCGATTTAGAAGGGCTTGACGTCCAGCTTGGTGCCGGCACAATTCAACTCAATCTTCTTCAATTGAATACTCAATATTTGAATCAACAGGTGCGCCTTTTTCCTTTTTGTACATGTTTATCAATGTATTCATGCAGGGCTCAGGTTGTACATGTTGAATTGTTTTCAATTGAAATTTTTGGAACTGTTTTTATTTGAAAAGTTGCTTTCCTAATTTAACGCTACCGCGCCCTGGGCTGGCCTGTTGGAGTGAGACTCTCGGTTAGCAGAGGCTGCTTTTGGTGGCTTTGTTAAATTATCTTATTTATCATTGCGAGGGATATCTGTTCCGTTAAATTCATCCGGGACTTTAACTCACTGGGAGTAAAACTCGCCTTGTTGTTCCTGTACACTCCACTTAACTTGGCCTGCCCGAGGGAAGTGCCATGATAGATGCTGTTTTCTTTTTCCAGATTTGGTGAATTATCCTGCAGGGCGACATTCACCCTATGTCATAACCGAGGAGTATGTTTTCTGTCAAACTGG
Organism: Cryptomeria japonica; assembly: GCF_030272615.1. Lineage (NCBI taxonomy): Eukaryota > Viridiplantae > Streptophyta > Pinopsida > Cupressales > Cupressaceae > Cryptomeria > Cryptomeria japonica. The sequence continues at coordinate 203,369,210 of NC_081407.1, read as the reverse complement.
CTGTGAATTTGAACCAGCTTCCTCCATCGGAGCTGGATGTGGTATTTTATAATTTTACCCAGTGGTAACTTTTGGTTTATATTCCACAAACGAGGGGGTTTGTTTTGTTTCAAATTCACCTCCAAGTTGTATCCCGGACCATCTGTTGCTGTGTGGCACTCTTAGCGAATTCAACTTGGTATTTCACTCAATTTAAACTTTTGGCTTAGTTGCCACAACTGAGGGGTATGTCTTCCATCAAAGCCACATAAGACTTGGCACAATCCATTGGAGCTGTATGTGCTGTTCTACCCAATTGCAAAATTTGGCTTAGTTGTCACCACAAAGTGGCTTTCTTTTATGTTAAATTTACGTAGGACTTGAACCCCTCAGTTGCTATACACCCCTCCCATTTAGTTTGATTTGGCAGTTTACCTAATTTCAATTTTTTTCTTAGTTGCATGACTGAGAATTATGGCTTCCATCTAATTCACCTTGAATTTGGCCACATTTGTTGGAGCTGGATGTGTTATTTAATCCAATTGGAACTTTTGGCTTAGTTGTTACAACCAAGGATTGCCATAATCAAGGTTGTCACTTTCATCAAATTCACCCAGGACTTGCACCCCACCTGGTCTGTTATGGCATGTCACTTCCAGCAGGTTTGATGTTATATTTTAGCCAATTTCAACCTTTGTCTTAATTGCCTTCTATCAGACTCACCTGGAACTTGTACCTGATGTCATCTGTCAGGTTATGAGACCCTCAAAATTGAATGCAATATTTGATCATTTTCAACAGTTCATCATGTCTTCTGTAGATTTTGTTGATTTTAGCAATCAGATTAAACAATAAACAGCAGAAATCAGAATACAATGAAGAACAAACACAAATCACACAGATACCCTGGGAAAACCTTCCTCTTGGAGGTGAAAAACCCAGTCACTAATCTCAGATCTTTATTATGTAAGACCAATATAATTTTTACAATGAGCTTCACTGTTTAACAGCAACCTAATCACAGCGATTACCCTAGGGCATGCTGAAGTGATGAACTTATCTGAAATACAAATGTTGCCGTCACAGGAATGAAGTTCGCTGATCCCAGAATAGTGTTGACAGCCTTCAAGGATGATTCACTGATCTTCAATGATGACTGCTGCCACTTATTAATATTCGCTGCCTTCAAGAAAGATGTTCGCTGATCTTATAATGGTGTTGACAGCCTTCAAAGATGATTCGCTGATCTTCAAAAGAAATTTTCTGAATACTTAGATGAATATTAGGGAAGTAATTCGCTTCATATGTGTTCTATAATGCCATGCCATTGACTTGTTTAGCAAGTCGGCTTGCTTGTATGATTTATATTTTACAATAATATTGTTTAGACTGCTCAATAGGTTCTGCCTTAATTTTGCCTTTTACTGCCTGTTTTGAGGCTTACATTAAATTGCATTTTACACACAATGTTTGGGTCCTAGCCCAATTACAATAAGGGAGTATTAAGCGCACAAGTTGTTTACATTTTTAATTCCCATTTGGCAACATTGAAATTTAACTTAATCCGAACTAGCTATTATTTCAACAGATTTCAGCTCAGAAGTCTTTTGGAAGACCTATATTGCTACTACTTGAGCTCATCCTTTCTTTATAGGACCCTTAAAGAGTTTGGTTAATTCTAAACTCAAGCCTTGATTTCTCAGGAAGTGTAATTTAGTTAGGGTTCTGGAAGTTTCATCGCCTATCTGAGCCAAGTGGATTTTTATTTGAGGATGCCTTATATGATAAAACTTAGCCAAGATTTATTTTTGGTCTAGCAATGGGATCTTTCTAGTGATGTTTGAGGCAAGCTAAAAGATGTATTCATAACCTTTGGATTCCCCGCTCTTCCTTTCCCTGCTGCAGCACCATCTCTTGTATTCTCTGGATTAACTGTCCTGCTATACAATGATAACTCCCTTTGGGCAATGGATAGGTTGAAGATAATTCAAATCCTGCCCATACTATATTGCATGTGATCTCATAAATATCTCACTAGCAAAGGAAGCTAAAATGAACTAAATGAAAACAGCATGCCAATTGCTTTACCGAAAAAGAGAGAATTGAGATTTGGTAGAACATGGTCATTAACAACTTTAGGCACAAAAGTGCATTTTAGTATCATCCTCCATGGTTCAGTCCATTTATAATGAGAAATTCAGATTATGAGTTTAATACAGAAGGGTGCAGGCATCAATCAAGGAATGGAATGAAGAGAGGAAGAAAGAATGAAGCATAGGGATTAAGGAAGGGTTAATGGAAGAAGAAAGGAGGGGTTTGACTTCTCCTTCACAATGGAAGATATAAAAGAAAGAAGGTCTCATTTGAGGAGGAAAAAGAGAGAACGATTGGGAAATAATATATTATTCTAAAAGGTAGCAATGAAGGGTGGTGACTCAATTCTAATGAGGGCTAGTGACCCAAGTCTTATGAAAGGTGCTGTACTTTTCACCAATGAAGTATAAAGAGATCATTCCAATCATTCAATGATCACTTATCAATCATCATTGCAATCGTTCAAATCAAGCAAACAATCAATCAGCATTCATTCAAACATCAAATCAGACTTCATTACATTATCACTCACCAATACATCAAATCATACAATCAAGGGATTTCATTCAATCAATCAATCACTCATCAATCATCGGACATCAAACAGAAAAGAAGATTACAGAATTTTGAACGCTGTTATAATCAGATCAGAGTATAACTTGTGAATATTCCAATCCAACTATGGTATTATAGAAATTTTTGTTTAGTTTTGTATATGAATTTATTGCTCATATCTGTTATATATTAAAGCATAAAAATATATGTTAACACTACAACAATCTATCAAAGTGAAGGAAGGAAATCTGCAATTTGAGGAGAACAGCTACAGGGCACCCTGCTACAGTGGCAAATAGGGAGAGAACAGCTATTAGGGAACCCTATTACATTGTGAAAGTGAGAGAACGGCTTAGGGCACCCTATTGCAATTTCCCTTTCTACTCCTACATTGAGGGACTGTTGATGAACCCAATATTCTCCAGCCATGGAAGAATGGAAGGGGATTGCATGAAGGGAGAAAATGACTGCCTTAAAGCACCTTACCATGCCTCCTTATTCCATATCTTTTAAGAGTGAGATTCACATAAAAATCAGACTTGCTGTATAATGTTGAATATATGATTTCTTTGCAATAATAATAGATTTATTTCATGAACCGTGTCTACCCAATTGTTTGCAGGTTTCCAGAACAGAATTAGTTCATCTTATTCCGAAGAAATGTACCCCTAACTATAATATATGCCTTGTTCCATGTGAATTTAGGACAAAATAGAGAGTGGTCCAGAAAGGGGACATTACAAACAAGTGAAGATCTTATCAGACTGTATAGTCAGTGTGCTTTCTTCTGGGAAGCTCCATAAAAACTCTTTTGAGGTTTTTTTAAAAGAAAAAATATTTTGTGATTTGCGAAGAAGATATAAATAAGGGTGGAATTTGGAACTTATGTGGTTTTACAATGGATGCTTCAAGCAAGGATGGACATAGTCTAGCAGAGATGGTTCTATCACTTATTTTTTGTGGCCTTGGATACTAGGAATGGTAGAAAGTACAATTGGATCCTTGAGTCTACATTTTTTAATTATGCTTCTTTTTCCCCTTCATGCTCACAATATTTTGCCCACTCACTTGTTCTTGATACTGCCAGTAGATGTGTTACTAATGTTCCAATGTTTTCAGCTATTTTGGTTGTGATTTTTTTGTTTCTCCTTCAGTGTATATGTGCCTGTTCTTGGACAGGATGATTGTCAGGTAGGTTGTTATTAGTCTTGTGTTAGGTTTAGTTTACTGTGACATGTTTTTTTATGGTGTGGGTTTAAATTAAGACTTAAGAAGTTTCCAGCTTTTTGATTTTGATCAAACCTCGGTTCTTATAAATGTCTATTTCAGCTGTTGTCAAAATTTTCTTTTGTATTGTTCCATATGCTACATTACAACAACTGAAGAAAAAGGTTCTCAAAGAACTTCGAGGATTTCCTCATAGGAAGATTTATTTTGCATGTAGGATCTTTTATTTTGTTGATGTTTATATATACTATATTCAAGGTTTGTGGAAAGCCATGATGATTGACCATGCTAACTGATGACTTGTAGGTATGTTGTCTTAAAAAAACTAAAATTCAGTTTTTGGATGTGTATATTAATGAACAAAACTTAGGTGTCGAGTTTCAGATGTGGTGACATGTAGATATCTTGTGTTAAAACACTTTTTTCAGGTTCTAAGGTAATGAACAAAGACCAGGTATTGAGTTTCAGGTGCCATATTATTAGCTAACTCAGGGTAAACAGACATTTGTTTTGTTTCTATTAATGCCATTTTCAGAATTTTTATGTAACTTTGAGACTTGTATGGTATATGATTATGGTTGGTATTGGTCAGTTGGGTGCAGCAGCAGTCAGTGTCAAAGAAGGATTTATTAACAAATTATCAATCAAAATTCCATGGAAAGTTCCAATAGACAATTGTGAGGTTGAACTGGAGGATGTTGTACTTGTTCTTAGTCCACGAACTGAGGTCAGAACTTCTGAATGTACTGATGAATGTTCTATTTCAGAAGCATGTTCCAAACCATCATCTTCAAGGCTTGCTGCAGAGCATGTGAAAGGCTCTAAGGTACATGAAAAAGGAGTCTTCAATTATCCAGGTGTGCATGATGGAGTTCAGATGATTGTAAAGAAGGTGGAAAGTCTGCTTCTGGGTCTTCGTGTTAAAATAAAGAATCTTGTTATTGCATTTGAGGAGGGAACAAAGACATCTAGTACAGCATCGGGATTTGAAAGCAGTTGTCAATCTCATAGTATTTTGGTACTTCGAATGCCAGAAATAGAATATGGAACTAGGGTGTCTGGCAGTTCTTGCGAAAATGTTTATGCTTCTGAAGATTTAAAAGGAGTGGTTATGTTGATGCCAATTATAAAGTTTTGTGGTGCAAGAATTGATCTTTATGATGCACCACCGTACATGGATGCACAAGCAGAAACACATATTGCATCGATTTTAACTGGTAACAGAGCAAGAAGTGGTATTTGTGACAACTTTGTGCCAATCATAGAAGGTAATGATGTTGGCTTCTCTGGATCTGTTCAGTTAAGCATACCTTGGAAAAGTGGCTGCACAGATATTCCCAAAATTGATGCTGAAATTCTCATTGATCCTGTTACATTGAGATTGCAGCTATGTACAATAGAAAGATTGATTTTGTTGTTTCACTCTCTTGGAGGATATAAAGGGACTGACAGTCAACCTACAATTGTTCCTAAGAATAAGGGACAAAATCTGGGGCTTGGTCATGATGAGCATGCATGTGATCGCTGCCCTAGTGAATCACTGATGAATGAGGGAATGTTTAGTTCATGTGCAGAGTCATTTTCAAGCGTATCTGCATCAGTGATGGAGGAAACTGCAAAATCTACTTTGTTTCCGGAGTCAAGGTTCATATCTAACTGGATGCAAAGAGTTGATCTAGAAGAAAGGTATTTGTTATGCTCTTCTTGCTGTGCTTAATCTTTTGGTAGATTTTATCTCTAGTTTCTGTTAATGCATCAAATATTCTATCGTATTTTTACCTTTCCCAATTTGGCATTTGGGAAGATATATCATAATTCTAAATGTCTGAATTGTAATTGCACTTACAGCATTGATGAATTCTTTGAGTGTTTTGATGGTGCACGGAGCTTTCAAGTTGGACCAGCTAGTAGCAGCTTACTGGGTTTGACTTATTCAGTTTTTAGTGCTATAACTGCTGCTTCTACCCTTTCTAATGGACCGGTACTCATAAATTCTGGTAAGTGTTTGACATTTTTGAATGATATTCTATTTGCTTATGTCACGTGGCATCAATAAATACATTAGTTTATTAAAAATTTTAGCAAGAGGGCAACAGCAGCTGATCAAGCAGAAACTGATGTGTAGTCAACCATAACGGTAGATGATCTACATATAGGTAATCTAGGATTCAGCCGGTGAAGACATCCCAAAATACTGGGTTTTGGATGTTCTATGGCTATGTAAATTAGAAGTGTAAATTCACTTCCATGACAGGGTTGGAATTTGGTGATATTTTCTGGGATTAATTGAGTACATTTTTTAGGCAAATTATTTAAAGTTTTAATGGATACAGAATTTCTTTAGCTGTGTTTGTTTCATGTGAATGCACAACAAATTAGGAATAACAAACTAAGCATTCTAAATTTGGTTAAATTAATAGCCATTGAAATTTTCCTTTCAGTGTTATTAAGTCAGGTCAAGTAAGAGTTCAATGTGTTAAAAGAAAATAATTCTGCAATCTGCATTTTGTGGGTGCAAATGGCGACAGTTAATGCTTGTTCATAATGTGTCTTTTACAATAACATATGTGAATTTAAGTTAGAAATGTCCTAGATTCAAAAAATTCATTTCTTCCTCGATCTTTATAAAATCAGTATTTTTCTTTTTTGTCTGCAGGAGAACAACGGGTGGAATGCAATCTGAAGACAAAATTGGCTGGTTTCTCGGTGATTCTTGCAATTGAAGATCTGAATCATAATCGTTTAAGTGATTTGGATGGTATATGTACATTTTCACATATGAATACTGGACGATTGGATGGCTTGAGGGCCAGTTCCCTAGCAGACAGCAATGCTAGTTTTGCATCTTCCATGGAAAAGTCAAGGTTTGAATGTCTGCAACAGGAGGCTAGGTGTTGGGCCACAGAAAATTTGTTTTTGGAAGCCAACTTCGAAAATTTGAAATTTACCTTTCAAGTAAGGATTGTTGGATCAAAGGCTGGCCTACTATTGACATATTGACATATTTTATTAAGCTTGGTTGGCCAACTGATTCTTTGTGATTGGTGTTGGCAGGTCACAGATGAAGAAGTGAGGTTCAAAGCAGGTATGAAGCAATTTGAAATATTTGAATACCTTCCTGAAGATGGTGAGAAAAAAGTGAGTTGCAGCTTGCCAAATTTTGAAGAGCACATCAAAACTAGTATGTTATCCATCAGTAGCTTACAATCTGAAGTTGAAGATGTGCTGCCCTCCTTTCCCCTATCTCTGCAGACTTCTAATGCAGCAAACAACATGGCTAACATGGTTAAGGTTAAATTGTTAACTTCTAAGTCTGATTCTGATCATCAGATTTCCTTGATTTATCGATTTGCTGATTCTAACTGTATCAACTCCAAAATTAGCTGCACAAATTTTGATGTACAGCTTGAGCCATTTGTTTTATGGGTTGATTTTTACATGGCAAATCGACTGTGGCATTTGACTCAAGCAATTGAGAATGTATCTGGCAAACTCAACAAAGTTTCAGATGAACCAACAAATGACTATTCTTCTACAGGAGGAAATGATTCCTCAAAAGGGAGCATACGGGGTACTGTTCTTGTATCATCTTCTAGGGTTATTCTGTGTTTTCCAAAGGAAAGCAGCAAGAGCATTAATCCACACTCTCTAACACACAATTTCCTTTGTATTGATACGTCTGATTGTGTACATTTAAGTAAATGCCAGCCTAAAACGGTTCTCAAACAACAGGAAAGTTCTCTAAAAGATTGTTACATCTCTCCGTCAAGTTCTATCAGTCTAAATGTGGGGGAGTGTAATCTTTTTTTGATTTCACCTAATAAAAAGAATGAGGGTGAGTGGATGAATGGTGCCGCCAAAGAACTTTCACTTCAGGCTCGGAAAGTTTTCAGTGTGTGCAGTGAAAAAGAAAAAAACTATTCAACCGTTGGCATCCAGTGGCAGGAGGCTCCTGGATCAGGGAGTAGGATTGCAGAAAAGGTATGGGAATCAGCCAATAAACACTGGACAAGAGAAATTGAAAATGCTAAAGTCATTCCAAACAACCAAGAATTTATACGCGCAACTACTGCAGGAGCTTTAGAAGATAATGATTCTCACATTCGAGAGAAGATGATCCAAAGTTCAACCTTATTTATTTTCTTTTCTCTACCACATGCAAAGGTTGATCTATATGGCTCTGAACACATTGTGATAGTCAATCTTCTAAGTGATCTCATTGATTGTGTTGGTTTTGATGGGCACACAAGAATATCTTCAAATTCAGAAAATCATGACAGTGAAAGCCAGTCCTACACGGGTGAAGGCCTTTGCTCAAAGGTATCACAGATATCATTTCTCTTAGAGTGTAAGGTTGTTGATATTGCCGTGCATTTGAAAGAATTGCTGGACATAAGGGCATCAATGAAGAAGGAACTTCCTGGTTTATGGGCTGACTTTAGCTTAAGAGTTCAGGAATTTGATACTTTGTCAGTGTCAAACCTTGGAGGTGTCTCTGGAGCCTCTTACTTTTGGTTGAGTCATGATGAGGGATTGCTGCAAGGATCACTGAGTGATAGAATGGAAAAATCATCTGAAGCAGTCAAACATTTTGATTTATTACATTGCAAAAGGAATGTTCTAAGACGCGGTGATGGGGGAGGGGCTAATGTATTGTCCAGTGGTAATCCAGGAACAACAATCATACATGTTAGCCACCCACAACAATTGCAGAGTCTTACAACTGTTGTAATCCGCTGCAGTACACTCATTGCTCCTGGTGGTCGGCTTGACTGGTTGGCTGCAGTCATTTCATTCTTTAGTCAATCTGCTATTGATAAACATCGATGTCCTGATACTGGTGCAGAAGGAACTGATACCAATTCACATGACAGTTCCTATGCCACTTCCTTTTTACTAGAATTAGTAGATGTTGCTGTGAGTTATGAACCTTTTTTTAGGTTTCCAACCATAAGAAGTTCCGGGACAAGTGTGCCCCCAAGTTCTGGCAACCACAGTAATTCAATTGAAGAGGAATGCTCACCAGTGGCATGTGTTTTAGCTGCTTCTTCAGTCTGTCTTTCAATTCAGACTAAGTCAAATACTGTCGAGAAAAAGTACAACGTCTTCTTCCAAGATGTAGGACTTCTGGTTTTAGACATATCAAAACGAAGAAGTAGCAAACAAGGTTATGATGCAAATGCATTACTCTCTCAAGGGTATGTGAAGATTGGTGAAGTGGCTTCAATGAAAGTGGTAGTAAGAATGAATTGTAACGACAACCTTCTTTGGGAAGTTACATGTAACGAATATCAGATTTTGTTAAAAACTTGTTATGACACAACTGCAACTCTTATGCGTTTGGTTGTGCAGCTTCAGCAACTATTTGCACCTGATTTTGAAGAGTCGTTTGTGCATCTACAGACAAGGCTAAGGGACAGCAAGCAGGGAAGTCTAATGAAGGTCAACAGAGAAAATTCTGAGGGTTCATCCCAAGTTAACAGGAATGTTGACGCATCTGATGGTGATGATGAGGATATGGATGACTCTGATAGTTGTGAAGATGCACTAGCTGGGTTGTTGGTTGGCATTCTTGAAAATGCTTTTTCTCCAAGAATAAACTTGAAAGGAGTAGTTGAAAATGGCGCAGTTTTGGGTTCTACATGCAAAGGCGAGTCTCATTTTCTTGTTAGTGGACCTGTTGTAGAGGAAGGATGTTCTTTGGATTATACAGCTTCTACATCTGTTGTGAATTTAGATTATACAGTGAAAGACAGAATACCAAGCGAGCCTAAAGCAGGCATTCAAGGTGGGGGAGTGGATGTCTTATTTCCTGTTATAGAAGATTATTATTATCATCCTGAAGTATTTGCCAGCTCACAAAGGTCTGAAAGCAAGAAACTATCGTTTGGGGAACCAGAGAGGCCTAGAATCACCAAGAACATGCCCTCAACTAATGTTGTGGATGGAAAGGGTGTTTGGTATGACACAACAGTGACAGTCTTGGAAAATCATTGCTCAGAAGTTAATTTCCGGAACAATTGTAGATCACAAGACGATGAAGACAACTTGTCCAGTGTTGTTGGAGCTTCTATCTCAGCCTCCAAAAATTTGCAGGAACTAGGTCGAATCTTGCTTAAGAACTTCAGTGTCAAATGGAGGATGATTGCAGGTTCAGACTGGCCTATCTTGAAGAAATGTGATTCTCTTACTACAAATGGAGAATGCACAAGAAATGAAAGTGCTTGTTTGGAAGTTGAATTGCATGGAGTAGACTTTCAGTATGATGCCTTTCCCGATGGTGGGGTTTATGCATCAAAAATTTCCTTTTCAATACATGATCTCTTAATTTTAGATCACAGTGAAAATGCTCCTTGGAAAAAGGTATAAATTTAGCTCAGTACAATAATCTGCATTTTAAAAATGTATATTTTTCTACATTCCAGTTCCCTGTAGATTTTATTTGCATATAATATTTTCTAATTTAATTCTATTTTTATAAGGTATTGCTCGACTATCATTCAATATTGCATCCAAGAGAGTCATCTGCAAAAGCATTGAAATTGCAGCTAGAAGCTGTAAAGCCAGACCCTTCAACTCCACTTGAAGAATATAGGTTAGCATTCTTTTACTAGAGAAGATTTAACTTTAGTAATGCATCTTATAATTTAGTAATCTTCATTACTGCAGTATAAAATAAACATCATCTTAGCATTTACTCCTAGTAGTACGTTTAATAGGCTTTATAAATATTCCGCATATGCATCTTAATTTTTTTTTGCATTTTATTTGTATGGAAATCCATTGCTTGAATCAAGCTGTGGAAACTATCTCTTACAATTCATCAATTTGGGTTCTATTAGTATCCTTGTCATGTTAGACAATATTAGACTGGTCATCCTTCTCTTCAATCTGTCATGTTAGCTGGTCATGTCCTAGTTAGTTCACTAATAGTGGTTGCAGATCATTCATGGATGAGGAATGCGAACTATGACGAGTCAACTTTCAAAGACAGAAAGGCAATGACAAGGTCGGGAAATAATGCACAAGGTCGATTAAACATTGTTCAATCAAAACAATGATGAATATGAGAAAGTGCATAATGTGCCACTAGGGAAAGACATTCAAATGGCTACTTCAGTTGAAAATGACAATAAGGAGAAAGTACTTGCAGCAAAGTATGGCTCAAGAAGATAGCAACAAATGGTAAAGAAGTGTTGATGTTATTACAAGTGGTTGGTTGGTTAGAAAACTTGATTAGCAAGTGTGAGTTTTAAAGCATTAAGGAGGATTATGCTTTTTTCACATGGCAATGACATCACTGAGTCCAGCTCTAAAAAAAGTGAATTTACACTTTTTAGTTGGTTAAGCTAGTCCAAAAATGCAACAACCCTAGTGGCAAGTAATGATGAAAACCACGATGGGAATGGCCAACATGAAAAAATTATGTGATCTTGGTGATTGTGGATGCATTTGAGTAAAAATCACACAATAGGGCAATGTTAGTGGTGTCAAAATAACGTAGGACACAACTACGAAGTTTCAAGCAACATTTGAATCCTAATTTTGTTTTTGTTATGACTCAAACATTGCAAAATAGTAGCCAATATAAGCAAATTGCCTAAATTCAATGCCAGTGACCAGCTTCAATATATTAAATAAAACAATCAGGAAGATGTTGCCTTATTTTAGTTAGTCTATTTTCAGGATGAATTAGAAGAAACAGAAAAGAGCCTATTTTAGGCTATCAAAGTGTTTTATTGCCTCCTTTTAGAACCATGTGATGTTCATCCATGTAATCGTTTCCACTTGATGTAAAATGTTGGTCTCTGATTTTCAGCTAATTCTTTGTTTACAGCAAAATATTGGTCCCTGCTTTAATAATAGGAGGTTGTGCTTCCTCATGCTTGAAGTGTTTATTCTCTTTAATCTGGAAATCTTACTGCAAGCCTAGACTGCTTAAAGTTTGGTGCCACAATTGGGGCGAAATCACAATCAGATAATAAATGCAAAGCCCCATAAAATCTTGTGCAATATGTATGTTTGTAAATTCTGTTAGTTTTAGATTTAGTTAGATCTTAGGGAGCTTCCCTACTTACTTTGAAGAATAATTTTACGGTACTTACCATTCTGTTGTGTGTTGTCTAGAAAGAGTAAAATAAAATGCTAATAGGTTCCTTCTTATGAAGATAATGTTAGGCCTTGCCTTTAATGCTGATAAGCTCATGTGAACCTTTGTTGTTGACAGTATGGCTTTTGTGTAATTTACTAATTTCTATTGAGAATTTGCAGGGTGATCATTTTTCAAGATTTGTAGTCTCACATCCAATACCTGGTTTCTGGTAGCATTTTTCAAATGAGGCTTTGATTTTCTGTTTTCTTTCCATTTTCCAGCTTCCCTCAAAATGATTAGGGGAAAGGACATATTTGTTGTGGGATTTGCCTGATATCCTGTCAAAATCTTTAAGTCAACATTGTGAAACTAACAGAAATAATTTTTTCTCATTAAACATGAAACATTAGCTTTTTTGCCTTTTTTTGTTTTGAGTCATGTATGCTGATTGTTTTGAAATCACTGTTTGCCAGGTTATTTGTGAAGCTGCATCCTTTACGGTTACATCTTGATCAAAGTCAGCTTGACTTCTTTATTGAATTTTTTTCCCAATTAGCAGCTTTGGCTTCTGTACAAGGAGATTCATCTAGTCAAATGTCAAGCAACAGAAGTATTCCAGTTCATGCCACCGATGCAATGACAGAAAACAATCTTCTCCCCTTCTTTCAGGTACTAATAGCACACCACTCAAAAAAATTCTTGTCATCAATAATGTAATTTCCTTGTAATCCGCCTTCTTTGTTTTTAATATGCCTGAGGGTTGTGCCACAATCTGATCCAGTGAAGAGATACGTTGAGGAGGTGTATAATATAGTTACAGTTAAATACTGTTTAATATATGATGATTGGTTAATCAATGAAGACATTTGCAGACACCCTTTCTTAGATTTAATATACTGAAAATGTTTTTTTTTTTGACAGAAATGTGAAATACGACCATTGACCATTCATGTTGACTACATTCCTCGTCGATTTAATTTTGTTGCATTAAAAGGGGGCAATTATGCTGAGCTGCTTAATCTATTTTCATGGAAGGTATTCATTCATGTGGATTACGGATTTGTTGTTTCATTGTTATTATTGTGGCTTACTATCAGATTACTTATAACATCACAATGGCAAGTCAAGCTATTTTATTTAATTTTCATAATATATCTGCTTCAGGCTGGTATACAGGTGACATTTAGGTGATTTTACTCTATATGCTTTGTGACAAATATTCTGATTGAATAAATTTTCAAATTGACATATTTTTGTGAAACATTGTACTTTGACATGGTATGTTCTTTGTTCTGCTAAATTAACTCTTAAATATATATGGCTTGTCACACCAAAATGCTAGAGCAGCATATTACTTCATGCATACATTTGAGTGATTACTATTCTTATGAAACTAGCTAATTTGTTAATTTCATGTTAAGTAGGAAGCAGTGATTTTCAAATTTGTCAACAATAAATTCTATCATGGGGATCAAATTGCTCCATAAATTTCCCCTCCTGGTCCACTTATTTTTATGGTACCAGCTGAAAACTATTCCATAAACACATCTCGAACCACCTAGTTAGCTATTAAGATTTCCAATGGTTACAGAATTTCTGAGACTATTTTCCCTTTTTTGTACTATAGGTGTTGTTGCTAGTGTATATTCTTTTAAGACCATTCCAAGAGAAGGATATTGTCCACTCCCAATAGACGATATGATTTCTATGAGTATATGTTGTTAGGACATAAGGGGGTGGACTCACGTTAAGATATGATGGGCCCAATAAGTAACTTTTCTAGTGGGTCAAATTGGCAGCTTGTGACACAAGTATATACAATAAATTATTTTTTTTCATTATTAGCCGCCTCAGGGTGTAAAAAGGTTTCCCCCCTATTACTTATTAAGTGGTCGTATTTGTGGCATCTATAATTGTAGAGTGATTGTGAATTCTGGATTATTTGTTTCTATTGAGTAGTAAAGGTATGGTAAGATATACGATTTGTATCTTGTTGTGGGAGATATCTTGGAGTGGTTCCCTAAGTGATATTTTATGGTGTAATCCTACCTTAAGGTATTTCTAATTCATTCTTTTAGAATATTGAAGATGAAGGCAAATTGATCCACCATACATTTTGTGTTATATTTCAGTATGTTGGATATTTGCTTATAACATAGGTCTGTTAAGTGAGATTCTGGTTGTTATTTCCCTATAGTTAGTTTCACACACACAATGTTGAAACAAATGTTCTTTGCAGGTTTTGTTTTCCAATTAGCTATCTTTAGTTGTAGCCTCTTTGGAGCCTCCTTTTGGCCCCTCCTGCAATTATTTCTAGTTATATTTCAAGCCCCAGTGACCTATTTTGGTCACTTGTGGGCATCAGTTATTTAATAAAATCTCTTTATTTTTTCAAGATTTTTCAGTTGTGAAGAGATTTGAGTTGAGCGTATAAATAAAAATTTGGAGACATGCATATCCATATGCAAAAGTGAACATATAGTTTATTTGTGTCTCCATTACATTTTGTAGCATCGGAGTATCCGGATAAAAATCATTTTTGCTATTCATTTTTAATTGTGCTTACTTATTATCCAATGCCTTTCACAGCTACATTATTCATTGTCATTGTCTGTTTATGACTTGAAAGTAAGTTGAGTATGTTCAATAGTACCATTACATATCATCAGAAAATGTGATGTTCAATAATTCCATTACATATAATCAGCAAATGGGCAACTCAAAGTCATAATGATTTTTAATACAATTTCCTAACAACACATGACATGCTGTAGTTTAAGTGGAAACGAACTGCATCTATTACTAAATTGGTTGGGTTTCTTACTAACTAAATTTAGTTATCCTTTTTCTGCAAAAGTGCAATCATATTTTATAGGTTCACATGTTGTAAATCATTGAACTATTCTTTTCATCATCTAATTGTTGGGAATTTGCAAAAAATATTCATTAGTTCAGAGAATTTCATTATAATATTGTGACAATGGGAAATAGGGCAGTATATGTTATTAATTAAGCTGAGAACTAGCTCTGTAAATTAAGGGATCTGTAAAACTTGGATTTTCCACAGGGCATCAATTTGCATTTAAAACATGTTGAAGCTGCTGGGGTTTATGGCTGGGCTCGCATTTCAGAAATTGTCATTGATGAATGGCTGGAAGATATTACACAAAATCAGGTTATTCTTTCCTATCCTTGAATTTTCTGTATGTGTCCTACCTCAAATTATATTGATGCCTGTTTAGAATGTTTAATTAATCACTTGTTTGGTTGTCCCTATTGATAAAATTGTGTTAAACAATATCTATGCTAACTAATTTTTCATACTTGTTACACTTTGTAGGTGCACAAGCTAGTTAAAGGGGCTGCACCTATCCGATCCCTATGTGCAGTTGGTTCTGGTGCTGCAAAATTGGTTTCTGTTCCAGCTGAGCATTACAGAAAAGATCGTCGTTTAGTCAAAGGCGTGCGGAAAGGTTTGACACAATGTACTGCAAGCATAAATTTCATTTGATTTATCTGGCACAAGTGCATTGCTTCTGTTTATTTTAAGCTCACATACCTATGTTTTCATCCCTGCAATGTACTATTTTGTGCCATCATTTCTTCTGCCATTTTTGCAGTCTAGAAACTGATCTTGAACTACAGGGAAAACTGGAAGCATGGTTATGGCCTCTGTGATTTGTCCTTGTGAGTGTTTGAGATGATAAGATTAATTAATGCCTTTACAAAATTAAATATTATATGGCTAAGTGCTTGATCTTGTCTTCAAATGTTGACTATTCAATGGATACAGTTGGTCATATGTTGCATACAGCCCTCTTAAACCATATGTTAATGCTTGTGGTTAATTAGAACACTGTTACATCGCTCTAACATTAATTTCTTCAATCAGGAAACATTCCATTTTAGATGACATGTCGAGACAGAACTAGTAATTTATGACTGTCAATGTGTATATGTATATGATGATAGATATGAACAACAGTGTTACCTTGCACTAACCTTAATGTCTCTTATGAGGAGAAATTGCAATTTAGATTACATGCTGAGACAAGGCAAGTAAAATATAACAGTCAATGTGTGTGTGCACGCGCGTGTATTTGTGAATCTCAGAATAATGAAACTTGGTTGCATTCTCACCCTTGAATAGAACTTTTTGACTTTTTTTCTTTAGAAGACTTGAGTCATTCATGTGTGTGTCAGGACGGGCTTGTTTTCATAAAACATTGCTCCACTTTGCCATTTGAGGAAGTTCAAGACTACAAATATCCTTTGTCCTTTGTGTTGAATTCATTCATTGTTTTTCCAGTAAATGTCCATCCTTGACTCGTGCAAGCCAGTTATATGGTTCTGAGTCTTGATAGCAGAACTGACAAAAAGATGATGAAGTCTGCAAATTCAAATTGAGCTGGTTAGGCCCATACTTAGTAAAGGAGGACTATGGTATCGGAGCCTCTATCAATGTGCATTAGAAAGTGAATACTTTGAAGATTCTATAAACTCTTTAAATGTTAAGAGCTGCTTCTTGTAGTTTGCTTGTCCTTAATTCAGGGAGGAATGTTTCTCTAATGATTGATATGATCGAAATTAACATTGGTACAGAAATCAAACTTGGATGCATTCTCACCCCTGAAGAGATTCAATCTAACATTTTCATTGAATTTGTGACTGCTTTACTTGGGAAGACATAGTTATTCATATCAATATGGACTTCGTACACCCTTTAAATGTGCCATAATTTATATTGTGCCATTGCTAGTATAATTTATATGATCACCTAGTTTCTTATATATTTGTCTAAGTTCAACAAGTAAAGGTTTGTCCAAGTCATCATTGACTAGGTTCAAGGAATCATGAGCAAAGAGCGACTAAGTAGGGAACCACAAGATGCTCAGGGACAGAGCTAGGAACCTTAGATTGATTGAAAAATAGATCAGAACATACCTTGTTCAACATAGGTGAGTGGTGACCTTGTTTAGGCACTTTAAAAAATCGCTAGAAAGCTGTTGGACTGTCAATTATATATTGGGGTATGTAGTAGTCGATTTATGGGCATGTTATATTGAGTCAAGTGGTAATTTACTATTTTGTATTGGGTCAAATGTCTAACTTGCGGGTTAAGGGTTTACCCTACCCATAATGTTATATTGGATAAGGGAGATATTGTACTTGGTTCAACCCTCATTCAGGAGATATCCTAGAGAGTTATTCTAGCGTATTGTAGCATGATGTGACTGTACCTTCAAGGTGTTCCCCTGAGTTTAACAGAGAATTAGGTATATCAGTACTACATATTTATTGTATGCATTTTTCATTACTCTTGACATATTCTATTATTGGATGTTTGGGTTTTTCACAAGTGATTTCTAAGAACTACTAACAAATGGCACCAATCATGAAAGTCCAACCATCCAAATGAAATATTGACAAGTGATAAGTCTCTGATAGTGTGATGCACTGTAGTTATAATGCTTTGATTATATGTATGTCCATTGTTGAAACTTATTTGATGTTGTGCCCATGTAAAGCCATTGCATCTTTGATTCTAGATATCAAGTATTCTTGTAGCTATTGTTGCATTGATGCTTCAAGCTATGTTTTTTATGTTTGTTGTCTCCCATAGGAAGCTAATCCAAAATGCACAATACACTCAATTTTGCTGATTCTTCAAACCTATCTTCCAAATATTCTCAAGTGAGGGATGGGTTTGACCTTCGTTCACATCTAATCAAGTCTTCATGCACTTCTTTGGATTCCTCCTCATGATTTTTTTAATTTTTGTTTTCAAGTTTATCTTGAGATTGTTCCTCCTTAGGTTCTTCTTTATGGTCTTCCTTGAATTCTTGTTTGTTCGGGGTTAATGTCCAACTTACACACAAGTGTTTCCTCCTTGACATTGATTGGTTCCTCATGTTATATAATGTCTTTCAAATTTACCTTCTTGATTGGATGATACTAATTGTTATCAAGACTCCGGCAATCATTGCTAGACTTGAGCAAAAGAAAGGTTGAGTTACTGTTCTTGGACATAAAATTATCTCTTTGGAGTAGTTTCTTCCAATAATGACTATTTAGTATTATGTGTATAATTCTTCTTTCATCTATTCTCAAAAAGTTCTATCTCGTATAATGCTGCTATTCCTACTGTTAATCTTTTGAGCATTTTCAAGCATGTAAACTTGCTCAGAAGTTGCTGTGCAACATTTTTTCTGATCATATCTCTCTGCCTTTGTGTGCTATTTATTTACTGGATAAAATCAGTAGTAAGCTTCATACTTTGCTAGAATATGAAGAAAATCAGTTTATGATATGTTTGCTGTTCTGTAATTGCTTAGGAGTGACAGCATTCCTCAAGAGCATCTCACTTGAAGCTCTAAGTGTTGGGGTTCATTTGGCATCAGGAGCCCATGGAATTCTGGTGCACACAGAATCTGCATTAGGAAGCCTCCCACCTTCGTCTTCACGAGCATCATGGGAATGTTCAGAGATGGATGGAAAATGCAATCAACCTGGGGATGCATGCCAGGGTTTAGTGCAGGTATCATATGTTTACAATGATTTTTTTTTGACATTTTATTTATATTTTAATTTAATGTTCCAAGTTTTTCCAATCACCCCTCCCTTGGTAAAAATACCTATTCCAAAACTCTCTAAGGCAAAAGTTAAGTAGCAAAGATAAATTAAGCTTGCACTTTTTGGGTTGTGTCCAAGTTTCAACTGGCAAAGGGCTTTCAATTGTGCCTAGGTTTTGCATGACATCCTCCAGAGTGTGCCTTTGAAAAATGATCAATTACAAAGGTGGCAAACACCTCTTTGGGGGGCTCTTTCTAGGTTATAACCAGGTTTCAAGTGATTAATAGCATCCAGGTTGCATGCCCTTGCCATTTTATATGTACTGTCCCCTTTATATTTTTTAATGGTTTTATACTTTTTTGCATTTTTTTTTGAAAGAAGAAACAAACTGAATAGCGAACTGAAAATTGAAAATAATTATGGAAAATACTTGATCATACCCTCAAACATTTCATAAGCAAAATCTGAATCAACTTTTGATAAATTCTGAAATTACATTTTTGAACTTACATAGATTTTATTAGAGTGGTATAGTTGGCTGATCTAGCTAGGTTAAGGGCTGTATGACTGTGGTAGTTGCTTTCAATGATATAACAAACTATTTTTAATCCTCCTTGTTGTTATGTGAACATAGGATTGCATAAGATTATGGCGTTTCTTAATCTTATGACTTGAGACAACTAACATGATAAATAGTAAATGAAACTAGGAAACACGAAGTATATGTGATAAAGGATCAAATACAACTAAGACTTCTAGAAAGATTTCTAGGACCTATGTGTAACCTAAGTATACTTAAGTAACATGTGTGAAGAGGACCTAGGTGATGAACTAGTTAGGTGAAACACGCCTTTCACGCAAACACTTACTCTTTGCAGTATTTTGTTTTGGCATATAAAACCCTAGCATGTTGATGACAGTTTGTTCAGATTTTGTTTTCCTGTTCTAAAAGTCAATTTTCAGCAGTTGTGGTTTTGGAACCTGGAGTGTTAATTTTTCAGTCAATATTTCAGCATTTAAGTGCCAGGTTTCATCTTCCACAGAGATTTGAGGATTGGGGTTAGCAATTTTTCATGGAAGACTACCTAGGGCTCCCTGCAGCATTTAAGCAGTTTTCAATCATCAAATGGGTGAAAATAACAAGATTCCTTATTCCAAATTGGTGAGAGTAGTTTTCCCTGTCACTATTTTTTCAAGCATAAACCAGGGGCTTTGCATGACACTTTTGGTGGCAGCTATTCAATGGTTTGCATGTTTTTCTTAGCCTTTTTCCAACCCCAAAATAACAGTATCAATTTGCATGTCAAGAATTGATATTGGCATGTTATTGGAGAATTCTTATTTTTGGGTTGTTATTGGAGAGCTTATTTTAAGGTTGCTTTAGTGTGCTTTTATGTAAAACTTTTATGTTTAAAAGTGCTTTCTTCTGGATTTTCAGTTGTTTTCATGTTCTAATTTAAGGGAAATCCCAAAGATTTGGTTTTGTAACCTTAAAATTGCTTTGTGCACAATATTTTTTGATGATAGTAGCTATCATGCTTTTCCCGCAGAAATTATTTTGTTGATTGGATTGAAAGAGGAATATTGTTAGGCTTTTATTTGGTACAACTCGTGTTTTCAGTAGAACACTCATCACCATATTTAACTTAACTCACATTGACATTCTGATTCATTTCCTCACCCGCCATTTCAAACTCATCACTGTTGCTCATTTTTTACTTAAAGCAATTTGTGACAACAAACTACGAAATAAACATCAGTAAAAAATCTAAAATGGTTTAAGAAAAAAAGAAAAAACGAAAAAAAATCTAATAGAATTCATAATAGAAGTGATTGTGGCTTATTTTGTAATGGTCCTCGATGCTGAAAGTGACTGCATTTTTTTTCCTTTGATGTTCCTTTGTCTTCTTTTCTCCTTTTCTGTTTCTTCCTTTTTTCAGCTGCAAAAATCTGAAATTGATCATGGCAAGCAATGTTTGAGGGAAGTGGGTTTGGTTGTTTAGGTTTTTGTAGTATCTGACCCTTTTTTGGTTTTCATGCCCCTGATGATTGTCAGGTATGTTTGGCTGTCTGTAGGATAGTTGAGAGATGTCTCAGACATCCTTATCTATCCTGGGTTGTCCTACCTCATGGATGGCATCTCACAAAATGTTACTGATTTCTATGGAGATAGGGGAAAATTTAAGTCAATATCAATTCTATTAGATTTCCACAATCCATAATCACGATAAACAGCTTCTGAATTTGATTTTGTGCAAGTTCTTAATCATCAATGTTTTGGATCACACTCCGTGATCCATCATCAGGATGAATGAGAGATCAAGGAGATGTTCTCTCATTCATCCTGATGACGGATCATAGAGTGTGATCCGAAATGTTGATGTTTAAGTCTATGCTTTATTATGATTTAGAATTTTCCGTCTCCAAGCACGTCTACCATTTTTTGAAAACTGGTGGACCTGCATCCATCCCAGTCTTCATTTCTAATACCTGTCCTGCCCCATGGCAACTATGGGGTGAAGTGAATCTAATTCTGAATCTCCTATCTATTGTTTCCAATGTAGTGATACGCTCCAAACTCCAAAGTATACTAAACGTTCATTTAGGATAATGTTCTCATGTGAATGGGCTTGAGTCTCTAAAAGGTGACACTGATGATCTGAATATTGACTTCAATTTTTGTTACTTTATGTAACTGTTGTCTCTGTCTACTTTCCTAGTTTCTTTTCTGTCAATCTTTCTACATACCCAAAAATATGTTGCCTCTTTGCATTTAATGATGCACCTTTTTTGAATTTGTAAATGCCTATAAAAACATCCTGCTTGTATTATGTTGCCACATCAATCATGCAATCGATGCAAATTCTTTGTGCATGGTTTTCCAGCTTCTTGCTTTTGTTTCCCCTTCTTTGGTAAGTTCTTTCCATTCTGAATGATCGACCATTATTTTTTAAACTGTTTATGCTGATTGCGGTCAAAGGCATTTTGCTGTGATGATCTGTGGTCTAGTTTGTGTTTTCTTATTGTATTTGAGCCAGGTTACCAGGAGACGGGGGCACTTGGAGACTCCGGAGACTGGTACCAGTACTGGTACAGCTAACTTTCAAAAATAGGAGACGGGGGGTACTTGTAGAAGCCAATTTTTTTTTAATATAATTTAATAATTTCCCAAAAATAGAGAACTTTGAAAACAAGAACAGTGGTAAAGTTTAACATTAACTTTAAAATTGCTTATATTGTCAGTACCATAGCTAGTCTAAATAATTTGGTGAATGTAAGGTAATATAGGTGTTGAGCACACTCAATATTGCCGGCTATTACAATGACAAGAAATCAGTCATACAACTGTTTATGTGCCTCTCAAAAAGTCTACATTGTCAATAGATCCAATCACTTTAACTTTGCATGGATTTTTGTCTTCATGCGACATAGTTTCCTTCTTAGTTATTACTTATTTCCCTATGACTTTGCTTTTCTGTAGGCTTATTTTATTTATTTGCTTTCCTTTTTTGGTCTTTTACTGCATTTTGTGCTAAGTTTTCTAGCAAGAGATGTCAATTTTTGGTAGTGAGATTTCGGAGATAGCAGGAGACAGTAGCCAAAAGCAGCCTGTGTCAAGAAGTTTCTGAAGACATCACTGGTACTGGAGATGCGTCTCCGTCTCCGAGACATGTCTCCTGGTAACTATGAATTTGAACAACAAAAACCTCTTTCACCAACTTGCCAAGTTTTTCTCTCATGTTTTTTAAGCTGGTCCATGAATACATGTTTATCTGATCATTTTCTGAACTTAATATCGTAATCTTGAAAATTCTGCAGATATTCATGCGAGCGATTTTTTCTCTGCTGGAGCTTAGGTTCCAGTTACAAATGCTATACTTTTGTAATATATGCCCGGCCTGACTCTCTTCAGGTTGTTCCATCCACTGGGATTATTCGTCCCTGTGGATGGGATTGTTTGGTTGGGTTTGGTTCTGCCTTCTTATATCTGCCAGGATTGTTGTAGATTTCCAACCAAGTTCTTTGCACTGAGCTTCCAACAAAAAATGGCTTCTGTTCTTCTCTCTTTCTTCTGTGATGTGCTTTGTGCTCGATATGTGAATGATTAAGGACTCCCTTATCAAATACAATGGCACTTCCGCTGCATAATTTGGTCTTTGTTAGTATATCACGTAGCTAAGTTAAATATACCAATCTCTTCTATTAGGATTGTATATATGCTAATTTTCTGGTAACATATTAATTCACTAATGTCTCAGTGTGTATCAGATTTAGAATTAATGGTCACTGATTTTTCCATTGGCTAAAGTTATCGCTCAAATTTAGTGTATTAGTCCCAGTTTAGCCTGTTGCAGACTGTAGGAGGCATTTTGTTATTGCATATTGATATCATTTGCTGGTGTTATGTATGTGAGTTCTTTCCAGGAGTAGCAGAGGCAAAATGTTATTTTCTTGTATAGTTCAGTTTGTAGCTTTTGTATTCTTTAGCCATTTACCTTGTTTAGGGCATGTTATTGGGAACAACAGAATTAATACAACCCCCCCAATGCATGGCATTTTATTAGTAACTTGACATTTAAATTTTCATTTTAATGTCACTATCATTCTAACTGCAATTATTGTGTTTGCTCAACATTTTTGGTTCCTAAAAGGTTATTAATAACTTTCCTTTTACTAAAGTCTTGTTTTCACCATAAATATGATGCATAAGTACCGTTGTTAAAAGGGAAGACTTACGACTATTGAAAAAACGAATTGATTGTTACAGGCCTGTGAAAGTCTTACACGTGGCTTGGAGAGGACAGCTGCTTCTTTAATAAGCAATCCAGTCAAGTCATATAATCGCGGGGATGGGGCGGGAACAGCTATTGCATCCGCCTTTCGAGGTGCTCCAGCAGCTGTTATTGCTCCAGTTTCTGCTGCTGCTGGTGCTTTTCATCGGGTGCTTCTGGGAGTAAGAAACAGGTATTTATCTTTCGAGCTTTAAAGATGGCTATAGTGATTATATTTTACAAACTACAAATTATATCCTGATGTATCTTCCTGATTGTAGCCTTGATCCTGAGCGGAAGAAAGAGTCTGAGGAGAAGTATTCTGGACTGCTACCTGCCGTGATAGTGGCTGATTGATAATTGTGTTGATGTTCTATGGTCCTTTTGTTCACAGATTATAATGCCCTGTATATTGTATGTTTTGGGGGAATCCCATCGTTCGTGTACCATATCACCTTGAGAAGTTTTGGATTCCAATTTCTATTTCTCTCTGAAGGTAATTGAACTTGAGATTATTTTTCATTCTTTAGATAGTTGGAGTTTGCCACATGATATGGTCATATAAACCTTGTTTACTGACATGGCTCTTTGTTATCTGCAGATGTACATATTTGCCTATTGAATTCTTTGGAAAGCTTTCTGAAATAAAAGAAGTATGCATCCCGATGTTCATGCATCATGTTGTATAAAGTTTTCTGGTGGGCGGCTTGCTGTTCCGGGCCCTGTAAATCATGTATTTTAATTTTCAGTGATAAGGCTGCTGTTTGTTCCGGGAAGCAGTGGACATTTGGCTGATAGGATAGTCAGTTACATTTGCTCCCATTTATTGTATTTGTTTTGAGGCTAAAATTTCCTCCTTATCTCGATTCTTTGCTTGAAGGAGCAGAGCATTCTTTGTTTTGCAATTTTTTATTTGTTTCCATGTAAGGAAATTCTATGTCATGATGTTATTGTCACAATGGTGTTGTGATAAAATTTGGTTTTGCATTTCACGTGCTCTCTGCTCAAGATTTTTCTACTTTTTTTTTTTGTAAAACATGTACAGATAATTTGCTGTTTTCATTAAGATTATTATCTAGTGTTTCATGTTGAATGTGACAATGAAAAAGGGGAGCAATAAGAAAACATCTGGAAAATTGATCCAACGACTTAACTTCTTTGGGCAATTTGTAGTAATTGTTTTTTTAAGGTTGAGGGAGAGATTATAAACATATGTAACACGCATTAGCATAATCCAAGAGTGAAAAGAGCCCCAGTTACTAAAAAGTGATATCCAGGACAAAGCAAAAAAAGTTAGTTGATACCAAAGCACAAAAAGAGGGGGTGAACTAGGAGGTAAACCCTAGACAATGTGGAGGTAACTCCCTTATGGAAGAGGTGGAGAAGTTGATGAATAGAGGAAGAATATTACAAGAAAATGGTTTATTTATTTCTTATACCAATCTAGGAGAAAATTTTGGAATTAGATGCTTGATTCAAGATTAGACAATCTTCATGTAATGTCCCCCTTTTTCGGATCTAGTCATATGACATTTCTTTTTTCTGTTAGCCTATTTTTGGGTTCTCGTAGGTTAATAGAAGGTAGTTAAGGGACTCTAATTTTCTTGGAGGGCTCGTTTTTGTTTTCTTGGTTTTTGACAGCTGAGTGGGTGCTCGGTATTCCAGTTGCTTGCAATGCTTTTCTTAGCATTTTTGGTTTTTTGGGTTGCTCTCCACAATTGCTGGAGAACATGCTATTTATAATAACTGTTCATTTTGGCACTTTATACCATTCTTCAACATTAATTGTGTCTTATGACCAACTTCAATTTCTGGTGCTTTGGCGAGGTTGTCTGCAATGCGTCTGGAATTATTTTTATATTTGCACTAAAGTTATAATCTAATGTTTTAATATTCACTTAGTGTTAAATATTAGAAAATGATGTTATGTTTCACAAGTTGGATGCGTAGGAAAGGAAAAATTAGAAATTAAGTTGTTTTTAAATTGTTAATGGGACCGTTTCAAGGGAAATGAATTATTTGAAATTCCTCCTTTCACCTCCAAGTTTATATAAATGGGTTTTGCTCTTATTCTCATGCATTCAAAGTTGCACATATATTGAGATGTTGTCGGAGTGAATATTGAGTTCTTCCAAGAGTTGATTGAATATTGTGAAACCCTCATCAATATTCACTAGTTTGAATGGTGCAAGATGTATTTTAACTAGTTTGGTGTTTCCACACAGGAAACATTTTTATAAGTTTTCGAATTTGGGGTTTCACAAAATGAAGGTCTTTAAAGTAAATTGATGGTGAGTTTCTAGTGAACGCTGACATTGATTTTTTGGATTTTTGGTGTGGCCTCCTCCAAGCAGTTTGCAGGTTTTTTGGACAAGTCGTATACCCTTATTAAGCCGAACCCATCATTGTGGCCGTTAGGGATAGTGGGGCCATTGGACTTTTCTTGGCATCAAACCAAATGCTCTCTTGTTGCCAGGCGACTAGATTGCAAGTGTTTCTGAGGTATTTTGGGAAGATATTGAATTTTCTATTGTGGTTGAACCCATAGCAAGCCGCACCACTAGTTGGGAGCTTGGCATGGGACTTCATTGGGTCAAACGCCTAGGTTTGGGGTGGGTTTCCATTCATTGCTGGGTGCCTAGCACTTGGAAATCCCTTGCAAGCATTTTCAGTTTGAACGTTGTTGATTTGGTGGGGTAAATGAATGGATATGGGCTGACTGCCCTTGTTTCTTCTTAGCACTTGTTGGGGATGATTGTAATTTAATTTACCGATCACAGCCCTTCGCATAAGTTTGGTAGTGTTTATCTTAGTTTGGAGGCTTTTTAATCATTATTTTTGCGAGGTGCGAAACTTCAAACAACGAGTTCCTTGGTCATTATTAAACCTGTCCACTTCCAAATGAAAGTTTCAAACTATGGGGTTCATTTTGGCATCAATTTTGAGGTATTTTAAGTTGTATTTTTCGAGAACTATCCATGATATATTATGAAATTTTTAATTGAATTTATATACCTAAATAAAGGGGCAGTAGCAGGCATTTGTATGTTGAACAATGGATTATCAAATTTTTGACAACAATATACTATATAATATTAAACACATGATCATCATGTTAAGCTCACTTAAAAGATAAAATTAGGGGGTATTATTACAGTTGTGGTGGAGTTGGTTTTCTTGCTTGTCTATGCTGCATTCAATTGCAAACAATTGATCATCACATATGAGCGACACAAAGATGATATCCTACACTCCAAAATAATGGAAAACATAACTTAAAACCCAATTATGAGAAACTAGATCCATTAGTAGTTGAACCAAAAATCAAAGGAGGTTTGGTTGATAGCCATGATAGTACCATAGGGTCTTCTCATCATAGCCAATCTAGAGACACAATGGATGGGTTTGGTTCACTTTGTCCTAACACTCGAGTTGAAAGAAAATTTGATGAAATGTTAGATATCATGTTCCAAATTCTTGCTAGATTCGATCAAAACATGTCGCAGGGGTTTAGAACGATACATACCATGCATACTAGAGAGAATAGTTCTATGAGCCAACAAAGTAATAACATACACATAGTTGTGGTAGTGTTAGGGTCCTTTCTTAGCGCCCTATAACCTTCTTTCATATAGAGAGGATGTACATGTTCTTGAGGAGTTTCAAGTATCATTGGTTGATGAGGTGTGACATGCCTTTTCATCATAGCCCACCTAGAGACATGATGGATAGAAAAAGGGGGAAGGTTGTCAGTCCTTACATTCGATTTGAAATAAAATTTGATGAAATGTCTATGGTCACTAGTATATTTGGGGCTCAATTTTGACGGTCGCTCGTCGTAATTCCGACTATTTTTTCTTCGGACTACCGACAAACACAGCCGTCAAAAAATTGTTGTCGACACTCCAACGATGCTCGCCAACGTCAGAATTCTGACGGAAACCATCAGGCCTCCATTGGTGTATGGCTTACCGATAGCCTCATCGGCTATCGACAAGACCAAATGATCCCTTCGTCGCTAGTGCATGTCCTGCCGATGGATTTCATTGGCATGTACTACCTCGACGACACCCCGCAAGACATCAAATCTCCATCGGTGCATGTCTTATCGATAGTTGATGGTCATCGACTATCGATAAGCCATACACCGATGGAGGTTTTAGGTCTCCATCGGTGTATGTCTTACCGATAACGTCATTGGCTATCGACAAGACCAAATGTTCCCTTCGCCACTAGTGTAAGTCTTGCTAATGGATTTCATTGACAAGTGCTACCCCAACCACTCATCCACCGAGAGAATGTTGTCGGGCATACAACATCCTCATCGGATGTTTTTGTTGATGCACTGACAAGGATGATGTATGCTCGATGGTATAGTCGTTGGTGCAAATATAGGGGGCGTCGAAATTCCGATGAGTTTTTATTTAAAAAAACAAAACAATAATACAAAAAATCATATAATGCCTTTTGAAAGCTGACAGTTTCAAGTCAACCCGTTAATTGTTTTACGGCATGAGAGAGGTTTCAGGTCAAAACCCCACACAAAATTTAGCCTATCAGCTAATAATGCAACAATATTTTGATCAATTCAAGCAAATCATTAGAACTTGTTAGGACACTATCCTGATGTTGTCTACCCGGATCATGCTTCACTTGGTCACCACTGACTACATGCTCTAAAATATTAACAAAAAAGGTTACATTAATTACTGAACTAATTACAATTTAATTTAGATGTTTAATTGTATTAATAATTACATTAAAAAAATTGAATAGCAAATTAATACCTCCACTACAGGAGTGCACATCCGGACCTACATATGCAGGTTGTGCTCCACGATTAACAGGCTGCATTCCAATGTCATGCACATTGTTATCATTGCTTGCTTATATAAAAAGAATATAGTCACTTTATGTTGGAACTTAACATCAAATAGATTATTGGTAAAGTATTCAATTTGAGATCATTTTCATTTAGCTTATTTACCTTTGTGACGGATGCTTCAGAATCTCGTGTTTTCCCACTCAATTGTTGAAGTCGTTTAGCCACGACTGTATAGCCTTACTGGTAGGCAATTCTCTTGTCATCTTCTGTGGGCGCTCTATTGAATTCAGAGCCCTGCTTTTTTGCTTAGTATTGTGAATTTAGCTTGTATTGTTTAATAAAAAAAATTGTTTGCAATTTATAAATATTTTGATGTGATATTTCATTTATTGATTCTTACAATTTGTACGACAAGTTTCATATAACCACCAGAGTCGAGTTTGTGTTGCTCGTGCTTTTCTTGTCTTGCCTTGGTTGCCTTTGACGTGTCACACAGTCTATGAAAAGTTTGAAATATATTAGATTATATAAATATAAAGAGTAATTAGTACATAATTACATTTTAAATAGTATCACATACCTTCTTCTGGCATCTAGTGGTGCATTTCCTTTTTTCCTTTCAATTCTCTCCTTCACATCCAAAATCAGGTCCTTCCACTCCATCTCTGGAATCATGGGGGGACGCTCGTACTTTAAGTTCTTCTCTAAATGTGACCTGTATTGGTCCCTCACATACTTTAGATATGTGCCAACATTTTCAAGGACCTTGGTTTTGTCAAATGTGTCATTTCCGAACAACCCAACCATACGGTTTGTTAGTTCATCTTTTAACTTTTTTTCTTGGTCATTCCACCTTTAAAGCAAAAACAAACTTGTTAGATTCAGAAATAAACTAAAGCTACCTTTGATATAGTTCAAGAAAATGATCAAAGGAAAACTATTCTAGCAATGATATGAAATCAAAATAGTGGATTAGGGTTAGGTCACATATGATGTTTCACCTTTCACATATGGTGGGCCCAAATATCTGCAATGCAATGTCATTAAGATTTTTATAAAAAATATCATTTCCTGCAAAAAAATCATGGGATCATTAGTCCAAAATGAGTGATCAGTAAGTAAATTACAATTAGACTATATATAATAATAATTTTAAAGTACCTGGAACCTTCTGTATCTTTAAGGGAATCAATTCTTCGCTACTCACCACCAATATGGCCTGCAAAGTTCCCGTACTAGCAATATGGGAATATCCAGGAAATGATGGTATGTTATCAGCAGTAGTCGCCTCTAACGCATCCTTATGTGCATCTCCTATAGCAGAAAATGAATCCACTAAGAAATGCCCCCAAGAAAGAACGTTTCAAGGGAAATAAACACATAGCGAAAGAGAGAGCAAAAGAGAGATCTACCAACAGTGGACAGGACAACATGATGTGCAGTAGACGATGTCTGCATGCTGTGTGTTGTCGACATTGCAGTCGGCAATACAGGTGGGGCTAACCTCAGATGAGGCGACATTTGCACAGGAGCATTGACATAACTTGAAGAATAATACATGAAAATTGCAAGAATTGTAAACAAGGATGAACCTTTATTAAGAATTGTAAAGAAAGATGAACCTTTATTAAGTGTTCGATGCTAATCTTAATGATAGAACAGTATGAAGGAGGACAAAGGTAGGTAAATTTTTGACAAGAGAGTAGTGTAAAGGAAGAAGGAAGGAGATGCCTTGAAGAACATTGTAATGTATTATGGTTTGATAAAATCAATAAAATTTTGTGTTTTGGAACTTGTTAATTGCAAATTTCCATGACAATCACGTTTCATGCACTGTTTCAAGTTTCTTCTCATCAAGCAAATAGATTAAAAATGTCTAATCAAGGATTGGAGGGTGAAGTGTAATGAATATTTTTTTTTTGTGCCAAGTTAGAGCAATGACTGCGAAGAATGAGGAGAGTTTGAATTGTTTTTCTCTAAATTGTCCAAAACCCTCAATTCTGAGTCTCAAGGATTTGTTAATAACCATTGATGTAGTCATTGAAAAATTCTCAAATTCTGGATTCCTATTGTCAACTCAAGTATATTTCATATTGAATTGTTCTTATGTTGAATGGTTGTACAAATGTCAAGAAAACTAGTGCCCTAGCAGACTGAGGCAGAGTTTTCCCTATTTTGGGACAACAAACCATATTGTTTTGTTGAGTGATGTCCAATGGGTTGAAATAGGACTGTGTTGATTAAATAAGGTTGGAACAACTCTAAATAAACTTGTCCAATATGATGGACATTGATAAGCCAAGAAAGTTTCAATCTACTTGTTTGATCATGACAGTCACAATGAATGGTAGTTTGGGTTCCTTATTTTGCAGTTTTGGAATTTGTAAGGATTCTATGAATAAGTGTAAATTATGAGTTCTTGGGCAGTTGGAGCAGACATTAATGAGACGAGGACAGTGAAAGAACACTCTTGGAGGATAGGGTAAGTATATGTTAATGTATGATGGTTGAAATACTTGGTATTTTCACAATGTTAAGGCTAACATGGAGTTGTTTGAACATGTAACTTGTCTTGTTGGAAGTTGAGCTCAAGTAGAATGTGAGCTCAAGTAGAATGTGAAGAGCTTTCAAAGGAGAGAGTATCATATAGTGAGAGGTGAGTTGACAACGAAGAACAAATTATAGTATGAATCTCTCAAAAATTATAAGTGATGAAGTGTGAGGTTGATCCAAGTCAAGGATCTAGAAAAAGGATGTGTTGGAGGTTTGTTGAGAACAAGTGAAGGGATGTGTAAGGGGGTTTTTTGCCCTAAGGTATGAATGATTAGTCACGAAGAGCATCAACTAGATCCCTCTGCATCAACTACATAATAAATATATGATCAATAACACTAGCATTAAAAAAACAAGTTCACAATTCCAAAGAAGGAGTAGTTTTAATGTATAGAACATGGTCATCACTTGAACTACCTATAATACCTTGATCATGGCCACCAGGTTGATGAGGACGCATAAAATCCTGTAAAAACAACACGTACATATTTTAGTTAATGACATAGAAGAGAATAAGATATAAACCATTATTGAACTTTTATTATAATTAAAGCTTTCATTACTGCTTACTTGGAAGTTTTGTGCTGTCCGCACCAAGTGTTGCACCCCCTCTTTTATTTCATCAATTTGAGGGCTCATGGATGCCAAAGCAATAATCTCTCTATTAATTTTTAACAGACTTTTTCATCATTTCTATAGGGTTTGTGGTAAATGTGATGTCATCATCGCATAATACTATTAAGTCATCCCTATAAAGGTACTGAGGTACTGCAGGTCCCTTTCCCTTTCCCCGAACATCCGTATGTGGCAAGAATATTATTAATACTATCAAAATTACTCCAAAACACTAAAGAAAAGAACATAATAATGTAACAGTTTGCTTCTATATAATTTGTATAATTACAATGAGGTTTACCTGCTCAATAGAAGTGTTAGGACCTACATCCCTGTCTGTGCTATGTGACGGATCCATGTCGTCCTGTGACAAAGAAAAAATATAAAAAACGTTAGTGAAATGAAACCAATAGACTTAGAAAAAAACTTAATAATAAAATGGTATATTGGATTCATTAATTGAAGGTTGGTTTAAATGGTATATAGTACATACCACCCCCATGATAGTAACTTTGTTTCTATCTATATGATTCAAATTGTAATCAATTAGCAGTTCTTCCTTTGCACTTATTGATTTTATCGCGCATACGAATACATGATTTCCCTCACACACACACATGATTTCCCTCACACACCTCAAATATGCAACTGGGTTGCTTATTAGTTGACCCAGGCCACGTACTATTTATAAAACCTGCAATATTCCCTGTTGCTTTTGGCCTTCCATCAATGTATACAACCACTCATTTACTTTGATCATTATCTTTCTGTTGTATATAATTTGCTGACAATGCATACCTACGCATACTTTTTTTATATCGAACAATCTGCATCCAATTTTTGTAATTGTAACAAGGTCTGACAAACTCCATCAATTCAACAACTTTGTTGTAACAAACCTTTATGTCGTCCATGAAAAATAGGCCCAAACCATGTAACGACGAAGGTGCTATGCAATATATCCTCTTGTTAACACAAAAATCAGTGTTTATTGGAGGAAGTTCCTTGGGTGCCCATTGTTTTTGTAGATGTTTGTACCTCAGGGCACCTCGATGTCGCCTTTGGTCTCATCATCGTAAGAACATGACCCTCCTTGAGCAAGAAAAAATTCCATGCGTTTATTGAATTTTCTTCTAATCTTTTGACCTCTAGTTGATCTCCCTATTTTAGATCTACTACATGGCTCACTTTCGTCTTCTATTCCTGCATTTCCCTCACTCGAGGAAGACACGTTTGACAAATACCTATTTGGTGATACCTGCACTCCATCAAATGAGAGAGTTAGATGGTAATGTGAGAGATATTTTGCAAATGAGGGTAATGTTGATGAAAAAGTCGGCCCTAAAGTTGATGTTGAGATTAAAATTTGAATAAGTCCATCTCGGGCCTCGGGTGTTGATAACTGTATTAGATTTGTTGCTAATGTCGAGGTTTGAAAAACTGAGGAAGTTTGTTTTCCTAGTAATTTTTTAAAAATAAACTATTTCTATAGGGTGTATTGACTTATACCCATCGATCCATGAGACTACACAGGATCCTCGTCAAAGGGGTTCAGGGTCCTGCATATGTAATTCAAATATCTTATGTTAGCTAAAATTTACATGATACGTATACTAAAAATCACATAGTACACAACATGTACAATATGCAGTAATCATAGTTACACATCATTATTAATATCAATCTCATAAAAAGCGAAGATGGGTCTGCGATTTCGGCTATGAAAACTCTCGGACCTCGAACGACAAAAATGGTTTTTTGAGCGAACTAAGTATGCAGTGTCGACCTGTAACCCGGGGAACTGGGCTCCCCCGCCTCAAGCTAAGTCTGGATGGCAGTTTGTGAAACCTAGGAGGTATCAGAGGGAAGTAGTGAAAGATCTTCCTTTTTCTAGAAATGGTGATCAGGGTAAACATAATACCCGACGCTAGGGAGGCTCTTTCAAGCCTTTTATCTCCAACAGGTTCATCCATTTACAAAATCTTGAGGAAGGTTTTATAAAACCAGTTCCTCGGGTCAAGCCAAATACAATTAATGATATAGGTAAAGGAAACAAGGATAACTGGAGGTCGGGTGGTACTCATACCAGACCTAGGGTTTCCGTGGAGGAAGGCAAGAAAATCATGCCTCCTCCCAAAACATCGACGGTTAAGCCAAACAAGAATATGAGCCGTAATTTAGAAATGACAAAAGTATTGGAAATCAATGACAGTTTGGTTGAAACGACTCAACAATCTTGCAAAGCATTTGGGCTTTTTTCTAGATGGTGCGGACTTGGAGTCCCGACAGAAGCAATTGCAGACCGGTTCAAGTCTTCCTTCAATTGGATAGTAAGTATAGCTATCTTGTTCGAGGATTTTCTTTATATTGACTATGGAAGTGCAAGGCATAAGGATGAATTATTAACAAGTAAATCTCTGATTTTTAAAGGCTTTGATTTTAAATTCTTAGAATGGCAACCTTCTTTCAATCCAATTAAATTAAAATCTTTCAAAGTAGATAGACCGATTATGATCCCTAACTTACCAGTAGAATTAATGGACATGGAAATTATTAGGAAAATAGGTAATCACTTAGGAAAATTTGTAGAAATTAGTGACAAAAATAGAAAGTATTCAAATTGTGTGTTGATAATTAACATGGATATTAGTGTGAATTCACTCCGCCCCATTGAAATCAGAACTAGGGAGTCATCTTTCTTAATCTACCCTAAATTTTATAAAGGGTTTCTAGATCTAGACTTGGCATCCGAACCGGTCTCAGAATTTCGTCCCTCTCAAACAAACCCTAGAGCAATCCCTAAGTTGGATATCTCTCTCAATTTGGAACAAGGCGGGTTTGTAATCAAGGAAAACCCTCTGCCGACTAGGCAATATGATAGGGTGGAAAAGGGGGAAATTATAGGGGAACAGAGTAGGGATGAGGGGAAGAATCCCTCTCCTTTACCAACCCATGAGGATATGCTGATGGATAAGCAGGGGGGTTTCTAACTCTAAGGTAGTTAAATCTCAAGTTAGTAAGGGTGGACCCATTCATGATATTGATGATTGGGAGGGTGGGGAGAGGGACGTATTTACTCTTATCCCTAATCTGGATGTTGGTTTGGATCTCTGGAGCAATTTGGGAGATACTGGCTCCTCCCAATCGATGGATGCCCCCAACAGTCTGGATAAGGTTGAACAAGAGGAAGATCAAGAATTGCAAAGAGAAAGAGGTAAATTGCATTATAAACTATTTATGTGACTCAGTCACTGAGGATATTATGGAGAAACTGCTGGGTGAAATAGTAGATAAGGATGAGCTTGAACTTCAGAAAAGATTGCTAAGAAAAGGGATCATGAATTTTACTCATCCCCCTGAGGTCTTTGATATGGAAGCCCTCATTATAGAATTAGATAACAAAGAAAATGAATCCTTAGGCATTTAACTATGGGTTGAGGAAAAATCCACTCTGAATTATGCTAAGCTCTACAAAAAGAGAGGTAGAAAATCCTTATCGGAGTTGAGAGCTAATGACGGTATAGTGGAAGGGCAAGTCAAACTTACAGACACGTTTCATGCAGGGAATGGGAAGTTCCTTCCCACAATACCATGAAATTAGTATCATGGAATGTTAGGGGTTTAAATGCCCCTAACAAACAACAGATAGTCAAATGTTGTCTATCCATCTATAGCCCCAATTTAGTTATGTTACAAGAAATCAAATTAGAGAATGTTGACTTAGCCTCCTTTGGTAAAGGACTAGGCTTCAAACATATTACAGGGGCTCCAACCAATGGAGCCTCTGGAGGTCTAGCCATTATTTGGGGTCCACACAATATTAGATTCTCATTATTAGAGTCTCGAGGCAATTGGATGAGTGACAAGGTTACCAGCTTAGAAAATAAACTAGATTTTATCATTATTAATGTGTATGGGCCAACTGTAAATGAGGATAAAAATAGAGTTTGGAAAGAAATCAAGGAATTCACAAACTCCCTGGATCAGTTTTTCATTTTAGGAGGTGATTTTAATGCAATTATGAACCAACATGAGAAACGAGGAGGCTTAGGTAAAATCTCTAGGGAAACCCTAAACTTTGTAGATTGGGTCCATCGATGTGGCTTGATAGAGATTAATATGGTTAAGGATGCCTTTACCTGGAATAATAGAAGGTTAGGTTTTAGTAATATAATAGAAAAACTAGATAGGTTCTTTGTTACGGGTAGTCTCACTAACTTCCCGTATACCTTAGAAGCCTCAATTTTATCTTTCTCAGGATCAAATCATTTCCCAATCCAACTTAGCATTATGGGTGACTCTGGACCAAAAAGATGCCCTTTTAAATTCGAGCATATGTGGTTGAAAGATGATAATATTCTTAAGCTCCTTGAGGATTGGTGGATCGAGGTAGAGGTTTTCGTGTCAGGGATCTATAAGGTAGTCAATAAACTTAAGATAATTAAGCAGAAGCTCATTCTCTGGAATAAGGAGCATTTTGGTAATATTTTTGACAAGAAGGCCTAGGTGGAAGCCAAGTTAGCAGAGGTAAATGAAGTGGTGATGAGGCATGGGATGGATGAAGCTTTGTTTCTAAGAGAAAAGAAACTCCTTCTTGAACAAGAAAATATTCTTGCAAAAGAAGAGGTCTTCTGGAAACAAAAATCTAAGGAGACGTGGCTGGATGAGGGTGATAAGAACACTAAATTCTTCCACAATAGTGTGAGACATAGGAGAGTCATTAACCAAATTTCTAAGATTAAGATGAGTAATGGCTCTGAGGTGGATGATCCTAAATTCACAGCGAGGGAGGTTGTAGACTTTTTCTCCCTTATTCTCAATTCTGACTGGATCCCTCTTTGCTCAAACCAAGACAGGTTTATTAAATGTATTCCAAGATTACTCAGTAAGGAGAAAACCTATAATCTGACTGCTAAATTATCTTTAGAGGAAGTAGAAGCAAATCTAATGTAGATGAGTCCAGAAAAATCCCCTGGTTCGGATGGCTTTCTGACTAGTTTCTTTCATAAATGTTGGTCCTTCATAGGAGAGGAGGTGAAGATAGCTCTTGAAGGCATGAGAAACTCAGGTAATATCCTCAAAGAAATTAATAACACTTTTCTGGCCCTTATCCTGAAGAAGGAAAAACCTGAGTTCTTTGATGAGTTTAGACCCATTGCCTTGTGCAACACCATCTATAAGGTTTTTACTAAAAATTTAGCTAATAGGCTTCAGAAACTCCTTCCTCTTTTGATTAGTGAGGAACAAATGGGTTTTGTTCCTGATAGGTCCATTTATGACGGGTTTATGATAGCTCAGGAGGCCATTCACTCTATCCAGAAGAATGGAACCCCTAGTATGCTCTTAAAATTAGACATTAGGAAAGCCTATGATAAGGTGGATTAGAGATTCTTGTGCAGACGTTAGAAGCCTTTGGATTCCCCTTTTCATGGATTAACTTGATATTTGAATGTATCTCAATGCCGAAATTCTTAGTTTTAGTCAATTGGGGAGAGCGATCTCTAAAGAAAGGGAAAGTAGTTAGATTTCAGGAATTAGAATTACTAGCAACCTAGACCCTACCACACATCAACAATTTGTGGATTATACTATGTTATATGAGTTCAGTAATTTAGGAGAAGCGAACGCTTTTAAATAGATCCTAGATTCTTACTCTAAGGCTTCTGGACAGAAATCAATCCATCTAAATCTGAAGTCTTCTTTTTTAATACCAAGGTCTTCTTACAAAATGACATCTGTAGAATTTTGAATTTTAACATGGGAAGGCTCCCCTGCAAGTATCTAGGTCTGCCCCTAGATAAGGGTGATGGTTCATCAAATTTGTGGGATTTAGTGATAGATAGGATTAGGAGTAAGGTAGCAACTTGGAAAGGCAAGTGGCTATCTTCTGCAAGAAGAGCCACTATGGTCAAATCGGTTTTGGTTGCAATGCCCATCTATCAGTTATCATGTATTAACCTCCCCTAGTCCAAAAAAGAAATATTGAATAGACATCTTAGGTCGTTCTTTGGCAAGGTGCTGAAGAGAAGAAAAAGATCTCCCTTATGGTCTGGGATAAGATCTCTAGGCCAAAGTCAAAAGGGGGTATTGGGATTAAGAATATTAAGGATTAGAGCAGAGCGCTAGGGGCCAAATTAGTCTAGAGAATGTTCAGATCTCCTCACCTCAAGTGGGCTCAAATCTTATACCACAAATATCTTCGAGGTAGAGATCACACTAGCCTCTTCAGGGACTCTTCTCCCCTGAGAGGGTCACACATTTGGAATTTTATGCTGGAAAGCAGGAAAATTATTTTAGACAAATTATCATGGATTTTGGCCAATGGCGAAAAAGCCCTTTTTTGGACTGATTCTT